>NC_064568.1:14027083-14339166 GCF_937001465.1 Orcinus orca
GAGAGAGAATGAGACAGAGGCAGCCTTGAGAGATCTCATATTCGCATTCTGTTTATTCTGTAAGAGTCCTTTCATGGGCTACAGAAGGGGAAAGGGCAGGTGCCCCTCAATCTCCTACCCTTGCCTCAATCAGAGCTATTATTAGGCTTTTCTCTCCTCTTATTTTTATGTTGTACATAAAAGAGCCCTCTCATCTATGAGGACAGACATTACTTGAAAACCACTGGGTCTACAGATTGCTCCAACTATGATAATTTTGAGACCTTGTTTCGTGTGTTCTTGAATATCACGTTTAAAGTTTTAGCTTCAATATCTTGGAGCTGTATGTAGCTTAAAGCGAGGATTTTATAAAAGTCAAGTTTTAGATTATTAACAGTACCATACATTATCAAAACAAAAGTTTACATGAATATGAGAATTTGTCTTCCAATAAAATTTGAGGAGAGAACAAAGAGTATGTGAGAATCAGTTTTTTTTTTATCAAAACAAGCTCCTCCAAACACACAAACTCATACAAAACTACCACCACCAAAAGATTTAGCCATATCATTACAAGTGCTTTCCATATAAGCTTTTTTTTTTTTTTTTTGCTACACTTTGTGCAATGGCTTTGTTCTGTTCCAATTTAGTTAAACAGCAGCTACTTTCTCAAAATTCCCTTCCTTGTGTGATTTCCAGATTGGAACAAGAGAAATTTATGGGAGATTTAGGAAGTGGAAGTGGAACAGCAGCCAGTTTTACACTGTGCAGGTCAGCGTAGGGTACAGGCCACTGGAGCAACCCACGGATACTGTGGCTGATTTACCAGCTCACATTGATGGTGTAAGGCAGCACCCAGACTCACAGCTAACCAGCTCCTAAACCTCTTCTCCTTTGGTTTTTCTGAGCTCTGGGCCAGATGTGCTCACACCTGACAGACTACTCACATCATCAAAGGTGAAGGCAGTGAGAGACAAGTGGGAGCGGTCCCAGTTGGTCCTTCCTCTCCCTCATTGCCAGCTCAACACCAACTACAAAGGCAACAACCTTACGTAGTTCTTTTAACCAGTTTCCAACAATTGCCCAAGGTCTAATCTTTTTAGTAACTCCATCCCATGACATCACGATGATGTTACTTCTTTGCTTAAAGCCCAACTGATAACACCTAGCTTCATGTTTCTTAGCTATTTATAAGCCACACCTCTACAATCTTTTCTCACTTTCTCTTCTACATATCCCCAACAGCTAAGAAGATTTTATACAGTATATTTTCAGTACATTACATAAAATCAAGAGGCGTTGAGATCCGACTCCTGGCTACTTCCTCACTTGACTTTTTATCTTCTTCCACTCCCAGCCTAAATTCCAAACATACTGATCTCCTCAATGAGCCTCAAACCTCCTTAAATGGCACTCTCTTCCATCTCATGATGTTGGCAATGTGACACTTTCCTCCTGTTATTTACATGGCTGGCTTCCTTTCTCACTTTTCGAATATTTACTTAAATATCACCCCTTACGAGAGAAATTTCCTTCCCTTCCCTTTCTTTCTATGTGGCCCCTCCAAACTTCCCAATGGTGCCTATGCTGGATTGCACCCAAATTCTTATAATACATTTATTTTTTGTTTAGTATATTACTATCCATCTCACTCACTGACATGTACATTTATCATGTCAGAGACCTAACCTTGTCTTATTCTCAATTGTATTCACATTTCCTAACACAATGTCTGAAACACAGCAGCCTTTAATTGGTGAATAACTAAATTAACTAACTAAATTAATGTATTAACATAACAGCCCAGTCATGTATGCACTTGGAATCACTCTATCCCCTTAGAGAATAGAAAACAAGTTTTCAAGTCACCATCCTCTGCCTTTGATAGGTAGTAGCTGTGTAAGTTAGAATTGAACTTGTCAGGAGAGCTATCACAAGTTTCCAGGTTCATGCCCACATTCTAAGTCATGTTAGAGTTTTGACTTTGGAAATTAAATTTAGCAGTTAGGGTATATATCTCTTCTTTCCCCAAAATAATTGTCTTTGGAATGAGGTTTCTTCTGATGGAGGTGGTAGTTAAAAAAATAAATCTCAATAGTTATAAAAAACGATCATATATCTTGGTTATGATGTATGACCTAGTCCAAAACTGCCTGATAAAATGATACCAGCAGCCATTGCACATGAGAAAATACTAACAACCCTTTATTTCTTCCTGAATATTATTTATAGACATAAGCTTTTATAGAGGTACTGTGTCTAGTTGGAGATGTAAGAAAATACAACTCATCTCCCTGGGTCCACGTAGAAAATGGAAACGGTACTGTCTGATCAACTGTGCTATTTCTGATGCTCTCCAGAGTCACGTATCTAGAACAGAGCCAATAAAAATGAAAAAAAAAAAAAAAAAAAAAGTAACACCTACGCCTACTTAGATCCACTCATTCTCTCTTTTTAAAGTTTTCATGTCTATTTCTATTGTCTATCTGCAAAGAAGCCAACTGCCGTTGGGCATTTGTTTCAAAACAGAAGGAAGAAAAGAGCTAGCTGCTCTGAAAAGGTAAAATATATGTTCCAACTCTCAGTTAGGAACCTTAATTCACTCCTAAACTACCTCATTTCCCTCCATTAAATATCACATCATTGTGTCTTGATATTCTCCTTAATATACTTTACCACATTGATATAAAAAAGTTAAGTAAACCTTAAAAAGGCTCTCTTCCATATGAGAGCATAAATTCTAATAGAGATTCTAGTAAGGAGATGATTATGGTTTTTTCTTATTTACTATTGTGAAACCACAGCCTCATACAGTGCCTTTCACATAACATGTTCAATATGTGTTTGTCAAATGAATAAATAAAGTGTGTCCTTAACAAAATATTACCAATATGGTTCCTTTTTACATACATTTTTCCTTTTCCACCTTCATTTCTACATGAAAATGGAGTGGCAAAAAATCAGACACTTGCAAAGTCTTGAGAACATCAGCACAGATGTTAGAAGACCCTCTGCTAACATATAACACCATTACATACATGTAGCTATAATAGTGGTAACAGTCGTCTCTAAATCTGAGAAAACAGACTTAAATACTTGATAATATGCTTAGCCAACAAAGTGGCTGTGTATCAATTTTCTTTTTTAACACTAAGAACATCAAAGAGGCTTAATTCTTCATATCATGGCTCTTTCTCCATTGAAGGTGAAAAACCACATCAATTCTTCAACAGAACAATTTCCCTTAACTTTTCCCTTAACTTTCCCTTAACTGAAATTATCTTACATGTTTTCTCTGACCTCTTTTTTAAACTTTCAGCCTTGAAACTAAGTAGGATGCCTGGTAGACCTAGTCAGAAAGGAGGTGAAGAAGTGGGACAAGTCAGGATATGGCAATTAATCATACCAGTAATTAATCATACCACCTAGGGCACTGCTTCCAAATTTGGCTAAATATAAGAATCACCTGGAGCATTTAATAGCAAAAAAAAAAAAAAAAAAAAAAAAATACTGGCTGCACTTGAGACCTACTGAATATGAATTGCTAGGGGTAATCTATATATTTGATATATACCCCTTAAGGATTCTCATTGCCAGCCAAGCGGGGAAGAAGGACTGCTCAAGGTAGCTTAGGCTTGGGGATAAACCCAGGTAGAGGTTATAGGAAGTTGTTTAATAAATAATGAAGGACACAGCACACAGAGTACAGATAATTAAGGTAGGCACATCTGCTACACCAAGAAGCCAAAAAGAGACAAAACATGTTTCCCAGCAAGTTACCATGATATAGTGACAATAATTGTGGCATAAGGATATAAGAGTTCTAGTCAGATAAACTAGCTCATTTTTCTTAACAAGAATTTATAATCTTGCATCTCTTGCTGTCCAATACCTGCAAATAGTCATTCTATAGATATTTACGGTTTTAAAATTTACTTATAGTGATGTGATGAGTTTGAATCACCTCCTCTGTCAAAGCCAGACAAAATCTATAAGCTAGATCTTGGCCTCTGAGATGTTCACCAGCAGGTTGCAGGGGTGGTGTTGAATGGAAGAATTTTAGTCCTATGGCTAAACTGGTAGATACAAGGACTGGACATAGTTCTCAGAAAACAAAAATAAAAGCAAACAAACCAAAAAAGCCAAAACCCAAACAAATTTTTTTTTTTTTTTTTTCTAAGCAAGTTAGCAAAACTATGACTCATGAATCAGAGAAATATCAAAAATGACCTAGTTTTTAGAGATCTGTTATGGGGCAGGGTTTAGACTCAGGAATGAGACCAAAACCCAATTATCTGCGTGTGAACATGCTGAGTTACCAGCATATTATGATTGATTGCGAGTCATTCATGTATTTAGCTGGAGGTTCTTTAATTCCCTGTAAGCACAGGGATGGTGCTAAGGCCTGGCATGACATTGTTTCCACAGGTGAGTCAAGTGGCATTAGTGCTCAGTGATCAAGGAGGCATGGCCATGGAAATGTATAGGAGATGTGTTTTTTTGTTGATGACACCAGGTAGTCTGATTTTATTAAGAGACAGAGATTTGAATAATAAGCCGATCGTTGTAGTGACAGACAACCGTTTCGCTGAACTGGAATTTACAATAAAAAGTGGTCAAGGAGAATTCCCCTGCTCCTCCACATCAAAGATTCACTCAAGTAAAGAAGTAAATTCATTCAAGTAATTAACATAGCGCTTATTAATTACAGACTTCAAAAAGCTTTTATTTTCAAAGTTTAGAAGCACCACTGATGACCTTAACATGTCTTATTATGCACATCTTTACCTTCACCAGGGAAGAACAAATTTTAACTCTGATCTGCTAGCTAAAGGTATTAAATAAACGAGCATTTTAAACGGATGGTTCCTAGGCCACTTTTTTTTTTCTTTGAGTGTGTGACAGGAACAACAACAACAAAAAATAACAGGAGTTTTCAAAAACTCCTTTGCTCTTCCTGGTAAAAGATTATTTGCAGGATTCTTTGTATCATATTCTGTCTACTCTAGGCCTTAACTGTGCACACCAGGAAGGAACGAGGGCTGAAAAAGGGAAACAGACCAGGGGTGAGATCACATTTGCAACAGTAGTAGGTAACTTGTGGCAGAAAATTGAGGGTAAGAGAAAGGAGGAGGAAGAAAGTGGATATTATTAAAAGGAGCTGACACGTTTTGAGCAACTACCATTTACCTGGCATGCTTGTAAATACTGTACAGGTATCAGTTCATTTACTTTCAAGACAAGCCTAAAGGTAGGGTACGAGGCAATATTAGTTACACCCAATATTCTATTCCCCCCTTCTTTCTCATTAAGAGTGCTTCAGTTCTGTTTGGGGTGCAATATTCCAGTGAAAATTACTCACTGTACAAGCTTCCCTTGCAGCAGTTCTGGACAATGAGGTGTAAATGAACATCAGCTGGGGACTCTGGGGAGAGCTTTTACATTAGATACCAGTGTAACCCCTTCCTTCTTCTTTCCTTCGCTTGCCTTAAATACAGACATGATGGCTGAAGATGCAATAACCATCTTGTGAAGATGAGCGAATGGCCCAGAAAATTACAAAGCATAGACCCTGACATTGCTGAGTTCCCAAACCAAGGCCAACCACCATCTATTATCACACTTCTTGTATGAGAAAAAGATAAGCAGACTTGTATAAGCAATGGATTACCTTTTCTTGAAGCTGAGCTCATTGTTAAATACTACTGGTAGCCATCCTCACTACACAGCTGAGAAAACTGTGTGACAGTCAATTTAAATAATTTGCCCAAGTTCACACAGGTAGAAAGCAGAGATAGGATTGATGAGGGGGCTTATCTGGGCTGACTTGAAGAGATGGATTTTAGAGCTTGCACTGGGTGAGAAAAGTGTTTGGAGAGCATCTCTAGAGATTATGTGAGATACTGAGAGTGATATTGTAGGGAAATAAGATTTTTAAGAAATTTTGCTTTCTCTTGTAAACATGTTTTCCCTTTGGCATTTCTTTCAGAGAGAGTGGGGTATGGATTTAGATAGCCTTTATTTACTTGGTTGTTGGACTATGGCTCATATTTTAATGACATAATACATGAAAAAGAACATAGTGCATGGCTGGCATGTATAAAACATTCAGTAAAATTAGTTGTTACTAATATAATAATGATAATCATGAAAATACTGTGCAGTCTTCAAGCAAACCAAACTGGCTGTCTGTGGGTTAAACAAAGTCCTCTGCTAGAGTGCATTTGTATGGAAATCTTTTATTGACTAGTAACAGGAACAAAGATTCAGGTGAAAAACAACACTGCATGCGTAAACACACAACACACACACACAAACACACACACACACACACACAGAGTCCATCTTTGTTATTCAGTCAGTTGACTGGGTTTAAGTTTAAGAAACTAAATAACTTGGAAGTATCTTCATTTCAAAATTTCACACAAGATCGTATGATTATAATGCCATATTTAATGATACATATTACCTTGGTAGAATCTAAAGCACTGATGATTCAACAAGTATTTACTGAATGCCTATACGTATAAAATCTTATGGATAGAAGCTAGATGAATTAGACAGTATTTCTTCCCTGAAGAATCTCTGAGCCAAGTAGGAGATAGTATGTGTTATAGTATGTTCATACCATATGTTTTACTTTTATATAAGATTCAGATCTGTTTAGTTTTAATATCAGGAAGATTTAAATAAAGATATAATTGATGCATTATGGGAATTCAGAAAACTGAGTGATCAACTATGCTCAGGGGTAGTGAAAGTTCTTAGAGAGGTGTTCTCTTTTGAGCTAGAGGTTGAAGGGTATATTATGCACAAATTGATGTTAACAGAGAAAAGATAGGCATGAAACGCAGAGTATATTGTACAAACAAGAGATGGAGAATGCTTAGCAAGTGTTCATTGTTTGTTGAAGCTAAATTGTAGAATGTTTGGAAAGATGCACTAGTTTATACTCTTGGGAAAGTTAAGAAGTAGAGTCTTACTTTAGTATAAAATTAGGATTCTTTTGGCAGTTGAGGAATATGATCACATTCATCTTTTAGGAAAAACAAACAAACAAACCTGAGGCAGCAAATGTGAGGAGTTGACCAGCTGACAGATGAGATGTGGGAACAATAACCACCATGTTTGTTTAAACAAATGGTTTTCTTAGAGCTGTTTACATGCCTAAATGTTATAGAGGGCTACTATGGAGTCCGTTTTTACCTATGAGAAAACTGTGGCACAGAGTGTTTCAATTACTTCCCCTACATCACATAGGTAGTAAGCAGAAATAAGATAGAGGAGATACAACAGTAAGTATCTTTGAGATGATTAGGGTTATAACTAGTACAATATCAGTGGGACTAATCTAAGAAAGCTGAAGGAAGTTTTGGAAAATTTTGTAGGAATTGACAGGACTTGCAAAGAAAATCCAACCTGACCTGGAGGTTTACATTCTTGCTGAATGCAAACTTGGTGAATACAGGAGAAAATGCATTTTTCTCGGGGCGGGGGGCATCCATTGGGAATGTTTGGACTCAGGTGAAAGGTCACCGTAATACAGAAATGACCAGTGTGGAGGTAAAAGCCAGTGAAGAGGTATGAGCTCAAGTGTGGAACAAGAGATGCAGAATGGAGGAAGGAACCCAGGAAATGGAGAACCGGGGACATTTGGGAATGTTTATATATAAAGGGATAGGTGAAAGAAGATCCTTAAATATGTTACTGGGTGAATTATTGCTTCCCTTTTTCCATGACATCTCATGCATGATGAAATAGATTAAACATGGATGTTTTTGTTAAGACAGAAAATCATCATGCATAATCATTCAGATTCTTGATTCAGGTATTTTTCTGATTATTTTGTCACACATGCACACTTCTAAATTAGCTCTCAAAGTATTTCATCTGAAAATGACCCAATTTTCCAGTGAAAATTGTGGTCTGATTTCCAGGAGAATATTGGCTAAAAATGAGGAAACATCACCTGAATAAAATGAAGATACATTTGCAATAAACCCCATTTGCTTAAGAAAAAAAAGAAAAAGAAAGAAGCCGCATTTGTTCTATACATTCATCAGAGTGTGTCATGATGGGAATATCAACAAGAGGAAGCAGGTGTTTTGTCCTAATACACCTAACAGTCTGTCAGGGTCACCGTGACTGAAAACAAAACCACGCAGAAGAGGCCTATCCCTCCCTCCCCCATTTCCCCCTTAAAAATAATTCTTGGAGATTGTTGAAGGAACTAAAGCCACCTCTTCCATTTCTATACCGGGCACAGAGAATTTCTCCTGGCCTGGCTTTGAATACTTAATTTCTGGACACATCTGTTCCTCTTCAGGAATTAACTTTTAAAAGTAACCTTTCACAAGACGAAAGGGAGGCATGAAACATTTTTATTTTCTTGAAGAATCTCATTTCTCTTATCTCAGTAGACAATTGCACCTGGGAGCTGTCTGGTTCACATTAAATGTGAGATACTTATCTCATTTAAAAAATAAGAAACAGGGAAAACAAGGTGTTTTGTAAGCAGACACACAACTTAAGCAGATTATCTTTTAATTTGGGCCAATCAGTTGACAAGGAGAGTATAAGGTTCATGTTGTTTTCTTAAAAAATTCTCTACCTAACTATCTACTCCCCAAACATCGTAAATCCCAAACTCATTTTCCAAGTCTAACTTTCATGTTTACCACCTTGCTTTCCAACATTTGTACTGTCTCACTTAAAAAGCAGGAGGAATAATTGCAAACATAATTATGTAATGAAGGGACCCTTTGTGTGGAGTGTAGTTAATTACAGCTGCCCAGTTATACCCCTAAAGGCAATCCCTGATATTCTCTCTGCCCTCTGTCCTTTAAAGGCATTATTGAAAATTATTGCAACATATTGATTTTCATATAATTAGTAGTTTCAAATCAGACGATACACCAGATCATAATGAATTTGATTTGCAATTTACCCTTCCCCACCATTTGTGATTTAACAATATGGGGAACTCCTGGGACAATAATATGCATTGTTTTCACATTAGTCATCCCACATAAATCTTACAGGGTCTACAAGACAAAGAGGGGATTACTGACTTCTAAGCTTTACCAGGAAATGTTTGTGGTGGGCCAGATTAGCAGTCATAAAGTATTGCCTCTTAGGGTTTTTGCTTGTCTGCCTAACAGGAAGTATTGAATAATAGCATTTTTTATTTTAACGTCTTTATTAGAGTAGAATTGCTTTAAAATGGTGTGTTAGATTCTGCTGTATAACAAAGTGAATCAGCCATACATATACATATGTCTCCATTTCTCCTCTCTCCCACCTTCCCTATCCCACCCCTCTAGGTGGTCACAAAGCACAGAGCTGATCTCCCTGTGCTATGCAGCTGCTTCCCACTAGCTATCTATTTTATATTTGGTAGTGTATATATGTCCACGCCACTCTCTCACTTTGTCCCAGCTTATCCTTCCCCCTCCCCATGTCCTCAAGTCCATTCTCTAGTAGGTCTGTGTCTTTATTCCCATCTTGTGCCTAGGTTCTTCATGACTTTTTTTTTTTTTTAATTCCATATATATGTGTTAGCATACGGTATTTGTTTTTCTCTTTCTGACTTACTTCACGCTGTAGGATAAACTCTAGGTCAATCCACCTCACTACAAATAACTCAATTTCATTTCTTTTTATGGCTGAGTAATATTCCATTGTATACATGTGCCACATCTTCTTTATCCATTCATCTGTTGATGGACACTTAGGTTGCTTCCATGTCCTTGGCTATTGTAAATAGTGCTGCGATGAACATTGTGGACTCTTCTTGAAATATGCTTTTATTTCAAGGGATATGCCCAGTAGTGGGATTGCTGGCTATATGCCCAGTAGTGGGATTGCTCAGGGTATATGCCCAGTAGTGGGATTGCTGGGTCATATGGTAGCTCTATTTTTAGTTTTTTAAGGAACCTCCGTACTGTTCTCCATAGTGGCTGTATCAATTTACATTCCCACCAACAGTGCAAGAAGGTACCCTTTTCTCCACACCCTCTCCAGCATTTATTGTTTGCAGATTTTTTGATGATGGCCATTCTGACTGGTGTAAGGTGATATCTCATTGTAGTTTTGATTTGCATTTCTCTACTGATTAGTGATGTTGAGCATCCTTTCATGTATTTGTTGACAATCTTTATATCTTCTTTGGAGAAATGTCTATTTAGGTCTTCTGCCCATTTTTGGATTGGGTTTCTTGTTTTTTTGATATTCAGCTGCAATGAGCTGCTAGTATATTTTGGAGATTAATCCTTTGTCAGTTGCTTCACTTGCAAATATTTTCTCCCATTCTGAGGGTTGTCTTTTCATCTTGCTTATGGTTTCCTTTGCTGTGCAAAGGCTTTTAAGTTTCATTTGGTGCCATTTGTTTATTTTTGTTTTTATTTCCATTTCCCTAGGAGGTGGGTCACAAAGGTTCTTGCTGTGATTTATGTCAAAGAGTGTTCTGCCTAAGTTTTCCTCTAAGAGTTTTATAGTCTCTGGCCTTACATTTAGGTCGTTATTCCATTTTGAGTTTATTTTTGTGTATGGTGTTAGGGAGTGTTCTAATTTCATTCTTTTAAATGTAGCTGTCCAGTTTTCCCAGTATCACTTATTGAAGAGGCTGTATTTTCTCCATTGTATGTTCTGGCCTCCTTTATCAAAGATAAGGTGACCATATGTGCGTGGGTTTATCTCTCGGCTTTCTATCCTGTTCCATTGATCTATATTTCTGTTTTTGTTCCAGTACCATACTGACTTGATTACTGTAGTTTTGTAGTATAGCATGAATTCAGAAGCCTGATACCTCCAGCTCCGTGTTTCTTTCTGAATATTGCTTTGTTTCTTCCCGGTCTTTTGTGTTTCCATACAAATTGTGAAATTTTTTGTTCTAGTTCTGTGAAAAATGCCAGTGGTAGTTTGATAGGGATTGCTTGAATCTGTAGATTGCTTTGGGTAGTATAGTTGTTTTCACAATGTTGATTCTTCCCATTCAAGAACATGGTATATGTCTCCATCTGTTTGTATCATCTTTAATTTCTTTCATCAGTGTCTTACAGTTTTCTGCATACAGGTCTTTTGTCTCCTTAGGTAGGCTTATTCCTAGGTATTTTATTCTTTTTGTTGCAATGGTAAATGGGAGTGTTTCCTTAATTTCTCTTTCATATTTTTCATCATTAGTGTATACAAATGCAAGAGATTTCTGTGCATTAATTTTGTATCCTGCTACTTCAACAAATTCATTGATTAGCTCTAGTAGTTTTCTGTAGCATCTTTAGGATTCTCTATGCATAGTATGATGTCATCTGCAAACAGTGACAGTTTTACTTCTTCTTTTCTGATTTGGATTCCTTTTATTTGTTTTTTTTTCTCTGATTGCTGTGGCTAAAACTTCCAAAAGTATGTTGAGTAATACAGTGGTGAGAGTGGGCAAGCTTGTCTTTTTCCTGATCTTAGTGGAAATGGTTTCAGTTTTTCACCATTGAGAATGATGCTGGCTGTGAGTTTCTCATATATGGCTTTTATTATGTTGAGGTAAGTTCCCTCTATGCCTACTTTCTGGAGAGTTTTTATCATAAATGGGTGTTCAATTTTCTCAAAAACTTTTTCTGCAGCTATTGAGATGATCATATAGTTTTTATCCTTCAGATTGTTTATATGGTTTATCACATTGATTGATTTGCATATATTGAAGAATACTTGCATTCCTAGGATAAACCCCACTCGATCATGGTGTATGATCCTTTGAATGTGCTGTTGGATTCTGTTTGCTAGTATTTTGTTGAGGATTTTTTGCATCTATGTTGATCCATGATATTGGTCTGTAGACTTCTTTCTTTGTGACATCTTTGTCAGGTTTTGGCATCAGGGGGATGGTGGCCTTGTAGAATGAGTTTGGAAGTGTTCCTCCCTCTGCTATATTTTGGAAGAGTTTGAGAAGGATAGGTGTTAGCTCGTCTCTAAATGTTTGATTGAATTCACCTGTGAAGTCATCTGGTCCTGGGCTTTTGTTTGTTGGAAGATTTTTATTCACAGTTTCAATTTCAGTGCTTGTGATTGGTCTGTTTATATTTTCTATTTCTTCCAGGTTCAGTCTCAGAAGGTTGTGGTTGACTAAGAATTTGTTCATTTCTTCCAAGTTGTCCATTTTATTGGCCTATAGTAGCTTATAGTAATCTCTCATGATCCTTTGTATTTCTGCAGTGCCAGTTACTTCTCCTTTTTGATTTCTAATTCTCTTGATTTGAGACTTCTCCTTTTTTTTCTTCATGAGTCTAGCTAATGGTTTATCAATTACGTTTATCTTCTCAAAGAGCCAGGTTTTAGTTTTATTGATCTTTGCTATCATTTCCTTCATTTCTTTTTCATTTATTTCTGATCAGATCTTTATAATTTCTTTCCTTCTGCTAACTTTGGGTTTTTTTTTGTTCTTTCTCTAATTGCTTTAGATGTAAGGTTAGGTTGTTTATTTGAGATGTGTCTTGTTTCTTGAGGTAGTATTGTACTGTTATAAACTTCTCTCTTAGAACTTTTGCATTTTGTTGTAACCCATAGGTTTTGGGTCGTCTTGCTTTCATTGTCATTTGTTTCTGGGTATTTTTTGATTTCCTCTAGATTTCTTCAGTGATCTCTTGATTATTTAGTAGCGTATTGTCTAGCTTCCAGGTGTTCGTAGTTTTTACAGTTTTCTTCCTGTAATTGATATCTAGTCTCATAGCCTTGTGGTCGGAAAAGATGCTTGATATGATTTCAATTTTCTTAAATTTACCAGGGCTTGATTTGTGACCCAACATATGATCTATCTTGTAGAATATTCCATGAGCACTTGAGAAGAAAGTATATTCTGGTTTTTTTGGATGGAATGTCCTAGAAATATCAATTAAGTCCATCTTGTCTAATGTGTCATTTAAAGCTTTTGTTTCCAACTGCTGAACAATCGACGACAGGAAGACACTGGAACTCACCAAAAAAGGTACCCCATATCCAAAAACAAAGGCAAAACTACAATGAGATGGTGGAGGGGCGCAATCACAATAAACTCAAATCCCATAACTGCTGGGTGGATGACTCTCAAACTGGAGAACAGTTATACCACAGAAGTGCACTCACTGGAGTGAAGGTTCTGTGCCCCACGTCAGGCTTCACAACCTCAGGATCTGGCAATGGGAGGAGGAATTAGTAGAAAATCAGACTTTGAAGGCTAGCAGGATTTGATTGCAGGACTTTAACAGGACTGGGGGAAACAGAGACTCCACTCTTGGAGGGCACACACAAAGTAGTGTGCACATCGGGACCCAGGGGAAGGAGCAGTGACCCCATAGGAGACTGAACCAGACCTACCTGCTAGTGTTGGAGGGTCTCCTGCAGAGGTGGGGGGTGGCTGTGTCTCACCATGAGGACAAAGACAATGGCAGCAGAAGTTCTAGAAAGTACGCCATGGCATGAACCCTCACAGAGTCTGCCATTAGCCCCAGCAGAGAGCCTGGGTAGGCTCCACTGTTGGATCACCTCAGGCCAAACAACCAACAAGGAGGGAACCCAGCCTCACCCATCAGCAGACAAGTAGATTAAAGTTTTACTGAGCTCTGCCCACCAGAGCAACAGCCAGCTCTACCCAACACCAGTCCCTCCCATCAGGAAACTTGCTCAAGCATCTTAGATAGCCTCATCCACCAGAGGGCAGAGGCTGGAAGCAAGAAGAACTATAATCCTGCAGCCTGTGGAACAAAAAACACATTCACAGTAAGACAGACAAGATGAAAAGGCAGAGGCCTATGTACCAGATGAAGGAACATCAAACCTCAGAAAAACAACTAAATGAAGTGGAGATAGGCAACCTTCCAGAAAAAGAATTCAGAATAATGATAGTGAAGATGATCCAGGACCTTGGAAAAAGAATGGAGGCAAAGATCAAGAAGATGCAAGGAATGTTTAACAAAGACCTAGAAGAATTAAAGAACAAACAAACAGAGGTGAACAATACAATAACTGAAATGAAAAATAGACAAGAAGGAATCAATAGCAGAATAACTGAGGCGGAAGAATGGATAAGTGACCTGGAAAACAGAACGGTGGAATTCACTGCTGCAGAACAGAATAAAGAAAAAAAGAATGAAAAGAAATAAAGACAGCCTAAGAGACCTCTGGGACAACATTAAATGCATCAACATTCGCATTATAGGGGTCCCAGAAGGAGAAGAGAGAGAGAAAGGACCAGAGAAAATATTTGAAGAGATTATAGTCAAAAACTTTCCTAACATGGGAAAGGAAAGAGCCACCCAAGTCCAGGAAGTGCAGGGAGTCCCATACAGGATAAACACAAGGAGAAACATGCTCAGACAGATAGTAATAAAATTGGCAAAAATTAAAGACAAGGAAAAATTATTGAGAGCAGCAAGGGAAAAATGACAAATAACATGCAAGGGAAGTCTCATAAGGGTAACAGCTGATTTCTCAGCAGAAACTCTACAAGCCAGAAGGGAGTGCCATGACATACTTAAAGTGATGAAAGGGAAGAACCTACAACCAAGATTACTCTACCTGGCAAGGATCTCATTCAGATTCAATGGAGAAATCAAAACCTTTACAGACAAGGAAAAGATAAGAGAATTCGGCACCACCAAACCAGCTCTACAACAAATGCTAAAGGAACTTCTCTAAGTGGGAAACACAAGAGAAGAAAAGGACCTACAAAAACAAACCCAAAACAATTGAGAAAATGGTCATAGGAACATACATATCAATAATTACCTTAAATGTGAATGGACTAAATGTTCCAACCAACAGACACAGGCTTCCTGAATGGATAAAAAAACAAGACCCATCTATATGCTGTCTATAAGAGACCCATTTCAGACCTAGGGACACATACAGACTGAAAGTGAGGGGATGGAAAAAGATATTCCATGCAAATGGAAATCAAAAGAAAGCTGGAGTAGCAATACCTGTATCAGATAAAATAGACTTTAAAATAAAGAATGTTACAAGAGACAAGGAAGGACACTACATAATGATCAAGGGATCAATCCAAGAAGAAGATATAACAATTATAAATATATATGCACCCAACATAGGAGCACCTCAATACATAAGGCAACAGCTAACAGCTAAAAAAGAGGAAATCGACGGTAACACAGTAATAGTGGGGGACTTTAACACCTCACTTACACCAATGGACAGATCATCCAAAAAGAAAATAAATAAGGAAAAAGAAGCTTTAAATGACACAATAGACCAGATAGATTTAATTGATATTTATAGGACATTTCATCCAAAACCAGCAGATTACACTTTCTTCTCAAGTGCACACGGAACATTCTCCAGGATACGTCACATCTTGGGTCACAAAACAAGCCTTGGTAAATTTAAGAAAATTAAAATCATATCAAGCATCTTTTCTGACCACAAAACTATGAGACCAGAAATCAATTACAGGGGGGAAAAATGTAAAAAACACAAACACATGGAGGCCAAACAATACGTTACTAAATAACCAAGACATCACTGAAGAAATCAAAGAGGAAATCAAAAAACACCTAGAGACAAATGACAATGAAAACATGACAATCCAAAACCTATGGGATGCAGCAAAAGCAGTTCTAAGAGGGATGTTTATAGCTATACAAGCCTACCTGAAGAAACAAAAAATTCTCAAATAAAAAATCTAACGTTACACCTAAATGAATTAGAGAAAGAAGAACAAACAAAACCCAAAGTTAGTAGAGGGAAAGAAATCATAAAGATCAGAGCAGAAGCAAATGAAATAGAAACAAAGAAAGCAGTAGCAAAGATCAATAAAACTAAAAGCTGGTTGTTAGAGAAGATAAACAAAATTGATAAACCATTAGCCAGACTCGTCAAGAAAAAGAGGGAGAGGACTCAAATCAATAAAATTTGAAATGAAAAAGAAGTTACAACAGTCACCGCAGAAATACAAAGCATCCTAAGAGACTACTACAAGCAACTCTATGCCAAAAAAATGGACAGCCTGGAAGAAATGGACAAATTCTTAGAAAGGTATAACATTCCAAGACTGAAACAGGAAGAAATAGAAAATATGAGCAAACCAATCACAAGTAATGAAATTGAAACTGTGATTAAAAATCTTCCAAAAAACAAAAGCCCAGGACCAGATGACTTCACAGGTGAATTCTATCAAACATTTAAGGAAGAGCTAACACCCATCCTTCCCAAATTCTTCCAAAAAATTGCAGAGGAAGGAACACTCCAAAACTCATTTTATGAGGCCACCATCACCCTGATACCAAAACCAGACAAAGATACTACAAAAATAAAATTACACACCAATATCACTCATGAATATAGATGCAAAAATCCTCAACAAAATACTAGCAAACAGAATCCAACAACACATTAAAAGGATCATACACCATGATCAAGTGGGATTTATCCAGGGATACAAGGATTCTTCAGTATAAGCAAATCAATCAATGTGATACAATATATTAAAAAATTGAAGAAGAAAAACCATATGATCATATCAGAAGATGCAGAAAAAATGTTTTGACAAAATTCAGTACTGATTTATGATAAAAACTCTCCAGAAAGTGGGCATAGAGGGAACCTACCTCAACATAATAAAGGTCATATACGACAAGCCCACAGCAAATATCATTCTCAATTGAGAAAAACTGAAAGCATTTCCTCTAAGATCAGGAACAAGACAAGGATGTCCACTCTCACCACTATTATTCAACATAGTCTTGGAAGTCCTAGCCACGGCAATCAGAGAAGAAAAAGAAATAAAAGGAATCCAAATTGGAAAACAAGAACTAAAACAGTCACTGTTTGCAGATGATATGATACTACACATAGAGAATCCTAAAGATGCCACCAGAAAACTATTAGAGCTAATCAATGAAATTCGTAAAGTTGCAGGGTACAATATTAATGCAAAGAAATCTCTTGCATTCCTATACACTAATGATGAAAAATCTGAAAGAGAAGTTAAGGAAACATTCCCATTTACCATTGCAACAAAAAGAATAAAATACCTAGGAATAAACCTACCTAGGGAGACAAAAGATCTGTATGCAGAAAACTATAAAACACTGTTGAAAGAAATAAAAGATGATACAAACAGATGGAGAGATATACCATGTTCTTGGATTGGAAGAATCAATATTGTTAAAATGACTATACTACCCAAAGAAATCTATAGATTCAATGCAATCCCTATAAAATTACCAATGACATTTTTTTACAGAATTAGAAGAAAAAAATCTTAAAATTTGTATGGAGACACAAAAGACCCCGAAAAGCCAAAGCGGTCTTGAAGGAAAAAAATGGAGCTGGAGGAATCAGACTCCCTGACTTCAGACTATACTACAAAGCTACAGTAATCAAGACAATATGGCACTGGCACAAAAAACAGAAATATAGATCAATGGAACATGATAGAAAGCCCAGAGATAAACCCACGCACCTTTGGTCAATGAATCTATGACAAAGGAAGCAAGGATATACAATGGAGAAAAGAGAGTTTCTTCAATAAGTGGTGCTGGGAAAACTGGACAGCTACATGTAAAAGAATGAAATTAGAACACTCCCTAACACCACACACAAAAATAAACTCAAAATGGATTAGAGACCTAAATGTAAAACTGGACACTATAAAACTCTTAGAGGAAAACATAAGAAGAACACTCTGACATAAATCACAGCAAGATCTTTTTTGCTCCACCTCCTAGAGTAATGGAAATAAAACCAAAAATAAACAAATGGACCTAATGTAAGTTAAAAGCTTTTGCAAAGCAAAGGAAACTACAAGCAAGATGAAAAGGCAACCCTCAGAAGGGGAGAAAATATTTGCAAACAAATCAATGGACAAAGGATTAATCTCCAAAATATACAAGCAGCTCATTGCAGCTCAATATCAAAAAAACAAGCAACCCAATCCAAAAATGGGCAGAAGACCTAAACAGACATTTCTCCAAAGAAGATATAAAGATTGTCAACAAATACATGAAAGGATGTTCAACATCACTAATCAGTAGAGAAATGCAAATCGAAACTATAAATCCCCCTTTATATAAATTGAATAAAGGGGATGAAGAGAAAGTTCTTCCTTTGAATAGGATGCCAACTAATAAATGTATTTAGAAGGAATAACAGAATTAGAAAATCACTGTGTGACAACTACCATGATAAAATCAATTCAGGGAAGAACTGCCAATAGATGCTAAAACCAGGGGGTAAAATTGGTATGAGCAATGGGATTTTACATAATCTTAAAGTTTCTGTGAAAGCAGAAACCCTGTATATCTTGTACACTTCTATCTGGGCTCAATAAATACCTGTTAAACTTAAATAGATCTGTGAATGGCGAGATAAATAGTACTTCCTCATGAAATGCTCAAGGATCAAACGACTTGACAGTAGGTGAATCCGTACTTAGAATGTTTTTGTTCTTATTTAGGTAGCAAAAAGCAATCCTTAGTCTATGGCTGCCCTCGTGAGGGAGACAATACTGATCGTGATTTGCACAATGGCTAAGGACACAGATCCTGAAGAGAGGCTGCCTGGGTTAGAATCCTGGTTGTGAACTTCAGTGATGTGTAAGTCTAGACAGGAAAATTCATTTCCAAGCCTTGGGGTCTTTATATTTGAAATGGGATGATAAAAGTACTAACAGCCAGGGCTCTGGGTGGTTGTAAATAACATAAATATGACTGCAGTGAAAGAGTTGGAAGAACACAGAAGAATTCACCTCTGCTGTTTTTAAGACATATGTAATATGTACAACACACACACACACACACACACACACACACACACAGAGGATGGTGAATTCTCATGATCCAGGAAACTGTAATGGGGCAATCATGAACAAGAAGGAAAAAGAAATACTAGACAAATGTTCATTCATTGCTTATTATTTATCCATTATTTGTTGAGTGCTCACTATATGCCAAGCACTGTTCTAAGCAGAGGGGATACATCAGTGAAACAAAATATTTAAACAGAGTTGGCCTGAACCTATAGTGTGTGTAGAAATCATGACCTCCTGCTCTGATAGTATGCATAGAAATCACTAACAGAGGTCCTGATCCTGTTGTCTGGACCGGGCTCAGGAAGACACATGTTTAATAAACACTTCTAGGTGCTTAGAGCTATTAGGACTTCTAACAGACACTAACAGACATTACTAGTAATATTAAAAATGTATCTGCCATTATCTCATTTATTCCTTACCATAACCCGATGAATCACGTACTATTATTACATTGTATGGTGAGTAACCTGAGACTTGGAGAAATCCATGTTTTGCTCTTGGTCATCTAGCCAGCAAGAGGCAGATTTAGGATGCTAACCCAGTTCTGTCCAACAGTGAACCCAGCTCTGTGCTAGCCTGCCACCTTAATTTCAGAAGGTAAAGCCACGGACTTGGGAATTCCTCACAGCAGACAGAGCAGTGCTTTGGCAGCAGTGAACAGCCTCAGAATGGCTGAGGCTCAGGGCCAATCTTTATTCCAAGGGTGTAGTCCCGTGCTGACTCCTGGTTAGTGAGTGTGCTCAGTGGAGGTTCATGAACACATAAGTCACTGATGGAAACTCGAAAATAGTGTACCAAAAAAGATTATTAAGTGACGAATGTTAGCTATGGGAAAAAAAGAAGTAAAAGCAAAAAATTTTATCTGAACACTAGATGCCACTAAGAGATTTTAATCCTATGTAAACACTTACACAATGTTCATCTTTAATCCATTATGGTGTGGTAAAGAGAAAAACTGAAAGAAATTGAGGGTCCACTACTACCCCTTGTTATGGTGTATGCAATGTAAAATTGTAACCCTGACTGCGCAAACCATGGTAAAACCTTACTGTGTTCATGCCAAGTAGATTACTATATGCAGTTCTTTCCTGTCACAGGCCTTCTTGTTACCAGAAAACAGAGCATGGCTCTAAGCTGTATGGGTGAGGAACACATGAGGCTGAAACTCATTATTTTTGGTCTCTTTCTCTTTTCCTTTAAACCAAACTCCACACAAATATATGTCCCTCTTGGCCTCTCTCCCAGTCCCCTTTAGTCAAAGAGCCATCACTTTTTACCTTCTAATGAACAGGGGGACTTGTCTTCAGAGAAATTCAAGAAGCTCTTAAGTTGGTCGGTTTTGTACTTCAGTCATGATAGCCACAAGCTAAAAATGTGTACAGACTGCAGAAACAGACTCTAGATGAAGTTACTGGAGTTAATAGTGAGGATGCCATTCACACTCAAACCTCATTGCCAAGCCCTTTTTCTAAAATACATTTTGATGGTAAGGAGTCTGCTTTGAAAGCCTTAGGAAGGATGCAGGGAGTGAAGTTTGGCATTAACTCCAAGACATTATTTCTTAAACACCAGAATCACCTGTAGTATGTGTTAAAAGTGAAAATTCTTAGGTTCCTCCAGACAAATGAATCACGATTTCTGCATTTTTAATGCATACTCAAATTTGAGCTCCCCTGCACTGACAGTTGATGCATATTATTAACACTGCTTTTTGTGAACAGTGTAAGGCAGCCATCAGGATGCCATGTTTTGCTTTTCTGTTAGACTATTCATTAAAACAACAAAAACAGCAACAGAAGTTGTCAGATTTTTTTCCATTGCATACTATAGGCCAGATAGGTATATGCTAAGTGCTGTATGTTCCTCTGAATTCTTACGACACTATAGCCAATTTTTTTTCTCATTTACAGGCAAGAAAACTAACACCGAGAAGAGTTGTAGGACCCGTCCAATGTCTCAGAGCTAATCCACAGAAGAGATGACACTGGGACCAGGGACTGCAAGACTCCTGAAACCATACCCTTAAATGCTATACTCCACATAAACAGCTCACATTTTAAAATACTTGGCAATTTATTAATTAAGAAGAGCTTTATGAAATTATCTCTTTCTCTCATATATATATATATATATATATATATATATATACACACACACATCTGTCCCAATTTCCTGCTAATATTTGATCTTTGACCCTGATTCCTGACACAAGTTCCTACCACCTTTGTAGATTCCACATATATGCGTTAAGCTACAACCTTTGTAATTTCCTTAGTGAGAGGTGTCTTTTGTTCTAATGAGGTGACTCCTGGTGGGCTCCTAGATGTGGGCTGGTCACCAGAAAGAAAAGTCATGATTAGAAGCTTGGAACTTTCAGCAGCACCTCCCTCCCAGGGGAGAGGCGCTGGAAGATGAGTTAATGACGAGCATGCCTACATGATGAAGTTTCCATGAAAATCCCTAAAGTATGGGGTTTGGAGTGTTTCCAGTTTGATGAACACATCCTTTTACCAGGAGGGTGATGCACCCCAACTCCACGGGGACAGAAGCTCCTGCACTTGGGATCCTTGCAGACCTCGCCTTACATATATTTTCATCTGGCTGTTCATCTGTATCCTTTATCATATTGTTGGGGCCCAGGGGAGGCTGCCCCAAAATGCGCCTCAAGGCACATTCATTATTTTGACTTAAAGTTACTTAAAAATGGCCAATATAATATGAACACTCTTACCCTCCTTTCTGACTCCCTGAAAGCAGAAAATAAACTCATGTTGAGAGGTGCACCCCCTGCATCTGTAGGTAGAAGGACATCCTTATTGCCAGAGACAGGGAATCTGGGGCCAAGAAGCCTGTATGAACAACCCTTGGTACTTCGGCTGACTTGGTCTTGGTACTTTACCCCAAGACCAAATTCTGTTTAGATTCTTCACTAATTAAAAACCCAAAAGCCTAAGTTTCTTTGTCCTCTCAATTCCTCACAAATTTATTGTTTCTTTGTCTAAAACTCTTCCTTCTTTGGCCAATTTTTAGGTCCTATTTCTATGAGACCTCCACGTGCACAAATTAAAATTTCTTTTTCTCCTGTTAAGCTTTGTAGTTTCAGTTTTACTATTAGTCTAGCCACAAGAACTCAAGAGAGGTGGAGGAGGAAATTTCCCCTTCCCTGACAGTATCCTTTGATTACATAATAAACTGGTAAATGCAGGTCCATGTTTCCCTGATATCTGTGAGCTGTTCCAGCACATGACTGAACCTGAGGAGGGGTCATGGGAATTTCTGATCTGTAGCCAAGTCAGTCAAAAGTGTGGTCAGCCTGGGGACCCACTATTTATGCTTGGCCCCTGAAGTGGGGGCAGTTTTGTGGGACTGAGCCCACAACCTGTGGGATCTGCACTAACTCCAGGCAGTTAGTGTCAGAGTTGCTTGGTGTGGGAAAGTCCACACACGTGGTGTCAGAAGTGTTTTGAGTGTGACAGTAAAGAGCAACAACGAGTTTTTCCTTATACAGGTTTACATACATGACATATTGATTTGCATCAGAACTGAATGCATGAGGTAGGTATTAATAGTTCCATCTGACAGGCAGCTTTAGAGTGTTCCCACAGCCAGGAATTGGTTTTGCTAAGACCAAATCTTCATATTTCTATCGCCTTAGTTTCTGGCAGCTTATTTGTATCCTTCCCATATCTAGCAGGCCAAGAGCTTTTTGTTACTGTCTTTAAACCAGGCACTATTTTGCTTTACCTTTATTAGCTAGCTGGCTGCTGAGCTGTTAGCAAGCATTTGGCCTATTTGAAAGCATTTGGTGATGACACCTGAGCCATGCTATTTGGCAGCTGAGAAGAATTGTTAAAGGTAGTAAGAGCAGCCAGAGAAACCTAATAAGGCATCGTTCCGGTTTGGAATGGCCACATCTTCTCGCTCTCTCATCCTTGGAGAAATGATTCCCATTTCATTTTCAAAAGTGGAGCTAGTGACACTGATTTTGAAAATAAACCTCAGGGAGAGTCTGAGCCCCTGGATTTCTTTCAAAGCTAGTGTTGCTCCTCTTCTCATCTGGATGACATCAAGTGTTTCATAGGAATGTGCAACATGTACTCTTCCATTTGTAATAATTTAGTATTACCTGAGATATTTGAAAAGGGTTTTATGATCATTTCAGCCCATTACTTCTCACTAGCCCTGCGGTAATTCAGCACTGAAGTCATCAGGCAGATATTATTAGAGCTATTAATACCAATAATAGTGATAAGTTTAATGCTATTGTCATCTTGTCAAATGGCCTGAACCCCAAGGAGCTGAAAATGACGACCGTCGATCTACAAGTATGAAAAAATGTTTTAAATCACATTCACACTATAGTGTCTTAGGATGCTGGGAAAATGTGCTGCAGGAGATTCAGCTTTGCATGCGAAGCACCACTGTCAGATTCCCCAGATGGCTCACTTAAAAGACATCCCACAGTCTAGAAACAACAACAGCAACAACACTACACAGGAATCTCATTATGACAAGGTCATTGTCACATGCAGATACACAACAGATCTATGTTGGATACTACTTAATACAAGTTTTCCCATTACAAGGAAAAGCATTTACGGATAGTCCCATGCAAATACACAAGTGATTCCACTTAGAATATATTTAAAATTTCTAACCGTGGCTTCTATGTCTCAGCAAGACTCATTCTTCTCTTATTAGTTTATCCATTGATTACATGGTTCAGCCTTTCTGATTCTTTAACTCTGAGACTTGTGCATGCTTTTGGACTTCTCAATATGCTTTCCCTTTCCCTGGATTGCTTCTCCACCAGATTGTTTCATGATTGGGTCCTTCTTATCATGCAAATTCAACTCAAGGGTCCTCTCCTCACAGGAGCCTTCACTGATCATGGTAGCTAGAGTCGGCCTTCAATGCAGATGTAGAACTGTTTCCTTTCTTCCTCATAGTGCTTATTAACATCTGAAATTATTTGTTCATGTCTATGTTTGATGTATCCCTCCACTCTGACCACTAGACTACTAGACTGTAAGCTCCGTAAGAGCAGAGAGTTTATCTGTTTTGCTCACCGTATGAGGAGAGATCCTGGAAAAAATTAGGTGCATGATAATTATAATACTTAATACTGCCTAGATCCATAAACCAGGCACACACTGCCCTCACTGCCTCATGTGTATTAATATATTTACTCCTCACAACAACCCTGTGAGTTAGGTACTGCTACAGACTGAATATGTGTGTTCCCATCAAATTCATATGTTGAAATCCTAACCCTCAAGGTGATGGCTTTGGGAGTTGGGATCTTTGGGTGGTGATTAGCTCATGAGGGTAGAACCCTCTTGTTTGGGATTAGTGCCTTATGAAAGAGACCCCAGAGAGCTAGACTGTCCCTTCTGCCATGTGTGATTACAGTGAGAAGATAGCTGTCTATGATTAAGCATGACCTCACCATACCTGGAATATGCTGGTGACTTGATCTTGAACTTTTCAGAATCCAAAACTGTGAGCAATAAACTTTTGTTTTTCATAAGCCAACCAGTCTATGGTATTATGTTATAGTAGCTAGAATGGACTAAAACAGGTACTATTATTGTTCCCACTTTGCAGATGAGAAAACTGAGGAACAGAGAGGCTAGGCATTTGCCTAAAGTTATACAACAGGTAACAGAACTAGGACTTCAACCCATAACTTCTGGGTCTAGAAGACAATAGCACAATGAATGTGGGCTGAAGAAATCAATGAAATAATTAACACATAGGAACATACACATTTATACAATATGTTCATACATTTATAGGAACACATACACAGCCATGTATTTACCAAAGTGCACTTCATTTCTAGAAGTTTAAACAAACTTATGCTGATGCATCTACATGGTACATAACTTTTCAGGTCATCTGACTGGAATTACTCATATTAACTGAGAGTGTGGGAGGAACCAAAGAAAGAAAACTCTCAAGATATCAATATTAACCCCATGGTCATGAAGTTCTAATACAGTTGACAAGATACCTAAGTGCTCCAAAGATATCATAAGGTGGAGTCATTTATAATGCACAAACTAATCATACCCTGAAATAAATTTAAAGTTACAGAAAACAGTTAATCTATTTAAAAATAAATTTCTAAGAACAGCAAGGTTTATAAAAATACACATTTTATAGAATTAAATAATCTAAAATTTTAAATGACCTTAAAAAGCATCTCATTCAACATCCCAAATAGTTGCACGAATTGTTGTTATACTCTTCAGAGCATTTTCATTTGTATACACACACACAGACGAGTGTATACGTATGTCCGTTTTCTCATTTGACTCCCTATATCACATAGAAAGACATATAAAATGATCCTCATTTTACCAATAAACAAA
Organism: Orcinus orca; assembly: GCF_937001465.1. Lineage (NCBI taxonomy): Eukaryota > Metazoa > Chordata > Mammalia > Artiodactyla > Delphinidae > Orcinus > Orcinus orca. Next base: position 14,052,236 of record NC_064568.1, read on the forward strand.
TTGAGACTCATAAAATTTTGAGTAATTTGGCCAAGATCCACACCGCTCACAAGTATGGTTGGAGGAGAAGACTTGGAAGAGAAAATGATTAAAAATTTTTGCATGACTGCTATGGGTAAGCACTATGCTAGATGCTTTACATATGCTATTTTATTTAATTCTTACAGCAACAGTTAAAGGAGATCTTATTGGCTGTCCCCATTCACAGGATACAAATCCAATTTTAGAGAAAGAGAACAAATTGCCAAGGGTAACAGCTAATTAACAGGAAGTGAGTGAGGAGGCAAACCCATTTCTGACTACAACACAATGACTAGTTGAAATAATGATTCAATATTCTTATGTGCATTTTGTTATTATTAATGAAAAATCCACATTCACAAGGGTAAGTCTTAGTGATAGAGGTGTAAAATATTATAGTTGGGAAGAGGACTATGTTAAAAGTGATTTTGGTCAGTGAAAACTATGTAAAGTCAATGTTTTAAAAAATTACTTGCAAATCTTAATTCTAACCATTTAGCAGGAAATAGTCTCTTGTCATCCAGTCAATTCCTATTTTTAAAGCCTATCAGCAAAAGAAAAGATAAAGAAAAAAATTAAAGCACTCATTGGTAGGAATAGATTTTTGGAATAATTTCTTCATATGTAAATAATTTTCAAGATAGTGGAATAATTTTTGCTATTTTATCTTAATGTTTGATGAGAAAAGTTTTGCTAATTTAAAAGTTGGACTCATGCAGTTCTCACTTTTTAATACAAAAGCAAAAAGCATCATGGATAATTTGCATTTGAATCTCTGATGTAAAGTTTCAGTTATTAGGTTGCTAGGCATAGCACAGCGTGAAATCTTTTATTTTAGAGTTGAGCCATATCAACTATTTACATATAATCGTATAATTTCCCCATATCTTCTTTCCAGCATTAATTCACTATCTATTCCAGTGACTGAGCTTAAAATATTTTTCTCCATTTGATTAAGATACTTAAGATAATACAACAATGCTTTTATTAGTCAAAAGTTGTTTTCTTCTTGAAAATCTAAAATGGATTTTTTTTTTTTTTTTTTTTTTTTTTTTTGCGGTATGCACGCCTCTCACTGTTGTGGCCTCTCCCGTTGCGGAGCACAGGCTCCGGACGTGCAGGCCCAGCGGCCATGGCTCACGGGCCCAGCCGCTCCACGGCATGTGGGATCTTCCTGGACCGGGGCACGAACCCGTGTCCCCTGCATTGGCAGGCGGACTCTCAACCACTGCGCCACCGGGGAAGCCCTAAAATGGATTTTATATATCTATATGGATATATAACTGTATATATATGAATATACACATACTGATAGCAGCTCTTTTGCCCTTTTTTTGTTTGCCCATTTCTGTTCCCCTGTAACCTTGAAAGAACCTAATTAAAGGAATGAGATCACTAGGCAGTTTAACCTAACTCGTGACTTATGCTCTCCTGAATGAGCACCCCAACTTGCCTAACCTTTTGATTCTTTTCCTAGATTAAAATAAGTAAGAATGAAGGATTAAGTAGTTAAGGAATGACTAGCTCTCTACTCCCAACTGTCCCCTTAGCAATCCTGCAGGCAGATCATGTGGGCAAGATAACATCTGAAGAAAGAATTGGTCTGCATGCAATGGAGAATGATGCAGAACCCAACCTCCTGCCTTGATGATTCACTGAGATTCTGCCCCCTTTTTTCTTTTAAAAACTGTCATGGCTGAGCAGAATCCTTGAAGCTGGTCTCAGGACATGAGTCCACCTTCTCCCCAGATTGCTACCTTTTCAGATTAAAGCATCTTTCCTTTCTACTGACACTTGCTTCTTGATTATTGGCTTTTGAGGGGCGAGCAGCCAAACCTGAGTTTGGTAACAATATGGATATTTATATATACATATGGATATATACATATAGATATATGTCCTGATCTTGGCTACTAGGACATTTCTTTTCACAAGATATTAAAATCAACTGGAGATCTATCTAATATCTATCTATCTATCTACCGATCTATCTATCTAACTTTGTCCTTCCTATCATAGTGGTTTAGCATTCCATAAGGAATATACCAGTTAAAATGAAATTATTCTATTAAGGAAGGAAAAAATGATGTAATTTCTTTGAGCAATATTTTGTTTTGATTTGAATATATGTACAATTCAACTAACTCCAAGCTGTCATTACTTCAGAAAAACGAGTAGTGAAAACATGATAATTGTATAATATCTTTGTTCTGCTTGAAATAAAATAGTATTATAAATAATCACCATTATATTCCTTGAAGGTAGAGGCAAAGATACAGCCATTATCTTTTAAATTTTATAAACACACACACATCTGTATTGTTAAATAAGTTGTATGAAAAGTCTTACCTGCTGAAATGTGGATTAGTACTTAGACTTTTGAGAAAATCCAACAACTTCTTGTTCCTTAATTCACAGAACTTAAAAAAATTATTTTATGTGTCATATGTATGATACTTTGGACACATATGGGCTGTTCCATGGTTTTAATGTTTACATATCTCATATTCTGTCAATTTTTTTGGAGTAAATGGTTGGAATCTTTTCTTGTGATGAAACTAGCTCTATTACCAAAGATCAAAAAGACAGACTATATGGAAAATAAAACAGAAAATGTACATGAGCTAAAAGCAAATTTTTTATAACAAGAAATGCTGAATGCTGGAACAGGTTACTTTGGTGATAAAGTTGGAATTATTTTCTCTGAAAATGATTAGAAATAGGACATGTGTGAATCTCTCTGTGGGTCGTCTATGTCATTCTATTTCAAGTAAGGGCAGTGATTTTTATTTTTTAATGGAAATACTTTAAACTTTTTGCTTATAGAAATAAAATGTACTTATAAAATTATAATAGAAAAGAAAGTAAAGCAAACTTGGAATTCTATATTAGAGTACTACTTTGAATATTTTAGTGCATTTCATCCGTGTGCCAAAATACAAGTATATTCATTAATTCATTCATTACTCCATATGTAAACAAAAAAACCCTATGAAGAATGTTGCTCATTATCCTATTATACAAAGGGTTAAGTCATGATCCACTGTAATTGCCCACCAGCACTGCACCCTGAGGGAAATTCAGGATGGAGAAAAACAGTATGAAAAATTAGGTGTTTTGCATAAGGCCCCTAGATAGTTAAGATACAAATCTAAGGAAGAATTTCAGTGACCCCAGATTCTTGCATCTTCCCATATATGGAAAAACATTAAAATCATTAACTTGAGATATCTGGTTTTTTTTCTGTGATTAGCAGTAATCTTTTACCAAGATGTATGCTTAACTACATGTATTTCCAAGCACCCCCCCCCCAAAAAAAATCGTATATATACTGGCTCCTCCCCAGCCTCTTCAGAGCTACTGACAGGCTGTTTCCTGGGCTATAGTCCTTAGAAAGATCCCTGAATAAAACATAACCCACAATGTTTACATGGTGTGTTTTTGTTTAAGTTGTGATATGTGTACATTTATTCCTTCAGCAAATGCTTATAATGCAATTCTGGGTATCAGTCCATATTCTAGTCATTGAGGATAGTGGAAAAAAACAAAAACAAAAACAAAAACAGAAAAGACCATGGACTGGTAGGATTTATATTCTAGAGTGAGGAGACAGAAAAAAAAATCGGCAAGCAAATTCGTAGTTCGATTGATGATGATAGAAGCCTTGAAGAAAAAGCAGGGCTAGTCAAGTAATGAGTCTTGCTAATTTACACGGGGTGATCAGGGAAGGCCTCTTTATTCAGATGACTGAGGAAGAGGCCTGAAGAGACTGATGCTCCCACTACAAATGACTTAATAATTTAGAGAAAGTAAAACAACAACATAAACCTATGTGACAGCCTCATGCATTAGGAATCAAAGGAGGCAGGATCATGTCAGGGTTAGACGGAAAAGATCTCCTCAAATCTTGACTTGAATTTCTACTATTCTTTTCTACTAGACTCTAAGCTTCTCCAAACCTGTCTATTTCTCTGATACCAACACAATATCCTTCCTATCATAGTGTGTTGCACGTAGCATATTTGTAATCTGACACCTGAGATTTTAACCTCTCATATTGAATGCTGCTGTGAGGAATAAATTTTCTAAGCAACAATGGTCTAATACATCTGATATTTAAGCACACTTTCCAAATCTCTCACAGTTTATATATGTTACTATTTTTTGGTTTATACAAAGAATGAAAGTTGAGTTTTCCTAGTTAATCTTAGAGAGTATACATAATGACAGTCTTTAACTTCTTCAGGAGACTTTTATCTATTAGCTGAGAATGAAGCAACTTTAACCTTTGGGTTATTACCAGAAACACCAGCTTTCCCAAGACACAAGATTTGCCGTATTGCATTTCTCCTTCACCATGATTATACAAAAGGGGCAAGGGACAGGATGATGGCTTTAGATATGCACAGTTCAAATGGCTATGATAATACATTGAGTAGTCCACCTATTAAATACATGAGGTTGTCCATATCTATTATTAAACATTCTTTAATGTCAATAGTTTTTATTGAATTATTCCACATATAAAATTTAAAAGGAAAAAAACCCTTAATTTCTAATGCTTCATAATAGCAATGGAAGGATATATAAAACAAAGAATGTTGCCCACCATCCAGTTCTATAAACCACTACAGTGCTAACCTACAATACACTCTGAAAGGAATTCAAGGCAAAGATCGAGATGAGGCACTCTGTGTTCTGAGAATACCAGCAAAACAGGCTCTTAGATAGTTAGAAATACTTCAGGGGAAAGTTTTTTATGAACCTGGATCCTTGTATCTCATACTTAGAAAAGCACTAAAACCATTAAGTAAGATTATCTGTTCCTCGTGATTAGCAGCAACCTTCTATTAAGATGTGTGCTTGATTGCACATATCCCTTTGCCAAAATCATATATAATACTGGCCTTCCCGCCATCTCTTCAGAACAGTTTGTCAGAGCTATCTGAGAGGCTGTCTCTCTGGCTATAGTCATCAGTAAGACACTGAATAAACTTAACTCACAGCTCTTATATATATATATATTTTTGCATTGACAGATACTAGCCCCAAATACTTTTAAATGCAGAATTCAGAGCAGATAAACATCTCTCTTTCCAGAAATAAAAGCAACACTGAGATATCAAGATCTTGTTTGTATCTCAGAAGTTTATCTAGATGAGTTACCAGCTTTTCAGGGTAGAGATATTCATGTAATGTTTGGGGGTGGTGATTCTGTCATTTGCCTTAGAAGCCTTACCTTTAGTTATATATTTATGAATGCTTCTTATTGGTGGGAATGTAAATTGGTGCAACCCCTATGGAAAACAGTATGGACCTTCCTCAAAAAATTAAAAACAGAACTACCATATGATGCAGCAATTCCATTCCTGGGTATTTATCTGAAGAACACACCACTAATTCAAAAAGATATATGCTCTCCTATGTTCATTGTTTCATTACTTATAACAGCCAAGATATGGAAAGAACCCAAGTGCCCATCAATAGATGGATAAATATATATATATATATATATATATATATATACACATATACACACACATAATGGAATATTACTAAGCCATAAAAAGGAATGAAATCTTGCCTTCTGTGACAACATGGATGGACCTACAGGGTATTACACTAAGTGAAATAAGTCAGACAGAGACAAACACTGTATGATTTCACTTATATGTGGAATCTAAAAAACAAAACAAATGAATAAACATAACAAAACAGAAATACGGTTATAGATATAGAGAACAAGTAGGTGGTTGCCAGAGGGAAGGAGGGTGGCAGAAGGAAAGAAACAGGTGAGGGAGATTAAGAGGTACAAATTTCCAGTTGTTAAATAAATGAGTCACTGGTATGAAATGTATAGTGTGGGCAATATAGTCAATAACTATGTAATATATTTGTATGGTGACATATCATAAGTAGACTTTATCACAGTGATCCTTTTGAAATGTATGGAAATAACAAATCACTATATTGTGTAATAGGAAATACAGTGTTGTAGGTCAATTATACATCAAAAACAAACTCACAGAAAAAGAGATCAGATTTGTAGTTACCAGAGGCAGGTGCTGTGGGGAGGGGAACTGGATGAAAGTGGTCAAAAGTTACAAACTTCCAGTTGTCTGATGGAAGAGTGCTAGGGATGTAGTGTGTGGCATGGTGAGTATGGTTAACACTGCTGTGTGTTACATGTGAAGGATGTTAAGAGAGTGAATCCCAAGAGTTCTCACCACAAGGAAAAAAATGTTTCTATTTACTTAATTTTGTATTTATATGAGATGAGGAATGCTAACTAAACTTATTGTGATAATCATCTCATGATGTATGTAAATAAAATCATTATGCGGTACACCTTAAACTTAGTGCTGTATGTTGATTATAATCTCAATAGAACTGGAAGAAAAAAAAATAAAGCCCTTTCTTTGGTCTGATCTAAAACTCTTCTTATAGTTCAAGTCCAGAATATCATACTCTAATGTAATGAGGGACTCATATTATGTGAGGTGACAGAGTGTTTCTGCTCCAATTCATACGGCTGAAGGGAATTACAGATGACATTTTCTCCCGCCCTCCATTCATCAAGCAAATGAAGTAATTGAGACCAAGAAAGATTAAGTGACTTGACCTGGGGTGGTACAAGTTTTCCATGCGAGTCAGAGACAGAAAGTAGATGTGTGTTCCTTATTTCAAAGTGCCTATCTAAGTTACATTGAAGTGTAGCCAACCTGAAATCATGGGCAGAAACTTTACTATGGATAACATTTCAAAGGGAGATTCCATGTAAAAGGGGAAAACAAATGTAACATGTAAATCCTGCAGCAGTCAGTTCAAATTTGTCCTTTAAGGTCAGGCAATGGCACTACTCCATTTCTTATTATCTGGGGGTCTGGATATGACTGAAAAATCAATATGGAACCTCATCATCTTCCAAAGTTATTGAGCATCCTCTGTAAATGTGGTGTTGAAGTAAATGCGCTGCACAGCAGCCTCTTTCACAGTCTGGCCCCAGGGCCAGGGCTGCAATTTCTGCTTGAGATGTTTGCCTCAGACTGGCTTGGTGGCTGTGTCCCAACCAAGTAACATCTTGTTTCCCAGCTAAAATTCTCATCAAAATTCCTTTTAAATTTAGTGATTCCTTATCACCAAACACTATGTTCCCAAATCTTCTAATGCACATACTTTTTTCCAATACTGCTGGCTGTTTATTTTGCATATGTCCTTGCTCAAAAGATTCTCTTAGTCAAGAGACTTTCTATGATTTCACATGGTATATACTCTGACATATTTGTGCCTGGATAAGACTTCTGCTGCTTATGAAAGTGTTTTTAATCATTATTCATGGAAAAGGTTTAATTGTGCATCACCCAACTAGGATGTACTCGGGCAGTTGAACCCAATTATAACATAAGCAGAAGCAAACTAAGAGCAAATAGATGCTGCAAAAATTACATAATGTCTCCACTAATCAAATGTAAATTAATTTTACATTAGCTCATGCTTTGGATTATCCATGCTCCATTGGCTCCTGCTGTTAACTTTTACTATCCATAGATGTGAGATTAATGCAGATTGTTTTTGTTAACATTTGACGAATGTCAAAACATAGATTCTCACTTTCTACCAGTGACCTGTCTCTGATTTTCAGCCTATGCACTCTCATCTCTGTGGGAGTCGGATATATTCACCAGGGTTTTGCAAAATAATGAAATGGAACACTGTAATGAAAGTGCACATCCCTGGTGTCAGGTTTCTTTATGAATTCCAAAATCATTTAGTTCAGTGACTGAGGTTTAGAAGTGCCTTGGATGTGATTAAATGGGGATCAGTACACTCACAAACACTTACTCCTTTTTAAATGCTCACTTTCTAAAATGTCCCTCTCTTTAGAAATGTGAATTAACGTTGTAAAGGCACACTTAAGGCCTTGGAAATGTCCTTTCATAATGTGGTATGCTACCTACATACGAGGTAGCATACGAGATTATTAAAGGGCATTTAATAATCTCCTTTTTCTTTTCTTTCTTTCTACAGCTCTGTTTAGCTCAAGGCTGTGGGCCAACTGAAGGAGGCCAAAAGAGTTACGTGGTTAAAAAACATTGTTTGGCTTCTGTCAAGAACATATAGCTAGGCTCTTGACCAAAAAGTTATGCTGCTTGCGAAGTTGTAAACCAGATTTTGAATAATCCGATTAAATTAGCTATAGGTCCTCAGTCATGTAAATATATCTTCTAAGCATCTCCATGTTATGAATCTATATTTGTATCAGACCCTATCTGATGGTGGATAATGGGCATGTCACATTGTGGCTGACTGAGATTTGTAATAATTTTATATTTTGGAGAAATTCACCATCTTGAGAGTCTTGGCAAAGCCAGAGATGACTTGGTCCCTTCACTGGAAAAACCTGAGCATATTACAGAGTCCAGTTGGGCAGATGCACCTACTTGAGAATTGGACTCTCCAGCTTTTGAATTGAAGAAGCAGAGGCAGTAGAGAACCCATTTTGGTGGCTAGTGGCTGCCTTGTTAGCAGTCATGTCATATTTCTAGGGTCGTTCTAGCTGGGCACCTAGTGCAAGCTATCCCCATTTAAATGGTTCCATGGTATAACGTTGGTGTTGGCCCTAACCATTACCAGTATTCCTTGTTCATGCAAAGGTTCTGAAGCTGATTGACTAGACAATTTGTGAATTAGCCACTATCCTTCCAATACATTCACTGTCTGCTTAAATCATCCAAAGTTGGTTTCTACTGCTTGCAATTTACAGCCCTGAGTACTATTGTTATACTGTGCCATACATATTAGTGGATAATTATGCATTTTACATTTTGTTGATAATTTAGCTCCCTACAGGGAGTTTATCAATTGCTACATTGACAGGATTCTTTAGTGAATTAAAAAAAAATCACCGTTTTCTTTTTTATGACATTCTATTATTATATTTTCATCTTGATTCCACGGCGGAGATCCCAGTCTTTAGATTTAGTGGTGCACCATGGGCTGAACTTGCATCAGGGAGGATATAGTTTTAAAGATTTATAATTTGGTTCTATCTTGTTCATGTGTTTGGTTACTGAGCTAAATAGTCAAATGAAGAATCAAATTCATTACCATAGTATTGCCACTACCAAGATTAAACCACCTCAGATCTTGATTTATAATAAAAAATATCCCCCTGGAGAGACTTTATGTATAATCCAAACAGAAACAGCAGACCTGAGGCAAAGATTTAGCCTTCAGGGTTATATAACTTTATACTATGTTTAATGTGGGGTTTAAAGCTCATGCTGTCGGACAAGAGGTTTTAGACTTCTGAGCAGAAACGTGCTGTACTTCTGAAATGAAGAGCAATGAGAATATAATTCCCTCTACCATCACATTAGCAGCAAGACTTGCTCTTCAAATGTTTCCTGCTGGTTCCCACAGAGCACAGGAAGCAATGTTCTGATGATTAGGCAGCAATATCATTATAAAAGCCAAATGAATAATCATTGTGTTAATGAACTTTATCTCAAAAAAGATTCGTTTTTTAATGTTAAGCCTCTTCCAATATGAAAGGGAAAATGTATTTCAATTCCATTTCATCAACCAGAGATGTTCATAATCTATACAATTTTATATCCTGTCTGCACATGTCTCTGAAGGTCTGCACACACAGTGACTTCAGTGGATGCTGCTGCTGATTCTATTAGATCTCTCTCTGTCTCTAACACACACACACACACACACACACACACACACACACACACACACACACACACACACACACCTCTCCAGGAATAGAGCCACAGACTCTTTCATGAATAAGATAGATTGTATTTGTTAGTAACAAGCAACATGTGGTTTACAAATTAGTAATGACAATTAAATCCCTGAGAATCAAATTTTCCCACTTAAAAGAAATTTGGAGTGCTTCATTAGAAAAAAATGAGATACTTACTAATTTTCTTTTGAAAAGTGATTTATGAGTTTTAGGTCAGGAGTTGTGTTCTGAAGACCAATATCGTTTAAGACACAGAACACTTTTTCCAAATAAATGAGAAAAACATTTGCTAGACAGCAACAGAATAAATTTTTTGTCCTTTGACAATGAACCCAAAATATCAGCATTCTCTGCTTTCTGTATCTTATGCGTTCTGAAGGAAATTCCATGGACATAAAATGAGTTCCAATTATTGTTATTATCACCTCATTTACCTCTCTCTTTAGGTGCCACTGAACTGGATGCTAATATGAAAGAATGCTAGATAGGGTTCCTTCTGCGTAGGTGCTCATAACTCAAAATGGACACTTTCAATCTGGACAAAATCATCCAAAAAGAAATACGGAATTTTTAAACACCCCAAGGGAGCTGTCTAGTCAAAAATTCTGCTGATTTTTACCTTAACAATTCTCAACTGTCGTGTCATGGACCAGTGACAGAAAAACCATGCATATTTTTTTATCTACACTGTAGCCCAGTGTTTTGCAAAGCTTGGTATGTAGCATCATTTTAGATGACACATGAGCAAATATTTAATAAAATATGTAATTTAAACTACCTGTTAGAAAAAAATGTATTGATATCAAATTACAATGTGATTTCTTGCATGATTTTACCATCGTAAAGACTAGATAAAAAAGTTAATCAGGAGGAGGGGGAAGATGTCGGAAGAGTAAGATGCGGAGATCACCTTCCTCCCCACAGATACATCAGAAATACATCTACACGTGGAACAACTCCTACAGAACACCTATTGAAAGCTGGCAGAAGACCTCAGACCTCCCAAAAGGCAAGAAACTCCCCACGTCCCTGGGTAGGGCAAAAGGAAAAAAGAATAAACAGAGAGAAGAGAATAGGGACAGGACCTGTGCCAGTGGGAGGGAGCCGTGAAGGAGGAAAGGTTTCCACACACTAGGAAGCCCCTTCGCAGGTGGAGACTGCGGGTAGCGGAGGGGGGAGCTTCGGAACCGCGGAGGAGAGCGCAGCAACAGGGGTGCGGAGGGAAAAGCGGAGAGATTCCCGCACAGAGGATCAGTGCCGACCAGCACTCACCAGCCCGAAAGGCTTCTCTGCTCACCCGCTGGGGCGGGCAGGGCTGGGAGCTGAGGCTCGGGCTTCGGTCGGAGCACAGGGAGAGGACTGGCGGCGTGAACACAGCCTGAAGGGGTTAGTGCACCACGTCTAGCCGGGAGGGAGTCCGGGAAAAAGTCTGGACGTGCCGAAGAGGCAAGAGACTTTTTCTTCCCTCTTTGTTTCCTGGTGCGTCAGGAGAGGGGATTAAGAGTGCTGCTTAAAGAAGCTCCAGAGACGGGCGCGAGCCACGGTTAACAGCACGGACCCCAGAGACGGGCATGAGACGCTAAGGCTTTTGCTGCCGCCACTAAGAAGCCTCTGTGTGAGCACAGGTCACTATCCACACCCCTCTTCCGGGGAGCCTGTGCAGCCCGCCACTGCCAGGGTCCCGGGATACAGGGACAACTTCCCCGGGAGAACGCACAGCACGCCTCAGGCTGGTGCAACGTCATGCCAGTCTCTGCCGCCGCAGGCTCCCCCTGCATCCGTACCCCTCCCTCACCCCGAGCCTGAGTGAGCCGGAGCCCCGGAATCAGCGTTTCCTTTAACCCCGTCCTGTCTGAGCGAAGAACAGACGCCCTCCTGCGACCTATACACAGAGGCGGGGCCAAATCCAAAGATGAACCTCGGGAGCTGTGAGAACAAAGAAGAGAAAGGGAAATCTCTCCCAGCAGCCTCAGGAGCAGTGGATTAAATCTCCACAATCAACTTGATGTACCCTGCATCTGTGGAATACCTGAATAGACAACGAATCATCCCAAATTGAGGAGGTAGACTTTGAGAGCAAGATTTATTATTTTTTCCCCTTTTACTCTTTTTGTGAGTGTGTATGTGTATGCTTCTGTGTGAGATTTTGTCTGTATAGCTTTGCTTTCACCATTTGTCCTAAGGTTCTTTCCGTCTGTTTTTCGGGTTTTTTTTTACTTAAAATTTTTCTTTTTCTTAATAATTATTTTTTATTTTAATAACTTTATTTTATTTTACCTTACTTTATTTTATTTTACCTTACTTTATTTTATTTTATCCTCTTTCTTTCTTTCTAATTTTTCTCCCTTTTATTCTGAGCCGTATGGATGAAAGGCTCTTGGTGCTGCAGCCAGGAGTCAGTGCTGTGCCTCTGAGGTGGGAGAGCCAACTTCCGGACACTGGTCCACAAGAGACCTCTCAGCTCCACATAATATCAAATGGCGAAAATCTCCCAGAGATCTCCATCTCAACACCAGCACCCAGCTTCACTCAACAACCAGCAAGCTACAGTGCTGGACACCCTATGCCAAACAACTAGCAAGACAGGAACACAACCCCACCCATTAGCAGAGAGGCTGCCTAAAATCATAATAAGGCCACAGACACCCCAAAACACACCACCAGACGTGGACCTGCCCACCAGAAAGACAAGATCCAGCCTCATCCACCAGAACACAGGCACTAGTCCCCTCCACCAGGAAGCCTACACAACCCACTGAACCAACTTTAGCCACTGGGGACAGGCACCAAAAACAACGGGAACTATGAACCTGCAGCCTGCAAAAAGGAGACCCCAAACACAGTAAGATAAGCAAAATGAGAAGACAGAAAAACACACAGGAGATGAAGAAGCAAGGTAAAAACCCACCAGACATAACAAATGAAGAGGAAATAGGCAGTCTACCTGAAAAAGAATTCAGAATAATGATAGTAAAGATGATCCAAAATCTTGGAAATAGAATAGACAAAATGCAAGAAACATTTAACAAGGACCTAGAAGAACTAAAGATGAAACAAGCAACGATGAACAACACAATAAATGAAATTAAAAATACTCTAGAAGAGATCAATAGCAGAATAACTGAGGCAGAAGAACAGATAAGTAACGTGGAAGATAAAATAGTGGAAATAACTACTGCAGAGCAGAATAAGGAAAAATGAATGAAAAGAACTGACGACAGTCTCAGAGCCCTCTGGGACAACATTCAACACATCAACATTGGAATTATAGGGGTTCCAGAAGAAGAAGAGAAAAAAAAAAGGGACTGAGAAAATATTTGAAGAGATTATACTTGAAAACTTGCCTAATATGGGAAAGGAAATAGTTAATCAAGTCCAGGAAGCACAGAGAGTCCCATACAGGATAAATCCAAGGAGAAACATGCCAAGACACATATTAATCAAACTGTCAAAAATTAAATACAAAGAAAACATATTAAAAGAAGCAAGGGAAAAACAACAAATAACACACAAGGGAATCCCCATAAGGTTAACAGCTTATCTTTCAGCAGAAACTCTGAAACCCAGAAGGGACTGGCAGGACATAGTTAAAGTGATGAAGGAGAAAAACCTACAACCAAGATTACTCTACCCAGCAAGGATCTCATTCAGATTTGATGGAGAAATTAAAAACTTTACAGACAAGCAAATGCTGAAAGAGTTCAGCACCACGAAACCAGCTTTAGAACAAATGCTAAAGGATCTTCTCTAGGCAAGAAACACAAGAGAAGGGAAAGACCTACAATAACAAACCCAAAACAATTAAGAAAATGGGAATAGGAACATACATATGGATAATTACCTTAAATGTAAATGGATTAAATGCTCCCACCAAAAGACACAGACTGGCTGAATGGATACAAAAACAAGACCCATATATATGCTGTCTACAAGAGACCCACTTCAGACCTAGAGAAACATACAGACTGAAAATGAGGGGATGGAAAAAGATATTCCATGCAAATGGAAACCAAAAGAAAGCTGGAGTAGCAATTCTCATATCAGACAAAATAGACTTTAAAATAAAGACTATTAGAAGAGACAAAGAAGGACACTACATAATGATCAAGGGATTTATCCAAGAAGAAGATATAACAATTGTAAATATTTATGCACCTAACATAGGAGCACCTCAATATATAAGGCAAATACTAACAGCCATAAAATGGGAAATTGACAGTAACACATTCATAGTAGGAGACTTTAACAACCCACTTTCACCAATGGACAGACCATCCAAAATGAAAATAAATAAGGAAACCCAAGCTTTAAATGATACATTAAACAAGATGGACTTAATTGATATTTATAGGACATTCCATCCAAAAACAACAGAATACACATTTTTCTCAAGTGCTCATGGAACATTCTCCAGGATAGAACATATCTTGGGTCACAAATCAAGCCTTGGTACATTTAAGCAGATTGAAATCATTTCAAGTATCTTTTCCGACCACAAAGCTATGAGACTAGATATCAATTACAGGAAAAGTTCTGCAAAAAATACAAACACATGGAGGCTAAACAATACACTATGTAATAACAAAGTGATCACTGAAGAAATCAAAGAGGAAATCAAAAAATACCTAGAAACAAATGACAATGGAGACACGATGACCCAAAACCTATGGGATGCAGCAAAAGCAGTTCTAAGAGGGAAGTTTATAGCAATACAATCCTACCTTAAGAAACAGGAAACATCTCGAATAAACAACCTAACCTTGCACCTAAAGCAATTAGAGAAAGAAGAACAAAAAAAAAAAAAAAAAAAAAAAAAAAAAACAAAGTTAGCAGAAGGAAAGAAATCATAAATATCAGATCAGAAATAAATGAAAAAGAAATGAAGGAAATGATAGCGAAGATCAATAAAACTAAAACCTGGTTCTTTGAGAAGATAAACAAAATTGATAAACCATTAGCCAGACTCATCAAAAAAAAAAGGGAGAAGACTCAAATCAATAGAATTAGAAATGAAAAAGGAGAAGTAACAACTGACACTGCAGAAATACAAAAGATCATGAGAGATTACTACAAGCAACTCTATGCCTATAAAATGGACAACCTGGAAGAAATGGACAAATTCTTAGAATTGCACAATCTGCCAAGACTGAATCAGGAAGAAATAGAAAATATGAGCAGATCAATCACAAGCACTGAAATTGAAACTGTGATTAAAAATCTTCCAACAAACAAAAGCCCAAGACCAAATGGCTTCACAGGTGACTTCTATCAAACATTTAGAGAAGAGCTAACACCTATCCTTCTCAAACTCTTCCAAAATATAGCAGAGGGAGGAACACTTCCAAACTCATTCTACAAGGCCATCATCATCCTGATACCAAAACCAGACAAGGATGTCACAAAGAAAGAAAACTACAGGCCAATATCACTGATGAACATACATGCAAAATCCTCAACAACTTACTAGCAAACAGAATCCAACAGCATGGTAAAAGGATCATACACCATGATCAAGTGGGGTTTATTCCAGGAATGCAAGGATTCTTCAATATACACAAATCAATCAATGTGATACACCATATTAACAAATTGAAGGAGAAAAACCATATGGCCATCTCAACAGATGCAGAGAAAGTTTTCGACAAAATTCAACACCCTTTTATGATAAAAATCCTCCAGAAAGTAGGCATAGTGGGAACTTTCCTCAACATAATAAAGGCCATATATGACAAACTCTCGGCCAACATCGTCCTCAATGGTGAAAAACTGAATGCATTTCCACTAAGATCAGGAACAAGACAAGGTTGCCCACTCTCACCACTCTTACTCCACATAGTTTTGGAAGTTTTAGCCACAGCCATCAGAGAAGAAAAGGAAATAAAAGGAATCCAAATCAGAAAAGAAGAAATAAAGCTGTCACTGTTTGCAGATGACATGATACTATACATAGAGAATCCTAAAGATGCTACCAGAAAACTACTAGAACTAATCAATGAATTTGGTAAAGTAGCAGGATATAAAATTAATGCACAGAAATCTCTGGCATTCCTGTACACTAATGATGAAAAATCTGAAAGTGAAATAAAGAAAACACTCCCATTTACCATTGCAACAAAAAGAATAAAATATCTAGGAATAAACCTACCCGAGGAGACAAAAGACCTGTATGCAGAAAATTATAAGACAGTGATGAAAGAAATTAAAGATGATACAAATAGATGGAGAGATATACCATGTTCTTGGATTGGAAGAATCAACATTGTGAAAATGACTCTACTACCCAAAGCAATCTACAGATTCAATGCAATCCCTATCAAACTACCACTGGCCTAAATGTAAGGCCAGAAACTATCAAACTCTTAGAGGAAAGCATAGGCAGCACACTCTATGACATAAGTCACAGCAAGATCCTTTTTAACCCACCTCCTAGAGAAATGGAAATAAAAACAAAAATAAACAAATGGGACCTAATGAAACTGCAAAGCTTTTGCACAGCAAAGGAAACCATAAACAAGACCAAAAGACAACCCTTAGAATGGGAGAAAATATTTGCAAATGAAGCAACCGACAAACGATTAATCTCCAAAATTTACAAGTAGCTCATGCAGCTCAATAACAAAAAAACAAACAACCCAATCCAAAAATGGGCAGAAGACCTAAATAGACATTTCTCCAAAGGAGATATACAGACTGCAACAAACACATGAAAGAATGCTCAACATCATTAATCATTAGGGAAATGCAAATCAAAACTACAATGAGATATCATCTCACACCAGTCAGAATGGCCATCATCAAAAAATCTAGAAATAATAAATGCTGGAGAGGGTGTGGAGAAAAGGGAACACTTTTGCACTGCTGGTGGGAATATGAATTGGTACAGCCACTATGGAGAACAGTATGGAGGTTCCTTAAAAAACTGCAAATAGAACTACCATATGACCCAGCAATCCCACTACTGGGCATATACCCTGAGAAAACCATAATTCAAAAAGAGTCATGTACCAAAATGTTCATTGCAGCTCTATTTACAATAGCCAGGAGATGGAAACAACCTAAGTATCCATCATCGGATGAATGGATAAAGAAGATGTGGCACATATATACAATGGAATATTACTCAGCCATAAAAAGAAATGAAATTGAGCTATTTGTAATGAGGTGGATGGACCTAGAGTCTGTCATACAGAGTGAAGTAAGTCAGAAAGAGAAAGACAAATACCGTACGCTAACACATATATATGGAATTTAAGAAAATAAATGTCATGAAGAACCTAGGGGTGAGACAGGAATAAAGACACAGACCTACTAGAGAATGGACTTGAGGATATGGGGAGGGCTAAGGGTAAGCTGTGACAAAATGAGAGAGTGGCATGGACATATATACACTACCAAACGTAAAATAGATAGCTAGTGGGAAGCAGTCGCATAGCACAGGGAGATTAGCTCGGTGCTTTGTGACCACCTAGGGGGTGGGATAGGGAGGGTGGGAGGGAGGGAGGGAGATGCAAGAGGGAAGAGATATGGGAACATATGTATATGTATAACTGATTCACTTTGTTATAAAGCAGAAACTAACACACCATTTTAAAGCAACTATACTCCAATAAAGATGTTAAAAAAAAAATAGTAGAGTGAGATTATGCAGTTGAATATTCAATGGATTCAAATCTAATTTAAAAAAAAGTGAATCAATTTTAAACTCACTTAGAAATGTTACCGAGTAAATCATAGTACAGATGCTAATGCTGACAGGACAAAATCATGATGTTTATATGTGACTGAATGACATCAGAGAAGCACTATTTTAACCTTAGTGAATTACTATTTCTGATAGGACTCAATCAAAACAGTGGATAACCATTATCCAAGTTTGAGTTCTACCCAAATCAAACCCCAAGACAAGAATTTGGATCCTGGCAGTTTATTTGGAGGTAATTCCAGACAGTACAGTGAGGTAGTGGGGAAGAGAGACATGAAGGTGGGGAAAACCATTCAGTGTGCATTAATATTGTGGGTAATTTCAGTCCTGTCCCATTGGGGACATTCTGATAGATGGTGTAAAACACACTAAAGAATTGTCCCACTGAAAGGCATGGATGCTGGGGTGTTTGCCCACAACTTTCCATCCATCTCTGGTTGGTGGTCACTCCTGGGGACATCAGGCCTCTGGCTTTTTTGTCCTGCCCTGAGGGGACCAGGTGATTTTTGGCAGAGATATGGGAAATGTTACGTGGTGTAGGGACCTCGCCTATACTTCCAGTAGCGTCAAAAGACATGGGAGATATCCTGACCGCATCTGCTTCAACCATTACTCTAAATGCTATAGAACTGATTTAAAATGGTTTTTAAGCGACCAGTAACACATGCCTTAATTTCCAGAGAAATTTTAAAATTGTATTGTAATTCTGAAAAAATTATTCACACCAGTATAGTATAAATGAGGTAAATTTATTAACCAAGCTATCTCCTCTACAACTAGATTGGATCAACAAGGATCTAATTCTATTCATTTTGCATTTTGTATTATAAATGGTGTTTGAGGAATTGGAAGGTGATGAGTTAATACTCATATATTCAACATGCCCATGAATATTTTCACATCATACGCTAAAATTTAATTCTGAAAATCAGGGATGAGAGGCAAAATAGATATTTGCAAGGAAAAATAGAAGAAAGATCAACAAATAGTTCATAACTGTTACTATCCAAAGGGGTTTTTAGGTCATCCCTTCTTCATTTTCCCTCTTATCACCAAACACTAATCCTTCTTGCTCAAGTCCATTAGTATTTATTTTCCTCGGCTGAATCCCATTTCATTTTACGCCAGCCATCTCTGAGGAGCTCAAGCACCTCATTTTTGGCTCTGCACTTGCTAGAGTCTGCACCATTACCCCACTGTTCTCATCTGGAAGGTTAATCTATCTCTATTTTCACTCTTTCGGCCTGCTGACAAGAAATAAATGTTGTGCCCTGAACCCTTAGTTTTCCAGAAATCTAAATATTAATTGGGATATAAGTGCCTATCTCAGAGGCTCAGGTGAGAAAGTTCAAGTACTGTTTGGAGATTTTTAATTGATCTGACTTCAGTTGGGATGGGAGTTTGCAGCTGAAGTAAGGGAGGTCCATGGAAGATTGCCCTGTCGCTTTAAAATATGTCCTATTTTGCACCACTGTGTCTCCAGCACCAGCCTCTCACTGAGAGCAACAACTGGAGAAATAGGATATGTTTAAAAACAGTAACTTGACTCCTTAGCCACGCTTTGGCAGAGCTCTTCACTATTGATCAGAAATGGACTCGTAGTCTTTCTTCTCAGATTGCAAATTTATTTTTGCTCCTGCACAGTTCTGTAGCAAACTCCAATTCAGAATTGCAGTTGTACTCAGCCCTCTCCTCTGAGACACTGTTGCTGATACTCACTCTGGGAACACGTTTTGCTTCACATTCCATAGTACTATCCTTTGTGCAAAAGGCAAAATTGGAGTTAGTTAATTAAAAATCACTAGAAAGCTGTTGCATGCACATAGGTCCAAAAGAAATCACAGCCATTCTTAACTGAAAGTACATGGTGGTTCAAATAGGCATCGCTTATTTGGAGAAAACTAGAAACTACATGTGAGAAAAAATGCTAACCTTGGTCAATTATTTCTATGGCCTTTCATCTTTAATCTTCACATCTTCCATAAGGACTGACACTAGTTATGAATTTAATCAGCAATAATAGATGTTCAGTAAGTGTACTGAGTGAGGGAAAGGGTTTTAGGAATTGGAGATAGGGAGATCAATTAAGAATAGTAGGAGGGGATTCAGAGCAGCCCTGCTCACTGTGATGCCTGGAAACACAGAGGGAGCTGGGTGAGCCTCGCTGCCCCTGCGCGGGGTCAGGAACATGCTCTGCCCTGGCTGGAGGCTCCCTGGCCAGCCGGGGCCTGCAGAGTGCACGAGAGGAGCATCACACAGACGTGCTCCATTGAGCTCTCCACCCACAGGTCTCCTGGACTAGGCTCCCCATCCAGCAGTGTTTACTCGGCTCTTGGGGTCCCCTGGCCCATCCAGGATTCCCATCCACTCTTCTGCGCTGCTGGCGACATGCTTTGACCCATCATTTGGTTCTCTGGCCCCAGTTTTAGGACTGGAACTCCACAAATGGCGCTGACTGTGCATAGAAGGATTTGGCTTTAAAAAAATCCCAGACGTTATCATTCTACCTGGCCTAGCTTGTTCTCTCTTTTCATTTTACAAAAAAAAAAGTACTATAATTTAAAAGTACTAATAAAAACTGATTTCTGTAAAGGAACTTCTTTGTGGTACCTCCAACAAAATAATTGAAGCCACAAGGTCCCGGTCTTTTTAAAAGCAAATTAATTAAAATATTTTGAAGATGGTGAAAGGGGCTGATTTTAATAAGACAGGTTAGGTCAGAAACTTTAAAATCACAGTGCCTTTCACCTTGAAACCTGGACCCGGCACGGTGACCTTCACCGCTTTGGTTCAGTAGAATATAAACAGAGTTCCTTAATGCAAAGGGAAGTCTTTAAGGGGCTGCAGCAATGCAGCCATGTTCATGTAGCAATTCAGATATAAAAGTTCCATCCCGTAATGCCTGACTTTCCTAAAAACACCGACAGCCTCCGTGAGCAGACACAACTTTCTGTCATGTTCCAGCCGCCCTGCGAGTCTGACCCAGATCACTGGGAATACCACAGGGCGTGGGGACGCTGTGGAAGGTAAACAGACCCACATGTGCTTATAAGGAGCCCATCATGGTTGTTCTCCTGGTAACTGGAAAAGGGAAAAAACTTTAAACGCCCACCCAGCCCACACGAACGAGTTCACAGGGCTTCCAGCAAAAAGGCTGTTCCGAAGCGTGACGCCAGGACGCAGGGCAGCCCGGGGGTGCCTGTTCACCCGGCATCGTTCCCGGGTTTTCCTCGCTGACGCCTTTTTCCGCGGGTATCGTGATGACTGTTCCTGCTCCTCGTCCTCAGGCGTAGACACGCGGAGATTAGTCAGCACACCTAGACCTGAGCTTCTGCGTTCAAATAAATACATGCAAAGGCCACTGCCAAACACTGTTTGCAGCCCTCCTCTCTCATAACGGTGTTAGTGATTTAACTGACTTGAAGCGAAATAGCACACCTTATTTTGTGTCTTTTGTTGGATAAAGCCAGTCACCGCCCCCATCCCTCCTTTTTTCCCCAAGCTGTGGAGGGAGAGTTGCCCTCACTCTTCTAGAAACGTTTCCCTTGCCCATGTCTCCCCGTATATTTGGTTCTGTTCTTGTTCACGTCCCTCATTCTAAGGCCCGGGCTGAGGGCCTGTCTCAGCCTCTTGCTGGGTGGCAGCTCTGCTGGGTCCCCACCTGCTCCTACACCCACCGAGGGCTGGTGGCTGCTGCTTGACACAGCAGAGCCGCTTGCACCCTCAAAGAACAAAGGAGGACCAGAGGAGCCTCCAGGACCTGCATGTGGTGACTGTGAGCAAGGAAAACTCTCTGCCCTCTGGACGCACGTGTCAGGGAGACACAGGGGTGCCCGGCCCGGGTTGTCCTTCTTGCCACATGGGGCCCGGAAGACAGATCTAGATTTCCACGGTTGACCTGGAAACAAACTGTGCCTTCCAAAGCGTGGCTTTTCTAACTCAAGGTTGGTTACGTGTTAAGCGTGCTCCTAACTTAGTAAGTTCATTCTCCTTTGGAGGAACTTTCTTACATGTAGTGATTTGTAGTCAACAGTGGCGGGTTGCCTCCTGGATACCTTTTTGGCATGCATACCAATTTAGTAAAAATCTTATACTTTGCCTACGTAGGCCTTTTCTGCAGAATTTTTAAAGTTACCAGTGTTGTTAAGCATCTTCAGCTCTGATGGGTGAAACGTCTTGCATACAAAATGATGAAGGAGTTGTTAAAAGTGCACACAGGAGGGGCTTCTGCTCAGAGTGTGTCAGAGCAGCTCTTGTACTTCATGCCTTCAACTCAACAAATGACCATATTCCTTAAAATAAAATGTGAAGTTGTTTTTTAAACAAACAAACAAAAGAATGGTTACTTCAAGTTGCTACAGTGTCCTCATTTGGGGAGGAAAAAGCAAAGTGGTTTATTCAGTTAGTTACGAGAAGTTGAGAGACTTGAAAGGAGCATAGAGAAGGGATTCACGTTCTCTATGGTGAGCACACATGAAGGGGACTCTTTTGCCTCCTCAGCATGTGGAACTGAATAAGAGTGTTGAATGAGCTCTCTATTCCATTCCATTGATCTATATATCTGTTTTTGTGCCAGTACCATACTGCTTTGATTAATGTAGCTTTGTAGTATTGCCTGAAGTCAGGGAGCATGATATTTCCAGTTCTGTTCTTCTTTCTCAAGATTACTTTGGCTATTTGGGATCTTTTGTGGTTCCATATAAATTTTAGGATTATTTGTTCTAGTTCTGTGAAAAATGTCATGGGTATTTTGATAGGGGTTGCATTAAATCTGTAGATTATTTTGGATAGTTTGGACATCTTAACAATATTAATTCTTCCAATTCATGGACATGGGATATCTTTCTATTTCTTTGTATAATCTTCAATTTCCATCACAGAAAAATAATAAAAAATTAATTTTAGAAAAGAGCTGAATGAGAGGCTGCAGGAGTGTGAAAGGAAAAAAAAAAGGCATTCATTCTGGAAAGAATTATATTCCAAACACGAGCCAGGACTGTGGAGGATATTTTTTCTGAGTCCTTTATCGTTTATTCTATAAACAGTTATTACTCCTTACTATGTGCAGGGAGTGTGCTTTGGTTCAGGAACAACGATCAAGATCTTTTGCAAGAAAGCAAAGGGAGAAGTAATTTATAGGTTAAATGACATGGTAAAGTTGTATTAACTAATCACAACAGATAGGAGATTATCTGTATCCTGATTCAAACACATTTTTAGAAAATTACTAGACAATGGGAAAAATTTGAACACTGACTAGCTATTTGAAGTTATTCATGAAACACTGTCATTTCATTGAGGTTCGACAATACTATTATGTCTAAGTTTTAAAAGTGTCCTTATCTGAACCTACCGTATAGCACAGGAAACTCGACTCAATACTCTGTAATGACCTATATGGGATTAGAATCTAAAAAAAGAGTGGATATATGTATATGTATAACTGATTCACTTTGCTGTACAGCAGAAACTAACACAACATTGTAAATCAACTATACTCCATAAAAATTAATTTAAAAAAGAAATACACCCTGAAATATGCACAAATAGAATAAGAACAAAAAATAAAATGAAATTTAAAAGAAAGATCATGTCCATGGCTAGGCAGCTCTCAAATAATATATTGATTACTATACTAAGGCAGGGTCTAGTCTGAGAGCCTTAAGCAGTTAACGATCGTTTATGTTGGCTTGTCATAAACATTTATGAGCTCTTAGTATGTGACTGGAGTAAACGTGTAATGTAATCCTTCCCAACACCCCTTCAACAGCCTGCTACCAGGCTCTTTGTTCTCATCTCCATTTCTTAGAGTTGAGGCCAGAGCATGTCACCTCCCACTTCCAGGCCCTCGCTCCAATTTGTGGGGTTTCAATGCAATGGCTATTTTGGACAAGTGTCCTTTCACTGGGTACCTGCACCAGTGGAATGAAAGTGGTGTGACCCATAAACGAAAATAATTAAGGCATTTACCAAGTTTCAAAACAAATTCCACTTGAAATTAAAAAGCTATAATTTAAAACCATTTCTCTGTTCCCACGACATGCAAGAGAAACTGCTGTCTCACTCAGGTGCCTTAAGAGAGGTAAATGTTTTCCACCAACCAGAGGGATGGATTTTAGAAGATGGAATCATCTTGGAAGGCCATTATGAACATAATATGAGAATTCCATTTCTCAGCATTTCTCCTTTATGAATATAGGAAAATGGATTCAGAAAATAAACCTAAGCAAGCATTTGTCACTGATAAACCTTCCAATTGTTTGAAAAAAAAGTGGCCATTGTCTTGTAGCCTGAACATTTTTTCCCCTGGATGAACTAGAATTCATTTGCTTTATCTATAGAGCATAATTGCCTCTGTACCTTCCTGGCTGGAATTATACTTTAGTTCTGCCTGATTATACTGTCATTCACATTTGCAATGAGAACAGCAGAAAGAATAAGCAAAATATTAAACAGAGTTTGTTCTAAAGAACTGTTTCCTAGCCTCTATGTCAGGAGATGAACAGAAGCATTGCCCATACAATTATGAGCAAACCCTATTTATAGCACAAGTTCTTCCTCAAAGCACCCTTTTTTTTTCTGTTGAAATCATGCCAAATGGCTTAGTGTCGCTTGAGTAAATATTGTGCACTTACCAGTTTGGCTTGAAAGTAGTTTGGGAATTAGCTCTTGATCCATCAATGGGCAGCAAGGAAACTGCAGCTACTGAAAGGTCTGCTAACATTCTCCCCTGTAAGCAGTCCCTCAAGTCAGAGTCATTTTCTACTGCAAGAGTTGATTAATGGGAAAAGAACTCTCGTGCTAAAATAAAATGTCAATAATTTGGGCACAGAACAGTGTAGCTGGGTCAGTTTTAGAAGGCTTGCTCTGTGTACATTACAAAATGACTCATTTGTTCATTCATTCATTTGTTCACTCATTTATTCTTTTATTCAAACTATTCCCTGTGGGTTCTAGGATAAGGATGGGAATACAAAATGATTATGATATACTCCCTAACTTTAAGAAATCAATGATATAGACTGATAGATAATACTGTCAAAGATGTATTGAACATTTACTTAATAATTTGCTGAATGCTATTTAAAGCATTTTTGGTTTTTTTTTTAATCGAGGTAAAATTGGTATATAAGATTATGTTAGTTTCACATGTACAACATAACACTCTGATTTTTGTATGCATTACAGAGTGATTACTACAGTAAGTCTAGTTACCATCATCACTATACAATTGGCCCCCTTACTCATTACACCTGACACCCAATCCCCTTCTGTTCTGGTAACCACCAATCTGTTTTCTGTGTCTATAAGTTTGTTTTGTTTGTTTGTTGTGTTTTTTAGGTTTTACATATAAGTGAAATTGTACGGTATTTGTCTTTTTCTGACTTATTTCACTTAGTGTAATACCTTCAAGGTCTATCTGTGTTGTCACAAATGGCAAGATGCCCTTCTTTTTAAAGGCTCAATAGTATTCCATTATGTATATATCTATATATATATCACATTTTCTTTATCCATTCATCCACTGATGAACAGTTAGATTGTTTTCATATCTTGGCTATTTTTAAAAATGCCGCAATGGACATAGGGATGCAT
The DNA here is from genome assembly GCF_937001465.1 of Orcinus orca. NCBI lineage: Eukaryota > Metazoa > Chordata > Mammalia > Artiodactyla > Delphinidae > Orcinus > Orcinus orca. The sequence goes on from NC_064568.1 coordinate 14,077,315, forward strand.
GTATGTTTTCAAATTAGTATTTTCACAGTTTTTGGATAAATGCCCAGAAGTAGAATACCTGGATCATATGATAGTTCTATTCTTAATTTTTTGAGGAAATTCCTTACTATTTTCCATAGTGGCTGCACCAATTGACATTCCCACCAACAGTGTATAAAGGTTCTCTTTTCTCCACTTCCTCTCCAACACTTGATGGATTGTTTTATTTCATCCTCACAACACCTTTATCAGGTATATACTATTCTAATCTTCATTCTCAGATGAAGAAACTCATCCTTAGAGGTGGTATTTACTCCTAAAAACTATAGCATAGTGGGGCAAATGCTGTAAGAATGCAGAAGCAGGAGTGATTGATTCTGACTGAGGTTTAGACTACATACTTCAAAGGATGAGTAGTATTTAGATTTCATTTTGAAAGACAAATTGCAATCTCGTCCACGCTCCCATAGAAATTCTAATACAATTCTGTTACAGTACTTAGTATATTATATTTTATTTAATTGTATACATTTATATATTCCTCATGGAGTTACATCTTTACAGGCACCATTTTGACTGCCCAATGCCTTGAACTGTGTTCAAGACAGAGAAAGTTTTCAATACATTTATTCTGAATGCATATATGAGCAAGATTTCATTAGGTGTAGTAAAGTGAGATTTCCAGAAAAACAGAACAGCATTAGACTTGGCACAGAGATATGAATGTAATTGTGTTATTTGAGTAAAAATGAGTATACCCCCAGTTAAATGTAGGGTGTAAGGATTATAACTGGAGGAGAGGTCAGGAAAAGAGAAAACTGGAAAGGCAAGTTGCCTTTTGATTATGAATTGGTTTTTACTTGAACTTGATTCAAAGTCAGTGGGGGAGGTGATGAACATATGACCTGAGCTATGTTGGTAGATTATCAAGCCCAACATGAATTAACAAAAGGGTTAGTTGGAGGGTGAGATGAAGTTTTCTACCAAAAAGCTGATGGCTGGAATGGAAGTAGATACAGAAAGTGAATCAACAGCATTAATGACTGACAGAATCAAGGTGATGCTTCAGAGAGAGGAACAGAGTAGAATAGTAACCTTGGACTTTGAAGTGTGTCTGGGAAGAAAGTCTAGCTATTAATGTGATAAGTTTCAGGGTTAGAAGCAGAAAAACTTGGGTTTTAAATTCTCAAAATTCACAATGAATAGATCAACAAAAAAGCATGTGTCCCAAATTCCTCAGGGTTTTGACTATTAAGTGTCTAAGACATTTCCTGAGCTACTTAATCCAAAATTCTAGAGCAGTCTTCTTTACCTAAAAGATAGACTATCTGGCATCAGCTATCCTGAACATTCAAACATAGTCAGTTACATTTTCTCAAGGTCTCTTCTATATGAAAAATTTTTAGAATTCAAGTGAACTCCTGAAGAAGCCCCAAATGTATCCATAGTCTCTAAATGCCCTGAGGTGGAGCACACAAACAATGCTTGTGTCTTTGCTATAAGACTTGTGGAGCAATTCAACATGTTAGTCTATTGAGCCATCTAGATCCAGAAATTTCTTCGCAAACGTTCTAGCAGATTAGGGCTGTATTAGCTAGCAGAAAATAACAGACACCCCACCTCATGCTGACTTGGAAAATAAGGATATTTATGGCTTCCCATAACTGGGAGTCTAGAAGTAGGGCACATATCAGGATGATCTTGCTCACGTGTTCTTTCTCTGGAGTTCTCTGGAAACCACTTTCCTCTGTGTGTGGACTCAGTTGTCAGGAAGGCAGTGAAATGACTATAGGATTCGAGCACATGACTGTGTTTAGATAAAGCATGAGAAACAGAAGCTACTGGAAAGAAACCATTCCAGAAAATAGAAGAAAAATTACTCCAAACAAACAGCAAATGTTTCCTGTACTCTCACTGGCACAAATTGCACAATATATGTTCATGCTTGAGCCTATCACTGGCAGTAGGGTGGAATTACTCTTAGAATCTATCAGTGCCCAAGAGAAAAAAGAAATACAGGTTGCTGGTAATGAAGCTATTACAAGGGCAGAGTGAGCAATGGGGTCAGGGAAGTGACCCAGAGATCAGTAACTGCAAAAACCACTATTGCCTCTATACCTGGAGAATAAAAAGTGGGGAGAGCAGTGTAACCCAGTGCTGCTCCTGATAGACTTGCCTGTCACTGGGTAAGAACAACCCAAGAGACCTCTGCTCCACTCCCTTTGCTAGAATCCATTGTCACCTGCAGATTCTCTTTGCCGGAAGCAGAAAGACAACAGCTTTGCTCTTCTTACTCCTTATTTCCCATCCGGCGGCTCACACTGGCAATACCCATCTGCATGACAGTCTAAGAAAAGTCATTTGCAAGAATGATTCCGGGCTCAGGGTCTACAGACAAATAATCAGCATGCTCTCAGACCAAATAAGCCTGCACATGAAACCGAGAAGGATGCAAGTGAGGGTACGATTATAGCAGGTATCAGTTGCCCTGAAGCACATGGGCTATGTGGGTAAGAGACAAATACTGAATAAAAGTGGGTTTTGTTAGCATGGAAGAAAGGAGGATGGATATTGTGCAGGTTAGCAATACCATACGCAATAGCACTGACAATTAAGCCTACGATTCATCTTCAGTGACTAATACAAGTTTGAGAAAAGACCTTTGAAAATATCACTTGAATTAAAATCACATAAATAGTGTGTGTCTCTTGATGGTCTGAGAAGATTTCTTTGATTGCTTTTGATTTTATCGGTGAAACACCCTACGTGGACCAAGAGAAACATTCCTATGGGGGATATTGTTATCATTACAACACAAAACCTAAGAGGAGTAATTAATGCATTAACTAAGATCGCCTCATTAAGATGGAATGTGTTAGACATGCTCACACATTCTCAGTAAGTCTGACTGCTTTATCGCTTATTTGATGCTAACAGATTTCCTTCTCTGAGTTTTCACTTCACGTTGGCTCAGTGGGAGTCCAAGTATCATCACAACTGAGCTGGGAATAAAGATTTTGTCAGCTCTTTTCCTTGATGATCATATCATTTAGGACAAATTCCAAAGGGCAAGACAATCTAGGCTTCCAGTACAGCTAGAGTCCCATGCTGCAGTCCCACTGGACCTATTTGAGCTGCTTGGCAAAATATCAAAGATTGCTCCACTAACTTACTTCTATCCTTCCTGCCCTCTAGAAATTTCTAGTCTCTATGTCTTGTCAAACAAGAAAGACTTAAAGGCTTAAAGACTCTTCTTTCTCTTTGGTCATGAATACAACTCAAATTACAAGCCAACCTTTTATGAAATGTGGACTTATCCATATTTCACAACCATTTATGATACCATGTGATCATCCATCTGCTTTTTTGAACTACTCTTGCAATTCCATACTTTCTTTTGGTCAAATAAGTTCTGACCATGCTCTTGTTCTTTTTGGTTTTCTTACAAAATATGCTTTTTGTCCCTATTTTAATGCTCAAACACTCAATAATACTTATCATAATTGTAATTACATTAATTTTTGTCTTTTTTAAAAAAACTACAAAGAAATGTAAGCTAGTCATAACAATTAAAAAAGAATAGAGGAATAGAAAATAAAAATAATCTTTTCTTCCCACCCTCAAATGTCTTCCCATTTTTGGAAATGATGTTAAGTTTGTCCTTCTAGACTTAAAAAATTTATTAAAATGTTTAAATATGGGATATTTCAAACATACACAAAAAAGTAATGACTGAGTTAATGTAAGTTAAGTGTTCTAATCAGTGCCTGGCATATAGTAAGCACTATTAAACTTTTGTTTAAATAAAAATATATCAAGTTATCCAGTGTCCAGGTTTGATGTGTTAATATTCTTCTATATTTGCATCAGATTTCTCTGTGCTTAAAGAGAAATAAAGCATTATAGATTCACTAAAACTTCAGACCCATGGCTTCTTACCCATCTCTCTCTATGCTGCCCGCCCCCAGCCATCGCCTCTGTCAAAGCTCTCCCTCTGGACTGTCTCAGAACAGACCTGTTCATAGGGAACAAGGACTGGCAGAAACCTCAGAATCTGATGCTTGGTATATAGCATCCTCATATGTGTTTTGGTAACTTTTGTACATATATATGTACGTCCATAATCAATATATGCTATTGTTTTGTGTATTTTTTAAGTTTACAAAACTGGCATCTTACTGAACACATTATTTTCTAACTTCATTTCCCCACTTCTCATTCAGATCTCCCCATTTTAACTCATGGCATTCTTGCTCACTGATTTTAATTTATGTATATTTTTCAATAGTATGATTAAATGGTATTTTATTCACTCATCTTTTGTTGACAGACTTTCAGGTTGTGTAAATTGTTATTACAAAGGAGGACAAAATGAAAATCTTTGTTCATGTTGCCTCAAGTACTCATGAAAGGCTTGCTCCAGGGTAAAGACCTAAACACACACTTTCTGGGTTGCAGTATCAGTGCATCTTAAAATTCACGAGGTATCATTAAATTATACTCTAAATTAGCTGTATCAGTTGCCACTCTCACTGTAAAAGCTTAAGAGTTTTCCTCTTTCTTGCATATTCACTAACTACTGTCCTGGTCAGACACTGAAATTTTGTCAACGGTATCTCTTAATAATTTTAGTTTGGCTTCCTTCGACATTTTTGAGGATATTTATCTTTTTTGATATGTTGGTGGGTGATCTGGCTTTACTTTTTCATAAACTATCCTTTGCTTATTTTTCTATTGGGCCATCTGTTTTTTCAATTGTTTTGTTCACTATTTATACTTGATATAGATTATTTCTTGGGTATTTACATTATAAATATTTCCTCTAGTATGTAGTTTATACTTACTCTGTTTATGGTATCTTTAATTTTAAGGTAGTCAGATTTCTCATCTTTTGCCCATTGTAAATGTTTTTTACATTCTCTTTGGAAAGTTTTGAAGCTTAGCTTTTCGACATTTAGACCTTTAATCTGTCCAGAATCTATATTTGTGTATTGAGTAACAGAGATGCAGTTTTTTTTTTCTTTTTCCACACGAATAGCCAATTGTCCCAGTATCATTTATTCCTTTACAACTTTTTAAAAAAATGTCAGATTTGTGTTATCCTAAATTCCCATATGTTCAGCACATTTTTCTTGGCTCTCCATTAGATTGATCTGGTCTATTTTTCTGTCCTTCTTTTCTATTTTACATCTCTCCACTATCGCCATACTCTTTTAATTATTAGATGTTATTTAAAGAATTATTAGCTAGATTTCTTGATACTAAGCCATTCCTATTAAAAAATGTTTTTGTTTTTTGTTTCTAACATGTGTATTTGTTTATAGTGGGACAAACTCTTGGCATAATCACACTTTTTTTCCTATGTTTATCAAATACTATGTGTTTCAAAAAAGGTTTTTCAGTATATAACCCTAAGAATTTTTAGCTACTCGTTTTTCGCTATCCAGGTACAATAGCAAATGAGCTTCACATTCATTGCCTGACCCAGATGGAGGAGAAGGCACAAGAAAAATTTTGAAATTACACATTAGCAATAAGAACCTTCTGTTTTCTCCATACCTCTCACCACCTGCTATAGATTATGTATATTCCAAGGGCTGGAATGAGAGTAAATATGAAGTGAAGACTGTTTAGTGGTGGGTCCCCAGGGAAGGGCCACTGAAGCTCAGTTTCTCTTAGCCCTCTTCTTGGTGGGGGTTGGGGGGGAGCAGTGATAATAAGAGATGAAAGAAACATCAGATAGACTTGGAGTTTGCAAAGGAATCCCCAAGCAGACCCTATGGTAGCATAAATATTCTAAATTTCCTTCATTCCCAGTGTGTCATTAGAATAGTAGAGGAGAAATGATTCTATCTACGTCTCTAGGACAATGGGCCCTGCACCCCTTACAAAGTTTCCCAGGTCTCCAGAATTGAACAGAAACAGTAAATGAGTTCCCATGTGCTTAGGAACAGTATAGAAGTTGTTGAAGGACTTAGAAAACTTAACTAATTTCCCCACAGCCTCTTTGTAGCAATAGAACTGCAGGACTTTTTGGCCTTGGTAGCCAGAGACACCTTCTGGATAGGCAGAAGTCAATGAGCTTGTGGAGCCATCTGGTCCTGGACTTATGTTTGTTGGTGGAGAGATATACCATGTTCTTGGATTGGAAGAATCAATATTGTGAAAATGAATATACTACCAAAAGCAATCTACAATTCAATGCAATCCCTATCAAACTACCAATGGCATTTTTTACAGAACTAGAACAACACATCTTAAAATTCGTATTGAGACACAGAAGACCCCAAATAGCCAAAGCAATCTTGAGGGGAAAAAAATTGAGCTGGAGGAATCATATTCTCTGACTTCAGACTATACTACAAAGCTACAGTAATCAAGACAATATGGTACTGGCACAAAAACAGAAATACAGATCAATGGAACAGGATAGAAAGCCCAGAGATAACCCACGCACCTATGGTCAACTAATCTATGACAAAGGAGGCAAGTCTATACAAGGATATACCACTTCAATAAGTGGTGCTGGGAAAACTGGGCAGCTACATGTAAAAGAATGAAATTACAACACTCCCTAACACCGTACACAAAAATAAGCTCAAAATGGATTAAAGACCTAAATGTAAGACTGGACACTATAAAACCCTTAGAGGAAAACATAGGAAGAACACTCTTTTACATAAATCACAGCAAGAACTTTTTTGACCCACCTCCTAGAGTAATGGAAATAAAAACAAAAATAAACAACTGGGACCTAATGAAACTTATAAGCTTTTGTACAGCAAAGGAAACTATAAACAAGACGAAAAGACAACTATCAGAATGGGAGAAAATATTTGCAAATGAATCAACAGACAGAGGATTAATCTCCAAAATATATAAATAGCTCATGCAGCTCAATATTAAAAAAAGCCAAACAACTTAATCAAAAAATGGGCAGAAGACCTAAATAGACATTTCTCCAAAGAAGACATACAGATGGCCAAGAGGCACATGAAAAGCTGCTCAACATCATTAATTATTAGAGAAATGCAAATCAAAACCACAATGAGGTTATCACCTCATGCCGGTTAGAATGGGCATCATGAGAAAATCTAGAAACAACAAATGCTGGAGAGGGTGTGGAGAAAAGGAAACCCTCTTGCACTGTCGGTGGGAATGTAAATTGATACAGCCACTATGGAGAACAGCATGGAGGTTCCTTAAAAGACTAAAAATAGAATTACCATACGATCTAGCAATCCCAGTACTGGGCATATACCCAGAGAAAACCATAATTCAAAAAGACACTTGCACCCCAATGTTCATTGCAGCACTATTTACAATAGCCAGGTCATGGAAGCAACCTAAATGCCCACTGACAGACGAATGGATAAAGAAGATGTGGTACATGGGGCTTCCCTGGTGGCACAGTGGTTGAGAGTCCGCCTGCCAATGCAGGGGACACGGGTTCATGCCCCGGTCCGGGAAGATCCCACATGCCGTGGAGCAGCTGGGCCCGTGAGCCATGGCCACTGAGCCTGCGCGTCCGGAGCCTGTGCTCCACAATGGGAGAGGCCACAACAGTGAGAGGCCCGCGTACCACAAAAAAAAAAAAAAAAAAAAAGATGTGGTACATATATACAATGGAATATTACTCAGCCATAAAAAGGAATGAAATTGGGTCATTTGTAGACATGGATGGACCTAGAGACTCTCATACAGAGTGAAGTAAGTCAGAAAGAGAAAAACAAATATCGTATATTAACTCATATATGTGGAATCTAGAAAAATGGTACAGATGAACCAGTTTGCAAGGCAGAAATAGAAATACAGATGTAGAGAACAAACCTATGGATACCAAGGGGGGAAAGCAAGGGTGGTGATGGTGGTGGTGGGATGAATTGAGAGATTGGGATTGACATATATACACTAATACGTATAAAATAGATAACTAATAAGAACCTGCCGTACAAAATAATATATAAAACAAAAAAACAAAAACAAAACAAGACAAAACAATAAGAACAAAAAGATTTGAGGGAAGAAAAAAAAAAAAAAAAGAAGTCAATGAACCTGCAGAGACCTGTATGGGCTTTTGCCCACAAAACAAAGATAAAAACAAAAACAAATTTGGGGCCTTTAAACTACCCTGTGCTCCCTGTAGCACTACAAACAATAGAATTCTACATATCACCTGTATTGGGGTTACCTAGAGGTCTCAATGGGAAGTCATGATCACTTTTTTGGTGTCTAATGGTAGTGAGAGGAAGGTGGATTCAGCAATTAACTTAGAGTGCCATTGACCTTGAATCTCCTGATACTTTCTTTCTCATGAATTTAATTAAATTATTTTATGTAATTATATTTTTAATGACTCACTCCCCAAAAGACTGAAAGCACCTTGAGAGGAAGAATTATGGTTGCCTGTTTACCACTCTATCCCTAAGCCAAGCAGAGTGCCTGGTGCATAGTGAATGTTCAGTAAATAATTGTTTAATGAATGAATGCTCAAATCATACACACACACACACACACACACACACATAAGGCTCGTATCTAATTATAATAGAAAGAGCCCTAGTGTGGGATTTAGGTGTTCTAGGTATAATCCTTATCTATTCACTAATTATGTGTGACCTTGGCAAGTCATAACCTTTTCAGAACTTCAGTTCTTCTGCAAAATGGAATGATTAGATTTAAATCAGTGATTTACGAAATGTCCTTGCTCTGCAGATATTTTCGAGAACAGGACAGGATTAGAGAATGTGTGCAGTGGGCAGGCTTAGTACCTCTAGTGTCTAACTCATTAAGAACAAGATTAATTTATTTTAAATATTAGGCTTAACATTTGAAGAGTGTGTCTGTAGCTTACAAACACACACACACACACACACACACACACAACCACACAATCGGGGAGAATATCTCCAAGTTTTCTTACGTCTTCTTGAGATAGGCTGGTCTATAACCAGAAAAGACAGCAGCGTGTTTCTCTCCATCTTAGCTTTATAGTAAGTTGTTAAAAACCCTGTAAGCATTGTTAAGAATCTGGATTGTTTAGTCAAGAATTGGTAGAAAAAGAGTTATAATAACCTTTATAGTAACAGGAATTGCAATAGTAAGCTGGTCCTGTATTGTTCTGTATCTAGAAACCTCATGTATGTATTCTACTGAACAGAAAAAATAAATAAGTATTCTCGTAAGTGTTTGATGTGTGTGTGTGACGTTGACATATCTGCAGTTACCTAACTTTTACCATGTATTTTACTAAGAATTTTTTTTAAAACTGATAAAATACAGCAGCACTATAAAGTAGATACAATTCTCTTTCCTTTTTATATCTCTTCAGTCAAAATGTTTATTGGGCATCTATATATCCTTGTTAACATTCAATGGAATGGGCAATGAATATGAAAGTAAAGACATACAAACTCCATGCTTTCATGGCACTAATATGAGAATTGAGTGGTGGGGACAGAAAAAAAAAACAGATAAATAAATTCATAATATACTTTGAGGGATTTCCCTGGTTGCGCAGTGGATAAGATTCTGTGCTCCCCATGCAGGGGGCCCAAGTTTGACCCCTAGTCAGGGGACTAGATCCCACATGCATGCAGCATCTAAGAGTTCACATGCCACAACTGAGAAGCCCACGTGCTGCAACTAAGGAGCCTGCTTGCCGCAGCTAAGACCCAGTGCAACCAAATAAATATTAGAAAATATACTTTTAGATAGAGATGGTTCATCACTCTTACTAAAGATATTCAGATATCTCTAAAAAAAATAAAGAGGGCAATGGAATAGAGCATGATGAGGGTGGAGTTGGAGGAGAAGAAAAGTTACATTTGAGAGAGCTGTTGGGAAAAATCTGAGTAGAGAACACTTGAGCTGAGATCTGTGTAATGATCTTGCAGACACTAAGTGTGAACTCCAGATAAAATACAAACAACTATGAGAAGACAACTGGGGAGTGAGCAAAAGTGATGATATTCTAGAGGGGAACTGACATTTGGAAAGAGGAAAGAGCACAAGGTGAATTTCTGGTGGCTACGGTTTTTAGTCTGAGGGTAAGTCATAATCAGTCTCACACAGGCAATTAAAACTCCAAAAGAAAACTCGGTGTTTTTGGCAAGGTGCACTGGGGGGTTAGAGTTTGAGGAACCACTTCCCCTCGAAAGTCAGACAGTAGTCCTTCCTGCAAAGGAGATATTCAGAAAAGGGAGACCCAAGTCTGTGATTTAACTCTACTGACATCCTAGGCTGACCTCTGAAACGTGCCTGTGTGGACCATGCTGCCAGAAACTCAGCTAAGGATGAAGGAACTGACATTTTAGTTGCTTCCCTTAGGGGAATGAGTTTAAGAAAAAAATGCATAGTGCTCAGTTTAGTCATCTACTGAAAGGAATTAACAAGACTGAAAAAAATGCAGAAGTATAACCATGGTATTATTTCAGAAGACAATATCAAATATTGTTGATATCAATCTTACCACAAATTGATCTCTATGTTTTATGTCTCCCTATCATAATTCCAGCAAACCTGGTTTTAAAATTCATATGGAAGTGTTGAGGACCTAGAATATCCAGAGCAAACTTGAGAAAGATAAAGTTGGAAGATTATGCTACATAATTTCAAGATTAACATATGGTGATCAAATAATTATTTTACTGGCACAAAGATCAATAAATGTGTTAAATTAATAGGATAGAGAGCTAAGAATTCAATATGTACTTATATGTCTATTTTATTTTTTTAGACAAAGACATGAAAACCATCCAATGGGAGATAAAACAGTCAACAAATGGTGTTGGAAAAACTGGATATCCCCAGAGAAAACAATATACCTAGACACCTACCCTACACTTAACACAAATATTAATTTGAGATCTCTTATAGAATTAAATATAAATAGAAAAACTATAGAGCTTTTAGAGAAAAATACAGGAGAAAATTTTTGTGAGTTGGGTGTAAGTAAAGATTTCTTAGGACACAAGAATCAAAACCATAAAAGAAAAAATGATAAAGTTAGATTTTCTCAAAACTAAATATTTCTCCTCATTAAAAATAAAATCTCACAACTTTGAAATGAAAACATGCATAAAATTTATAAAGTGTAAGTAGATAAATAGTTAAACAACACAGAGTTAGCTTGAATGGGCTCCCAATGGCCTAACTGGGAACAATGTGGACCTTACAATTAATGAGTAATGGATTATAATCGTTTAAGTAAAAATGATCTGTGAAACTACTGATAAATAAGTAAATAAATAAAGTACATGGGGTAGTAACATGATTCTAATAGTAGAAGGGCAACCAAAAAAAGAAGAAGTGATGATAAAATTGAGACCCATTATTCTGCAGCTATCTTAGGGATAATTATTGTAGGCAAGCCATCAGTAGGTGCTAATATCTGTGGGTGAAATTTAAATAAGAGAGGATATTCACACGGTCTCATATATATATGCTGAGGTTACTTATGAATTATGAATGAACAATGGTAAGTTTAAAGTGAAGGAATCTGGCAGACTCTACCTTTAACCAAGAGATCAAAGTAAACATCACTAGTAATGGGACAAACTGATAACATTCACTTCTTCAAGTGATTCACTGAAAAGGACACAGCATTACTCACATGGTCTTACATGAGACAAACCCAATTGAGGAACATTCTACAAAACAACCGACCTGTACTATTCAAATGTCAGTGTTATGAAATAAAAAAAAAAAAAAAAAAGAATGAGAAATTATTCCAGATTAAAGACTAAACAACCATGAGACCTGAATGTCATGCATCATCCTAGATTAGTTCATAAATGGGTGAAAATCCTATTAAGGACAATTAGTGAAATTGAATAAGGACTTTATTATTAGTATTGTTAATGTCAAATTTTCTGAATGTGATCATTTGTTTCACTTTGGTTATGTAAGAAAATGACCTTGTTTTGAGAGAGAGAGAGAGAAGCATATAGCAAATGCAGTGAAAGGTACCAATTTCTGAAGGATATATGGGTATTAATTGAATTATTCTTGTGACTTTTAAGGTTTAATTTTTTTTCAAAGAGAAAAATTCAAAACATAACAAAAATAATCTAAATACAATTTTTTTCTGCTGTTTACTTAGGAGAGATTCTCTTCACACATGGATTGATCTTAATCAGTGATTAGGGCCTTTCCTCAGCACGTGGAGGTTTTTTTAATGATATCATTTTTTAATGTCGCTTTTCCAAATGTTCTCATGCTTCTTTTCCACAATGAGAAACAGTACTTTTCTTATATTTTTAATGCCATTATCCATCCCACATACTTTGTATATTTCTCTTTCATTTTTAATGAATATATTTTAAAATATTTCTGCCCTATCTTTCTGCCTTCTAGTGGCTCTTTTCAAGATGGTTCTCCAAATCACTGATTTTATTTCCACACTGTTAAAATTCAGGATTCTACTACTGCATAGATCCTTTCCCTAAACCTCTCTGTTATCATTTTATATTTCAGCTCAACCTATTTTCTGAAAATCTTGCTCCTACTTTTTCTTAGAGTTTTTTTCTACCTGCATCCAAAAGAAGATGCCAGCTTCACCTAACACTTCTTAGTAAGTCATTATCAGGGGTTTTCCTTTCTGTGAGTTTTCAGATAATGCTTCTTTTCTTGTCATATACTGCAGTATTTTGTTTTCATTCTCACCTATGAAACTGCTGACTCATCCAAAAAGGATGAGAGGGCAAGCTAGTCTGCCATTTGCTAATAGAAGACTTGTCTTAGTGCAGTGCTCCTAATCATTCTAATGCTTCTATGTTAGACTGAGTTGAGGTCTGTACCTTTACCTCATGCTGGCTACCTGAGGTATGTTTTATATGAGGAGAACTTTCTAACTCTTCCTGCAGGATGTGCTCACAAGATTCCACTTCCCAGTATTCAAATTGCCTTTACAGTTTTCCCCTCCTTGCACAATTTTTTTTTTTTTTTTTTGGTGTTTAGTCACTAAATGCTTGGAGATGCTCCAGATCGTTGTCTGTATATTAGAGAGATAAGTAAGTCCTATATGCCTGTTGGTATAGATTTATTTTTTTAACTAAGAAGGACAGGTAGTAAAGGAAGGCACAAGTGTCTTTTTTCTTTGTTTGTTTCCAAATATTTATTTATTTATCTATTTATTTTTATTTATTTATTTTGGCCACACTGGGCAGCTTGTGGGATCTTAGTTCCCCAACCATGGATCGAACCCGGGCCCGCGGTAGTGAAAGCACAGAGTCCTAATCACTGGGCTGCCAGGGAGTTCCCCCAAATACTTACTGGGTTCCTGCTCTGTATCAGGTACTGTTCTTACCATTTTACGTTCATTATCAAAAGTCACAAGAGTCTTGTTATTACCCTCAGAACATCATAGAATTGCTGGGTCATAAATGATTATAATTTTACCCCCTGTCCTAGACCTATCAAACTTTTGGAACTAGAATTTGGATCTAAACCAAACTTTTAGGTCCTGGCAATAAACTGACTTCCTCTCTTAGAATTTTTAAAATTGAGTATTAATTATTTCCTGTGGCTTCAAAGTCAGGCAAAAGTGGGTAGAAGATTCATCAGAGTCAGATAGTCTAATCATTTTAGCTAAGTTTCCTCATTATTTTTATCTTTAAAAAATAAGTTTTAATTAATGGTAGAATAAACTTTTGAGCAAAGAGTCAACTAAGAAAATAAGAGATATAATTTTAATCCCAGTGATGAATGCCTATTTTCCTATCTTGAATTGAGTCCTTTTGTTTCTTAGGTATATTTTCAAAATTCATATTTTGTGTTCTGCAGTAACTACAATATACTGGAGCAAGGGCATGTTCTTTACTTTGAAAATTGCTTTGAAGGCGTATATCTTAAAATAAATCAAGTTAAGATATAACTTTTGTTATTAGTTTGTAGTTGTATAGTTGTACATTGCAGTGAATGTGGCTGGATTTATATCTACTTTTAGGGATTTATTGGTGTTTTCTTTATGGCTTGATATATAAACAATCATTTTAAATGTTCCATTGGCTCTTGAAAAGAAGGAGCAGTACTTACATAGGATTTAGGATTTGAAATACAGTTATACATAAAACATATCCTGTTAATATATTACTCAGGCCTTTCTTTTTGTTTACTTGCTCTATCAAAGACTGTTAAAAAATTTCAATTAAATTTGTGTCTCTGGCTATTTCTCTATATATTTCTTAGCATATGTTTTAAGTATTTAAATTCTATGTTAAATACTTAAAAGTTTACTACTATTTCTACTTTCGGTACACTGGGGCATGTGTTTTTAGCATACAAACGTGAACTATAAAAATTACATATATAATATAGTAATTCTTTTCTTTTTTGGATTATTTCATCCATCAAAGGCTGATAGGTTATATTAAAAAATTCTATGACTGTTTCTATTTCTCCTATGTCTAAGTACTTATTTTATATATTTAGATAATAGGTTATCACTTTTTGAAGTCTCATCACAGTTGGACGCTCACCATGGATTGTATGTTTTTAACCTTTATCTGCTTAAAAGCTCACCTTGAACTCCACTTTCATGTTGTTATTGGAATCCCTGCCTTACTTTTATTGCATTTGTATTATATATATTTGCCCTTCTTTTTCCTTTTAGTCTTTCAGGTGTACTTTTTTTCACCCCGCACCTTGCTGAAAGTATATAGTTTATTTATGTATATGTATATATATGTCTACTTACTTATTTTTTAGACTATATCCAAGATTAAGTGCTTTCATTGAAGTATAATTTACATGTAGTGAAACACTTCTTAAATATATAATTTGGCGATTTTGGTGTGTAACGAATACATCATTCAAGAAAGAGAATATTTTCATTACTGCAGAAACTGCCCCGTCACGTCCTTCTCTAGTAAACTCTGTTCCCAGAAGAACCACTCTTCTCATTTTTATAATCACAGATTAATTTTTCCTGTCATCAACCTTTCTATAAATGTGACCATACCTAACATACTGATATGTAGTCTGGCTTATTTTACTCCAAATGGTGTTTTCAAGACTCATTTTAAATTTCAAGACTCATTTAAAAATTATTTTGTTGCTTGAATCAGTAATTCCTTTTACTCATTTCTGAGAAGCATTTCATTACACAGATATACCGTAATTTTTATACTACACTATTCTCCTTTTGATGGAGAATACTTAGGTTATTTACAGTGTTATTTAGGTTGTTTCCACTGTCATTTAGGTTATTTCCATTGTCATTTAGGTTACTGCCACCTTTCACTTATTACGAATAAGAAGCTACTATGAAAATTCTTAGATGAGTCTTTTGATATGAGTATACATATTTAAAGCTTATGTATGAAATTGCCACATAAGTTTCCATAGTGATTATATCATTTTTAACCCCACCTGCAATGGAACAAGTTGCTCTACAACAGCAGTAGTTGAAACAGTGTGTACACACCTGGAGTTCCTGAGACCTTTTCAGGAGGTTTGAAAAAAATTCAAACTATTTTCCTAATAATACTAAGACGGTATTTCTACCATGTTGATATCTGCACTTTTGGAAGAAAAGCAATGGGGGCAAGGGGGGAGGTAAAAATAAATCTGATGTTTATTATAGCATAATTAGAGCAGTAGCACCAAACTGTACAGATAGCCATTGTTTTCTTCACTGCCATACACTTAGAGTTAAGAGAAAGAGATAAGAATAAAGAAAGAAAGAAAGAAAGAAAGAAAGGAAGGAAGGAAGGAAGACAAAGAAAGAAAGAAGTCAGTACTACAGAAGAATGTCCTTGCTGAAGCAGTAAAAATCGCTAATTTTACTAAATTTTCACCCTTTAGTACACAGGGTTTTTTTTTAACATCTTTATTGGAGTATAATCGCTTTGGAGTTGTGTTAGTTTCTGCTGTATAACAAAGTGAATCAGCTAAATGTATAGATATATCCCCATAAACCCTCCCTCTTGCGTCTCCCTCCCACCCTCTCTATCCCACCCCTCTAGGTGGTCACAAACCACCGAGCTGATCTCCCTGTGCTATGCAGCTGCTTCCCACTAGCCATCTATTTTACTTTTGGTAGTGTATATATGTCCATGCCACTCTCTCACTTTGTCCCAGCTTGCTCTTCCCCCTCCCCATATCCTCAAGTCCATTCTCTATGTCTGCATCTTTATTCCTGTCCTGCCCCTAGGTTCATCAGAGCCATTTTTTTTTTTAGATTCCATATATATGAGTACACTTAATTTTAATATTCTTTGCGAGAAATAGGAAGTACACATAAATCTCTACTATTGTATTCTGAAGTATAATGGCTATCTTGACAAACAGCACCTTAATTGTGAGGGAAACTGGCTGCCTTTTTCATGGAACACCATTTTTACTTAAAAAATGACTGACAGTCTATGATTATTCAGAGTGGATATTTGTTAAACATTTTTCAAAAATTAACTAATTGTGTCTGTCACTCCAAGGAAAACAACTGACTGTACGTGTTACCAGTGATGAAAGTTGAACTTTTAAGCAAAAATTAGAATGCAAAAAAAACTTATATGCACTGGCTTCCCAATATTTAAAGATGTAGTTGATAAATTTGGTGGTGATATAAATGAATGTGATAATGCATAATGAAATATGTCAACATTTAGAAGATCTCAATAACTTAGTAAAACAAATATTTTGCAAATAAACAATGTACAATGTTATAAAATCATGCTTGAGTGAAAGATCTATCCAAAGTTTGATAGATCATTTGATTTTAATGTAACAGAATGCGAAAAGCTTACTGATACGTGTTTTAGTTTCTAAAACTGCTGTAAAGAATTACCAAAAACTTGATGGCTTAAAATAGCAGAAAGTTATTCTCCCACATTTTTAGAGGCCATAAATCCAACACCAAGGTGTTGGCAAGGCGGAGTTCCATTTCAAGACTTTAGGGGAGAATAACTTTCTGCTATTTTAAGCCATCGAGTTAGTGCCTCACCTAGATAATCCAGGATAGTCTCCTCCTCTCAAAATCCTTAAGTCAATCACATCTTTTGTCATAGAAAGTAATATGCACAGGTTCCAGGGATTAGGACATGGGAATATTTTGAGGGAGGCCGTCGTTCAGCCCGCTACCAGATGGTTTTGTATTCCATGTTGTAACTAACATTTAAGGCACTACTGCATTTTGAGGTTTGGTATATTATAAAAGAATATACACATTAGCTGAAAATTCTTTAAAAAATACTCCTTCCTTTTATAGTTACATTTCTGTTTGACGCTGGATTTTCTTCAGCTACCTCAGCAAATACAACTTGTCACAATAGAATGAACAAATCAACAAATATAAGACTGCAGGGTCCATTAAGCCAAATATTAAAAAAAATTTACAAAACCAGAAAACTATGCTATACTTGTCACCAAATATTATTTTTATTTTGGAAAACATAGTAATTTTTCAAGAATATTTGTTGTTTATTTTAACATTTACTGGGTAAATTATCATAATTTTAAATTCAGTAATAAATTATGTGTTTTTAAAATTTTCTGTTTTATTTTCTAATGTGGTAAATATGATATGAAAATCCACATTATGCAAAGCTCTTTGGGGTTTTCAACAATTTTTAAGAGGGTAAAGTAATTCTGAGACTACAAAGTTTGAAAAGCACTGCTCCACGTCCTTTACAAAATTTGTGGTCAGTCTTTTAAAATTTTGTGACTGTAGTGGCTAAGGAATAGTATCTCATTGTGGTTTTAGTTTGCCTTACCTTGATGACAGTGACGTTGAGTACCTTACTGGTTAATCCATATGCTTTTTTTGAAAAAAATGCAGCTTCTTCTAATTCCTTGTAATATTTTATTTGACCTAATCAACACATAAAATGTGTTGCTTAATTGAAAAATAATTTGAGATATATATTTATATATAGAGAGAGAGTTTACTCTTGAACAATGCAGGGGTTAGGAGTGCAAACCCCTCCCCCTTTATAGTTGGCCTTCCATATCCTCAGTTCTGCATCTGTAGATTCAACCAAACTCAGATCATGTAGTACTGTAGTACGTATTTATTGAAAAGAATCTGCATGTAAGTGGATCAGTGCAGTTCAAATCCATGTTGTTCAAGGGTCAACTGTATATATGTCATTGATTTTTAATTGATTTATGTTATCATCAGAGAACATATTCTGTATAATTTTCACTCTTTCAAATTTATAGAGACTTATTTTGTGGCCCTGTCTATGGTCTATCTAGATAAATGTTCCATATTCAATTTAAAAGAATGTGTAGAACTACCATATGACCTAGCAATCCCACTACTGGGCACAATACCCTGAGAAAACCGTAATTCAAAAAGAGTCATGTACCACAATGTTCATTGCAGCACTATTTACAATAGCCAGGACATGGAAGCAACCTAAGTGTCCATCGACAGATGAATGGATAAAGAAGATGTGGCACATATATCAATGAAATATTACTCGGCCATTAAAAGACAACGAAATTGAGTTATTTGTAGTGAGGTGGATGGACCTAGAGTCTGTCATACAAAGTGAAGTAAGTCAGAAAGAGAAAAACAAATACCATATGGTAACACATATATATGGAATCTAAAAAAAACAAAATGGTTCTGAAGAACCTGTGGGCAGGACAGGAATAAAGACGCAGACGTAGAGAATGGACTTGAGGACACGGGGAGGGGGGAGGGGTAAACTGGGACGAAGTGAGAGAGCGGCATGGACATATATACACTACCGAATGTAAAATAGCTAGCTAGTGGGAAGCAGCCACATAGCACAGGGAGATCCGCTCAGTGCTTTGCGACCACCCAGAGGTGTGGGATAGGGAGGGTGGGAGGGAGACGCAAGAGGGAGGGGATATGGGGATATATGTATATGTATAGCTGATTAACTTTGTTATACAGCAGCAACTAACACAACATTATAAAGCATTTATACTCCAATAAGGATGTTAAAAAAAAGAATGTGTACTGTGAAGATTTGCTTGTTTGGTTGCATCTCTCCTTCCTCCAGTAATTACTCCACACCTTCCTAAAGGAGGTCTGATGATGACCCACCCTTCCTTAAAAATCGCTCGTGGCTCTCTAATGCCAAATTCTATGGGGATCTTTACCTACTTTTCCAGATTCATGTCTAATTTTGTTACCTGAGCATTTGGGGCTGTTCCTAGAACATGCCATCTCATTCATTCTTCTGTACCTTTCCAATCCCACTTCCTGTACTTCTGAGTACCCTTTCTTCCTCACACACCTTGTAAAGTCTCACACTCAAGACCTTCAAATGTCACGTCCTGTCTATGACTTGCATAAATATTTCTTAGATTATTTTGTTAGGAATGTTATTTATATGTTCTCTAGGCTTTCAAATTTTCTTTTTTGTCCATTTCTTTTATAAAAAATGAAGAGAGAAGTATGAAAACTTCCACATTTAATTTTCAATTTGTTTACGTCTCCCCTAGTTCTATCAGTTTGCCTAATACATTTAAGAGTTTTTCTTCTGAATTGCACACATGTTTAGAATTGTTATGCCTTCGTGTTGAACTGATGCTTTTTATCATTATGAAAAGGTTCTCTTTATCTCACAATATTCCTTGTCTTGAAGTTTCCTTCATCTGCTATAACTAAAACCACACCAGCTTTCTTAATGTTTTCATGGTATATACTTTTTCATATACTTCCAACATTTTTGTGTCTATGTATTTAAACTGCATATCTTGTAAGTACCTTAGAGATGTTTCCTGATATTTCTACTTAGTCTGACAATCACTGCCTTTGATAAAAATGTTTTGTCCATTTATAATAAATGCAATTATAAAAAATAGTAAGTTTGCCTCTTTGTCACCTTTGTTCCTCGTTTCTTGCCTTCTGTGGATGAACTGAGTGTTTTTTTATGATTATATTTTAATTCTTCAAATGACTTTTCAACTATTCTTTCTATCTTGGGGGATATGGCTTAATTTATCATAGACCACCATGAATTAAGATTGTACCACTTTCCATATAATTGGATTATTATTCATTTATTCTCCCTGCTTCCTCTGTGCTATTGTTATCATATATATATATATATATATATATATATATATATATTACTTTTATGTGTTACAAAATCCCAGAATATATATATTTTTTCAGTATAAGAAAAGAAATAACTAGTCATTTTAATTTGTATAATGTTTCTTTCTGATGCTATTCATTCCCTCCTACAGTTATAAATTTCCATCTGGTATCATTAGGTTTTCCGGTTGAAAAATTTTATTTAGCATTTCTTTTTGTACATTTATTTTATGCTGGTGAAAATTCTTCCAGCTTTTATTTATCTAACAATATATTAATTTCACCTTTTCTTGAAGGTTATTTTTTACTGCATACAGAATTTTAGGTTGACAGATTTTTTTTTTTTTCTGTCAGCACTTTTTAAAGATGTTATTGTACTATTTTCTGGACTCTTGTTTCTGATGAAGTCAACCATTATTCTTATCCCTGTTCCAATATGATCAAAAGAAATATGTTTCTTTTATGCTGGCTGACTTTAACATTTTCTCTTTTTTTCTGGCATTTTCACTTTTGATGTGCTTTCATATATATTTCAACTGCTTGGGGTTTACTGAAGTTATTAAATCTGTAAATTTATATTTTTCAGTGAATTTGGAAAATGTTCCTCCATTGTATCTTCAAATATTTTTTTCTGCCCCATTTTTCCTATCCTTCTGTGATTCGAATTACACATCAATTAGATTGTTTGATACTGTCCTAAATGTCACTGAAATTTTATTTTCTTTCAGTCTTTATTTTCTGCGTTTAATTTATAATAACTTCTCTTCAGATTCAATGATATTTTCTTCTGATGTGACCAGCTTTTTTTAGGTCAATCCAAAATTTTTTTCAAATTCTAGAAGATTCATTTAGCTTTTTGATACTGTCATTTCTCTAATGGTGTTTCTCATCATTTTATCAGCTCTGTCCTCTTACAGATTTTTAAACTTATTTATAATACCTACTAAGTTATACATCTGGGACATGTGTTGATCTTCTATTGACTGCTTTCTTGTCCAAATTATTTGCCACATTTTTCTTATGCTTTGTATGTGTAGTAATTTCTTTATCACTGCATATCATGGGCAATATGAATGATATACTGTAGAGCCTCTGAATATTATCTGCCTCTAAAGAACATAGGGTTTTATACTTGCAGGCAGTTAAATTACTGGTAGATCACTTTGATCCTAGAGAGACTTGGTTTTAGGCTTAGTTATAATGGGTAATTTTTGGTTTTAATTTTACTCATAAGGTATGTAGTTCTGAGTCCTGAGCTAACTTGTAAGATATGGTTCTACTGAGGTGTTAAGGGAAAGGCCACAGCATTCAAAAAGCTATTCAACAAACTTGTTGGAACTTGATTTGTAAACTCTGTCTTCCTACATGCAGGCAACTGCTGAAATCTCTGCCTCTTGCATACTGCTTTCTTCTAGGCTTCTTGAATCCTCCCTCTGCATACATATTTTAAAATATTGTTCAAGAATCTGAAGCAGTTACATGCAGAGTTTAGAATTTCCCCTCTTTGGCTTCTTCCTTTCCAGGAGTTTCCTCCAATTCCGAGCTACTCTGATAGCACTAAGCTCTAACTTTTTTCTCTTCAGCCTATTTCTGTTCAAACTGTAATCTCACTCTGTGGTAGAACACTAGGAAATGCTTTTAAGGAAAAAGCTATTCAAACATGGCATTCTTTCTCTCAAGAATTATGTCCTCTACAGTTTCTGGCTGTTTGTTTATTGGTAGCTTTAGGTATTTATTTCAATATTTTGTACAGAATTTATACACAGTGGTCACAGGATTAATGTAACACAACCTGTTCTGCCATTTTCAGAACTGGCATTCCCCTACTGATGAGAAAAATTTTCTTTCAATAAGAATATTAATTTCATTACCAGTGAAAGTAACAAAAATATTTGATCTGTTACTTTATCTTACATTTTCTGTTTTATATACTTTTTTGATAATGTTTATATTTTTCAATCTAATTTTTTCCCTTTGATAACTTGATAGACACAGAATAAAAAAGGAAAAGATGGACTGTTTGGTAGTCATGGTCCAAGTAGCATAATCATTTTAAAACTGTTCAATTGATCAATAATATATTAAAAGCCAATGTATCTGTGACAGCCCCTTCCTTCCAAAAGTCAGTCAATCAGAAACACATTCACTCTAATACATATGCCACTAAGTGCCACACAATCAAAAACAGTTTCATCCAAGTAACTATGCTTTTACCGATGATGTCACCCCACGTGCACCTCTGAGATTCCACCAATCTCTGAACTCTATGATTTTTAAAATTCTCATGTATGATTAGTAGTCTGCTCTGCCTGGAGAGACTGTGCCTGATTATCAACATTCTTCTATACTGTAATAAGCAATAAAATCATCTTCAGAATTTTTTTTTTAGCTTCTCAGTGATGGTCGTGTCACCCTTTAACAGTATAAAGCCTGTTGTAAATTTTACTAATTATTACTATTATATATCCCTATCAGTGTCAGGATGAATGCCCTCTTCCCTCTCAGTCTTCACTCTACTTTTGTTGAACTACCAGTTTTTTGGTGTGATATTCACGGTTCATTTTATATATTTATCTGATTATCTTATACTTAAATATGTTTTTCTTTTTTCATTAAGATGAGTTCTAATTTATATCCATAATTATACAAGTCATTACAGTTAATTTTATATTTAAGTTGCTTCTTTGTGTGTTCTTTATTTTGATTCATTTTTGGATTACTTGAAATTTGCCCCTGGGTAATTTTTATCAGGAGCTCTTCCTAGTTTATTTCCTGCATTTTTATATATCCAAGATTTTTTGTTTTGTCTTGTTCTGCCTTCAGACTATAATAATAATATGTTTGAGTACAGCCTTTGTTTTTACAACCTTTCAGCCTTCACCCTGAACACCTAGCCTCTTGTTTTGTAGTATTACTGTTGCAGAGCTGTAGAATCATGATAACCTATACTTTTTGCTGTTGTTGTTAGTAACCTTACATTTGTTTTCTGCCCTGATGCCTTTACGGTACTTTTACCAGGGCTCGAACCCACGTCCCCTGCATTGGCAGGTGGATTCTTAACCACTGCACCACCAAGGAAGCCCTACAGTGAGTCTTTTTAACCTAAACTACTGTTCTTTCCTCTTTATATGGCATTACTTCTACTATATCTTTAAATATTCATTTATTTTCCACTTAATTTATTCCCTAATTATTATTGTAGAAAAAACCCCAGAACTATACATCATGGAATACGTCTTTTATGATCCAGTCACTCACTATCTTTTACATTTATCTTTTAGTGAATCCTTTCAACTCCACACCTGATGCTTTAGACACATAGACCTGCTTTCTGAATCCTTATTCAACATTCATAATCAAGATTTTCATT
This sequence comes from Orcinus orca, assembly GCF_937001465.1. Taxonomy (NCBI): domain Eukaryota; kingdom Metazoa; phylum Chordata; class Mammalia; order Artiodactyla; family Delphinidae; genus Orcinus; species Orcinus orca. Next base: position 14,100,684 of record NC_064568.1, read on the forward strand.
TTGTATAAAGCATTTCTAGAACTCCTAGATAGAATTGTTCAATGTCTCCATTCTACTACCACTGGTACCAACAAATATTTTATCAGAGCAGAGATGAAACTCAATTACTTTTACATGTTCTCCTTTACTAGACTGTAGCTATTTACAAGGTAAGTAACCTATATGAGTTGTCCTAGTGTCATGTGCATTTACCATAGTGCTTGGCATAGAGGAAGTGCTGTTCAATAAATGTTTGCAGAATGAATGAATGGACTTACAGTTGGCATTTATTGATATATTGATCAGGGAGTTATAAAACTGGGATTTTATCATGCTTGGAAACCTCCTAATTATTTGATTTTGTAGCTCTGTGCCCTTGTGTTCTCTGTTGTACTTTGGTGGGATTTAGGTACGTAATTAATAAGTTCTCTTCTAGCTCTGAAATGCCATGACTCTCTAATTACATTTCTCCCTGCATCTTTATTTCTTCTGGATAGTAGGTAGGTCTGTATAGAAATTCAACAAAAACTTAAGTCCATCAGGGAAAAAAAAGACAATAACATAGTTTTTACTATATGCAAGACACACAGTTTATCTCATTTGATCATTACAACCCAATCATGTAGATAATATTATCATCCTCATTTTACATATATACAACCTGAGACATATAGAGATTAAGTACTATGCTCATGTTCACACATCACCTGTAAGTGATGTAGCTAATATTTGGAAGCTAGGTAGACTTACTCTTCTGTTCTGTGCTCTTAAGCATTCTATGCTGCTTCTCATTGTTTTAGACAGCCAGAATTCCATTTAAATATAAATCTTCTTTTTCAATGAAGATCATTATTGCTTGCTCATAGTAGGTGTTCACTGTATATATTTGTTGAATGACTGCATAAACTTTCATGATTTACCTGACCAACGTGTTGTTATAGCATGCACACTATAGCTGCAAGCACTCTGTAAATATAACATAGCACATCTAATTAGATTTCTTGCACTTTTCCATATTTATGTGTAGTGAATGCTAAAATAAAACACAGTTGAGATCTTTATAAAGCACCAAAAGCAGCATTAAAAGAAGAAAAATTTAAAAACTAAAATATTTTTCAAGTTCTTATATTTCAGCTCAACAATGCTACAAATAAGAGCATTATTTACAAAATACGGTGGTAATAATGCCTCCTGCAGATTAGCATAGAGAATGTATATCAGCAATAAAATTGTAAATGTATTAGGCAGGTATAATACCCTGTGTTCAATGTTCTCAGGACATAGTGGCATTCAAATCTGAACAAAAATTCAGATGTTAGTATAGTCTTTATAGCCTTTGTAATTTTAAAAATAGAATTAAAAAAAATCCCGTTATGGTGGGTACAACTCTATTAAAATGTTAATATGTATAGTTTAAGATTAAAAGTACCATAGAGTCACTATATAAAATATAGAAAACACTGACAAGCAAGAGGATTTAATCCTATAATCCTACAATTAAAAAATAATCATTAGCAACATTTGGGTATGTCTCCTTCCTGTCTTGTGTAGGTAGGGGTGCGTGTGCATGTGTGTGTGTGTGTGTGTGTGTGTGTGTGTGTGTGAGTGAGAGAGAAAGAGAGAGAGAGAGAGAGAGAATTTGAGCATATTCCAATATGTAGATGAGGATATGTTGGCAATGACACTGATATTCCAAATGCAATGTCTCCTGCTCCCTCATAATCTTCAAGGACACTCCACCTGTTGCAGAGTCCCCATTATTTTTGGAACGACTAGCATTTGCTTCGATTCCTCTGTTGTTTCAGCTTCCCAGTCTTAAATACTTTCTGTTCAAAACCACTTTGCTGCTGCCACTACTGATACAGCCCAACGTGAGAATATCTGTGTCTGTGCCAAGAGTTCCTGCCTGATGTTGGCTCCATGCGGATTTAGGAAGATCACTCCTCTCCCCTACTCTGTAGTCTATATTGTCACCAGGAGCTGACCATGTGGGATCTCCTGGCCTCTGTAAGTCACACAGTCATTCATGGAGACACCTCCTTAAGATTCTCTCTCTAACTACCCTGTTTATAGGGACCCCGTACAAAAAAAAAAAAAAAAAAAAAATGAGATCAGATGAGCGACCAGGCGCTAATAAATCCATTTTTTTTCTTGACTCTTTTCTTTCTGCAATAAGGTACTAGGATCCACCATACAAATTCATCAATACTCAGCCACTGTTTACATACAAAAATCAGCAATTTTCACATGCTTTGACATAATGACATTCTCTTTCTGGTCTTTGAGCCTGAACCCCAGAGGCCCTGTGGCTAATTCCTAACATTCCTCCGCCATTCATTCTCTTTGTATTCTTCCTTGTAGTAATTGAGCCCCCTTTAATTTTAATTAGACACAGCTACACAGAGACTAGCTTTGCTTCTATTCCTCCAGCATGGCATCTATCTAGCATACCCACACGCAGCACAGCATTAATGTCCTTTGTGCTCTGCTCTGGATCCAGAGTCAGAAGATAGGGGCTTGCTCTCTGGGTCTGTCAAATCTAAGGCAGACGGCATAGTAAATCTCACCAAGTTCTCCTGGCCTCAGAGACGTCCTCTTGAAGGACAGGGAATAGACCAGATGCCTGGCCCATTGCCTTCATGCAATGGCTGGTTTCTAGTATACCTTCCAGCTTTAAAATTACGTGGTTCTAATGAACATACACAGTCTCTGTTTAAACTTTTTCAAAGTTACTCACGCATGTAGGTAATTTTACTTTCTCCCTTTGGATATTTTTCACAAATCTTGATTTAGTGCCTAATGCGATTATAAAACAAGTTTAGCTTGTATGTCATACGTACGCATGTGCCTACATTTGTATTTTGTATTCCTCATAGCATCTAACAATAAGACTCATTAAATACTTTTCAAACTTTACTTAATTCATGGTAAGAAGATGGACCTTAGTCTTCTCAATACCTAGTAAAATTTAGTGCATGAAACGTGAGCGATAAAATTCAAAAACAGATTGCTTTGAAATTTTAAGCAACTAAGGTGCTATTTAGTAATATACTGCTTAAAGGTTCTAGTTAACACTTCCATGGCCTAAAAGGATTAATGTGGTTTCCAAATAATAATAATAATAACAATAACAATTATAATACCATGTGTTATAATGCATCATTTTTGTAGCACTAAGAAAAGAAAAAGATGCCAATTAAACTATGACTGACTGTAAGATATATCCTGATTTCAGAAATACAAAAAAGGTAAAAAAAAAAAGTCTTAGAATTGATAAATTACTGAAGCAAGAGATAATAATAACCACAGAAACAGTGCTAATACCACTATAACTCTTACGGTGTTAGTAAGATAAAGTGTCTTACAAGCATGCTCTTATTTATACCATGAGGTAGATGGTTCTATTTTATGAACATAAAATGAAGGATTAGAGAAAAATAGCAATTTCCCCAAGGTTGTAGAATCTGGTACATCCACCTCTATCAGACTCTATATAGAGTGATTTTTTAAAGTAAGTATACTATAATCTAGGTGTGGTGTATTTCTTTCAAAAGCAGGCACTTCTAACTGGAGAAATTAATTATGTTTGGATTACTTGGTTTGCACCCTAAACACTGGTGAATTGGAATGAAATCTCCAGAGTATCCTATTCTACATGTATTTTTCATACTCAAGGCTAATCATTTTTCTCTGTTAGTAAATTGGCTTGTTTTCTTTCATTCTTTTTAACAAGATGCCAGGGGGACATAGTATTGACTGTGGGATGAAGTTCAAGTGTTGTAAGGATTCCCTAAACAAAATGTATTTCTGTAGTTCTTAATCAGGCAATGTGTGAAGGATTTACATCAGGATCTTCTGCACAGATGATGAATGAAAGTCCCCCAATTTCACATCCTTGGAGACATAAAATATAATTGGTGTACTGTATTAAAAAGCTAACAGTTAGATCTCCTTGTTGCTGATCAAGGACATATTTTTTTTTTGCTCCAGAGGGAGTAGAAGACAAATTTGTACTGTCAATTTTCAGTTATCTGGGTACTGATTGTTTAGTTCTCTCTCTCTTTCTTTGCTGGTGTGAGGCCCCTGAAACACATTTGAGATCTTTAGTACTTGGACAATGAACAACTTGAAAGCAAAAAGATATACCTTCACTTAATTTTTCAGCTTATTAGCAGCTCTTGAAGAGTTTAGATGGATGAAAATGAATAAGAACCATGTGATTGTGAGCAGACTACACAGCTACATAAATCCCGAAGGTTAGTCACCAACAAAACCAAGATGGCAGTGTCTGTCATTTACTAGATGTGTGGCCTCAGATCAAATATGAACCCTGACAATCTTACAAGGTTTGTGTGTGTATTAAAAAATGTATTTGTATTTTATAAACTGGAAAGTGTCTTATAAGTTTTAAAGCACCTATACATTAGCATTTTATTTTCCTACTTGCCATTATCAACTTACTGTTCATTTGATCAGGTTAATTATAGTGTCAATATCACTGAGAATTAGAATTATTTTAAGGCAACACTTCTCAAATGGCTTGCCATAAAGGACCATTAAAACTCTAGCATGGGCTTCCCCAGCGGCGCAGTGGTTGGGAGTCTGCCTGCCGATTCGGGGGACGCAGGTTCGTGCCCCGTTCCGGGAGGATCCCACATGCCGCGGAGAGGCTGCGCCCGTGAGCCATGGCCGCTGGGCCTGCGCGTCCGGAGCCTGTGCTCCGCGATGGGAGAGGCCGCAACGGTGAGAGGCCCGCGTACCGCAAAAACAAACAAAAAAAGAAACAAAAAAACTTTGGCATGGACATAGATACACTACCAACTGTAAAACAGATAGCTAGTGGGAAGCAGCCGCATACCACAGGGAGATCAGCTCGGTGCTTTGTGACCACCGAGAGGGGTGGGATAGGGAGGATGGGAGGGAGACACAAGAGGGAGGAGATATGGGAACATATGTATAACTGATTCACTTTGTTATAAAGCAGAAACTAACGCACCACTGTAAAGCAATTATACTCCAATAAAGATGTTAAAAAAAAATAAAAGAAACTAAAGAAACATTAAAAGAAAAAAGGTACACTTTATTATGTATATTTAAATCACAATAAAAAATATGCCGTAAAAAAAAACACACACTTTTTTCATCCATTGTGAACTGATAATTTTATACATAGCAAAGAAATTGATTATTAAAAAATAATATAAATAAAAAGAAAGATATTAAAAAATACAAATTTCAATTAGTTGCCATTAAATTCAATGGGCATAAAATTAATGTGCTGAGTTGCTATAAAAGTTTCTAAACTCTTCCTCCTCATGACTGTATTTATTTCATTGTGAATTGGTTATTAACTTTTCAGAGACCAGTACTGTTCTGATCACACTTTTAGTAGCACTGGACTTGGGGACCCCACAATATGGTACTTAACAGGGTTACAAGACTGCAAAACCTGGACCCCAATTACTCTCAGTGCTGGTCTTCTCACCATTCTTTGAAGATGTCACCCTCACTCTCAACATCAAGACCATCAAGACTTGAGCATGCTGCTTCCTCTGTCTGGCACGATCCTACCACCATGCTTTGCCTTGATGATACCATCTTTTCCTTTAAATTCCCAATTATACTTCACTTCTTCAGGAAACCCTTTCTTGAACTCTCAGACTCAGTTATGTTACTTTGTTATAGGTTCTCATTACACACCTACTTCTTCTTTACATTTCCTTTACCTATAAATTCTGTTTGTGATAATTTGTTGCCTATTAACAACCACACACTGAAACCTTCTCAAGGCCAAGGACTGTGTGAATGTCTTTCAATTTCTGAATCCCGGCGCTAATAACTGCTTCTCACATAGTAAGAATGTGACAGATATTGCTGACTGATGGACTATTTTTCTGGGCTAAGTAAGTTTAAGAGTTGGTTACACAAAAGAATTTCCCTTAATAAATGCTAATACCTGCCCCCTTTCCCATTTTAAATTATTGAACACATAGGTTAAGTGTGCCATTTTAAATATGTCAACAACAAAGCAAATTCTGCCAAACTTCATGTGGGCAGTGAATAAAATATAATAGGCATGGTTATTTTTTCATATAGTCATGAGAACTATTCACTGAAGTACAACTTCAAGAAATCAATTTGTTAAGGATTTTGTGTCATTTTCATGCAAGCAGTCAAAATTTTCTTGACAGAGCAATATATTGTGGCAATGACTTTTACTACTACTTGGTATCTATTTTACAACAATGTAGTGTTACTGATAAAAATCAAGACGGCTCAATTTTGTGATAGTACAGCAATTTATGTCTTCTCCAGGGAACCTCAGAAACCTCATTTTGTTTCTCTTAAACATTTATTCCAAAAATATTTATATGCCATAGATTTATGTTTACTTATTGAATGAACAAATATTTCTATTCATGACTTGAAATTCCCATAAAGCACATACACTTACTTTGGCATGGCCAACTTAAGATATTATTTCATCATTTGGTTTGTATCTATGCTATTAAATTATGATTTAAGCTTATATGGTCATTTTCCAAATTTTTCACTTTCTATTAACTTTTCTAACAATGAAATTTTCCATCATTCATCCATCTACAAATCTACATTTATAAAAGCATGAAAAAAAACTTTAAGAAATATGCTAAGCATTTAGTACAGTTCTCCACTTTCTGTAATTTAGTTTAGAGATAGGATATTTGGTGGGTTATGTATGAGGGAGTGACTGTCTTCGACTTCTTATTTATATGCTTTACAAAGAAGCAGTGAGAATAAAATGTACTGAATAAAATGTATTAAGTAGAAGCAGGCCAATTTTACTGCTGTAATAAATAGAAAAAATCAGATTAAATTGAAAAAAAAATATATTCTTAAAGGCATTAAGGAACTGAATAAATAAGGAGGACTAAATATATTAAATTTCCTTATTAGTTTACCATAGCTGTGTAACAAATTACTATCTTAAATTGAGTGGTTTAAACCAGCACCATTTTTAGCTCATAGTTCTTTAGTTCAGAAATCTGTGCCCAGCACGACAAGGCTCTTTGGGGTCTTACAAGACTGAAGTCAACCTGTCACCTGGAGATGTAGTTCTTACCTGAGGCACAGAATACTTTCCCAACCTCACTGGTTGTTGGGAGTATTTATTTTATTTTATGGTGGTTGTAGAAATGAGGTCCTAGTTTTGCTGTAGCCCTTGGCTAGGGACCACCTTCAGCCCCACAGGGAACCCCTCTCTCTTGGCACTTCACAGCATGGATATCTGCCCTCTTCAAGTCAGATAGAGTGCTTATCTATGATTTCCTCTTCTGCAACAAGCCAGAAACAACTCTGTGATTTTAAAGGGCCCTTGTGATTAGATTAGGTCTACCTGGATCTAATTATGCCATATAACATAATCTAGTCCTAATAGTAAATTTCATCATATTCAGGACTATGCAGAGCAATTATCCCAGGGGTAGATAATCTTGGAGGATACCTTAATATTCTGATTACCAAAACATTCAATGAGAGGAGAAATTAATGTATAAATTGAGAATCACCAGCTACTTTTACTTGTGGGCATTTAGTGATTCTGAGTTGGACTAAGGATAAGTCTTAGTCCATAAAGACGGCACCTACCATGCAAAAGAGAAACCAACAAGAGAGTGGCTTGATGAATTCGAAAGCAGAGGAGCCCCAAACAAGACATTTGTTGAATTCTGGTAGGCTGGGGCTACAAAGAGCAAAGCAGAGTAAAATCTACTGCTGTATCATGGTACTTAGGAGACGTGGTTCCTATAGACAGCAGATATTTTCCACAAATGAGTGTTCAACTATCTTGAGGCTACTTGGGCAGAGATAAAGAGCTGAGCTCCAATCTGCAAAGGCATCCTTGTCTTTTAGAGTTTAAGGGACAGAGACAAGCCAGATTCTCAATCAAAAGCACTGCCATACCTGTGGAACAGAGACAAACTAGTGGTGGACTAAGACTTACTAATTGCAACCCAGCTCTGACCCAACTCAGTCTTTGACTAGGATATATTGACACATCACCTCTTTTAACTGATTAAGGGAGGAAAGGGTGAATATTAGCTGGTGGAAGGTAACATCTGAAGCTTCTGTGATTCATTTATACATAGCATGTGGCATAAAATTTTAAAAAATTCTAGACATAAAAAGAGTGGGGTAGGGCTTTCCTTGTGGTACAGTGGTTGAGAATCCACCTGCAATGCAGGGGACACGGGTTCATGCCCTGGTCCAGGAAGATCCCACATGCTGTAGAGTAACTAAGCCCATGTGCCACAACTACTGAGCCTGCACTCTAGAGCCCGCGAGCCACAACTACTGAAGCCCGTGCACCTAAAGCCCGTGCTCTGCAACAAGAGAAGCCACTGCAATGAGAAGCCCGCACAGTGCAACGAAGAGTAACCTCTGCTCGCCACAACTACAGAAAAGCCCATGTGCAGCAACGAAGACCCAATGCAGCCAAAAATAAATAAATAAATAAATAAATTTATTTAAAAAAAAAAAAGTGAGGTAAATGTGACTCATAATCAAGAAATAACACAAGCCATGGAAATATACTCACAAATGAAACTGTGATTGGAGTTAGGAGCCAAGAGATTGACAATAATTTTGATGAATATGGGAAATAAAAAAATAGAAAAGATGGACAAAATAAAAGTATGAAGAATTTAAAAACCGTAATCTATAAAAATAATCAAAATATAATTCTAGAAGTAGAAAAATTAATATCTGAAAGTAAGAGCTCATTAATTGAACTTGAAATAAGAGAAAAATAAATTAGTGACCTTAGACATGTCAGTAGAAATTCTCCAAATTATAGTATATGGAGAAAAATTAGAAGGGAAAGAAACAAAAGAGACCAGAAGAGGACAAAAAAAAAAAAGTGTAATATGTATATTTGGAGTCCAGATGTAAAGGAGAGAGACTAGAGCAGAAGAGATATATACAGGGGTAATATCTAGAATTTTTCAAATCTGGTGACATATACCAACCCAGACCACAGATCCAAGAAACCTACTGAATAAGAAGCCCAATAAATATTAGAAAACTACACATAACAATAAAGTCAATGAAAAGGAAAAGTTAAAAGTTAAAAGAAGCACTACCTTCAAAGTTTCAACAATAAGACTAACAGCTGACTTTTCAAAAGAAATTGTGGAAGGCAGAAGACAATGTAATGATATGCTTATAATGCTGAAAGAAAAAGATCAAAAGAGCCAATGAAAAAATTTAAGTAATTAACCAGAAAATGAACATGGAATAAATAAGACAGAAATTGAGAAATTCTGTCACTAGCTACCTGTCAATACTAATCTTAGTGGAATTAAATTAGAAATTAATATGAAAAATAACTAGAAAATCCCCAATTTTTGGAAATTAAACAGCTTAATTCTGAATCACCTATAGATCACAGAATAAATCACAATAGAAACTGGAAAATATTTTAAGGTAAATTACATATAATATGCAACATTAAAATTGAGAGATGCAGAAAATCATTGTTCAGAGGGAAATATATAGCTCTAAATAACATTATAACATTGATATATGATATTGTACACATGAATAATATTCTATATGTAAATATTCTTATATAATTTCATTATTTTATATTTATTTATATATAAACACATTATTTCTCTCTATTTACATATTTTCATCATCCCAACATATATTTTTCATTAGCATTGTGAAATGCCACTCTATTATAAAATCATTACCATATATTTATGTATGATGATTTTTCAGCCTAATTAGATTATTTGATAGTATTACAGATTTCATAGTTTAATAAACAAAAGTTTTCATCCTTCCTGCTGATTTACTTAACTTTAAAGTGAAAGCAATCCTTATCTTAAGAACAAAACTTTGGAAGTGATATAAAAGCATTGTACAAGGAGTCAGTAGAAATTAAGAAAATAACCAATTGATATATAGTTCACAATGGAATTTTTATTTTAAAAAACACACCAAATTTTTCTCTGAATAATATTAAAAATGACAAGATCATATGATTGTGAGGTTGGTGTCTTGGTAACATCAAGTAAAATATAGACAACTTAACTTCACCAAGTAATATTTTTCCTTAAGGCTACTGCACTCTAGAAAAAGGAAATTTTACAAAAGTCTATAAAGTTCTATAGAATACTTAGAAGGAAAATGAAATACTATTAACTACAGGCAGAAGGGTAAATGTTAATTGCAAGATTACATCATTATCAAATATTTAAAATAAGTTGTGAAATTTTGCAGCCTTAAACAATGGCCATTTTCTAGATGACCTCAGTAATGTGTTTTGGTACCTGGCACAATGGAATCTGAACACAAATGAAGCACGGAAAATAGTGTTTTGTACTATTAATCTGGTAAGATTTTTATGGTAGGACAAAAAGACAAATGTTTCAGTAGAAAGAACAGTCAGAACCCAGTTCTTTGCATAATTACTTGTGCGAACCTGGGCAAGTCATAAACTTTTATTTACATGGACAAACTCTGAAATCATACAGATACAGATGACATAAATTTCATATTTCTCATTTGGAATTTTCACACTGAATGTATCTTATTAAAACAAATAATAGACTTGCCATTGAACCTTCAAAACCTAGGAAAACTTCTGCTCTATTGAGCCTAATACTGGTGAAGAACTTTATACTTTACAAAATCTTTGTATATCTTTTCTCACTAGATTATCCTAACCAGCCAGGGATTTAGGAAGGCATAAGATAATTAGCAGTTTATATGTATTTATGAGCAACATGATCCGACCTACATGATCACCAAACCAAATCTGTGGTCAAGTACAGCACTTTATAATGGAGTTTTGCTATTTCACATAGAATTTAATTTGGTCAAACAATACAAAACAAGGAAAACCTATGTTCATATCATATAGCCTCATCTGTATTCACACTACCTCTTCCAGATCACAAATATCAGCAGGGATAAATATGTAAGAATAGTTTCAGGAGTAATGAGTTATGCCTTGCTGTTTGACACTGTTGGAAACGCTATCAGAAGTACAGGCTCCAGGCAAGGAGGAAGAAAGCTTTTTCATATGGGGAGAATAATGGTAATTGGGCAAGGAGGCTCTCATTACTTCCTACAGACACTGTATTCCAGCGTTTCACTCAAGTGAATAATGAACCTGCTTACACTCTTTACGACAGCTGAATCTCTTGACATACTCATTAGCGAGCTAGGGTCAAGAAAGAGTTCTGAAAGCCCAAGATGGGTAGGGGACTGTTAGGCAAGTTCCTTTTTTAGCTATACCATTCATAACATGTGTGGCTGATTTCTTAGTTTTAGTTAATTATTTATTGATTCATTAACCTGTCATTCAAGATCTTGAACCAGCCTTTGGGCCTGATCTACTCTGGAGTTCACCCTCATTGGGCAACTTCTTATTCTGCAACAATTTCCTTCATAAAGCACATGTATTATATTTTTAAAAAACACAAAGGTCCATAGTGACCACTTTCAGAACAGTATCATTGAAGAAGCAACAGGAAAGACCATGACTTAAACAAGGCTGGGATATGGTGAGAACCCCAAGGAATGCAGTAGAGGACAGAGGCAGCTATCAAAGGAAAATAAAGCAGGCCTCTAATTTGGAAGCAGCTGCAAGGAAGGCAGTGGACACAGAAGCTAGTTAAGAAAAATGCTGAAGCTGAGCCACCAGAGACAGTCACGGGTCTCAGTAAACCACACGCTCGTTCAGAATCCCTGCAAAAGAATCTTTAAGTCAAGGTGCAGAACCCTGCACTTGCCCTGTTGCATTTCATTTTCAAATATTGAGGCCATTATTGTAATCTGCAAAGACCTTTTCAGATCCTGCTCTACTAATCAGGTGTTTGGTATTCTGCTGTGTTGTATATCATGTGCAGATGTGACAAGCTCCCCCTCTATAGCGAGTTAAGTCACAGATAAAAGTGCTGAAATAAGAGAAGGCCAAAGGAAGAAAATCATTAAAATTGCCACTTAAAACTTAAAATTCCTTTCATGTCTCCCATTTAGAAGTTTTCTTTTGCTATAATCTCGAACTTTAATGATCTCCTACTCTACTGTCATTTGTTAAAATTCTGTGTCATTTTTTGTGGCCCAGCAACAGTCAACTCTTTCAAAAGCCTAACAAGATACCACAAGCACAATCTGACGGTTACATCTGCTGATTATATAGGGCTACTTATAGGGCTCTTGCAAAGCTTATCTTCTGCCTTGTTTTAGATACACTCCCCTATTTCCTTACCCAGTTTTACAACTCCATGAGTTCTGGGATTATGTCTTATCTACCATCTTACCCTGCCTCTACTTAGCAGAGGTTTGGGCTTTTTGTGTAGGATGTATTTCCCAAATATCTGCTAATGAGTACCTATTATCTAAGCACTCTGGTCAGGCCTATTAAAATCAAGAAGCAGGATTAAAAGATTAAAGTATGTTCTTTCCTTACAATGAATGTTTTCTTCCATCTGTTTATGGAACATGGAGAACTTTTTCAGCAAAACTAGCTCTTGCATTCATATTTTTCTCCTCAATTGAAATCAAAAGCAAAAAAAATCAGTGCTACCATCAACTCTTTTCCTAATGTTATCCTCCTTGGTCTGATTTAATAGATTTTATGGAATTTAATGGCACATGAGCTGGCTTTTCCTTTTCTCAGCTTAAATCACTAAGCAATTCAAAATATGGACGGTCCATATTTATGAATCCTCTGCCTCAAGTAGAAGAGAATTAGGGGTGACTAAAATAAATCCTTCATATACTTTTGGAGCTGAGTCCTTCATGAAAGGCCTTACCAGCTACGCCACAAAGATTACAGTTGCCAAAATACAATCAAGCAAATAAATAGGACAGAATTCCATCCAATAAGTGAGTGTCGCATATTTTATTCCACAATGAGGTTATCTATGATTTATAACCTTCCATTTTTCATGCAGAGAACGTTGCATATATTCCAAGAGGTTATAAACCTTGATTTTTTTTTGATGCATAGTTCAATCTGCATTATTTGCTACAGAAAACAATACTTGTGGGACACATAAATTTTACTTTACCTCCACTGGCATAATATAATAAATGATTCATCAAGTACACTGTAAAGGGGAGAAAAAACACTCTAGCTATATACAGTTGTTTGGACATTAATTTGTTCCCATAATAAGGCTCTGCTTTATGATAAACTGTCTGTAAACCTGGTTTATCCAATATACTTTGACACCATGCTGATTCTATATGCAAGAATTGCCTGCCACATTAACTGTGATATAACCAAGTGAGCTATCAACCACTGAATAATATCTTCAATAATCTGATGGCTCTGGCTCCACGACTTGCAATTATTCAACTCAATAGGTCTTGATAGTCCAGGACCATTACTTTGGAAACATCAGCTGAGAGAATCTGAGACCCACCTAACTGCTCTGCTATGTCCAAAGGAGGAAGGAATCTAGCTTTGGGCTTCCGGTGACAAAGTTACCCAACGTCAGTACTATTTCATATGCAGATATGATATAGATCTCAAGTTACTGTCAAGATCCTCCATTCTGATTTTTTGATCAGAGATGCCTAGATAGACTACTTATCCTTGTTCATTTGGATAAAAATTATCTTAATAAGAACTATTTATTGAGTGCCTATTACTGTGCCAGTTGTTTAATATTTACTATCTTGTTTTATGAGTTTTAAGAGCCTTATGTGTTGGAACTGGTTCATAATGGCTCTTGAGAACTCATTCCACTCATGTCTTCCCAAGTCCGCATTCACTGATATTGCAGTGATCGCCTGATTGGCCATGGTGAAAGTATGATACCACGAAAATGGACAAATACTACAAATAAGGGCTTTTCAAATTTCTGGTTTAATAGCATACCACTGTGACCTTTGGAAGTAGATATTATTTCTATCGTATCAATGAAGTAATTAAAGCTCAAAGAGGTGAAGTATCTTGCTTATAGTCAGTATAGTCAGTGTGTAAATTTCAGACAGAAGTTTGCATTGTAGTCTATTACACACCAGAATGCAGGCTCTTCCCAATATGGGTAAATTTTTGAGGATGCTTACACACTCCAGCGGGGTCAGCCATTGTGAATAAATTGACTGTTCTTCAATAAATTCAATCAAATGTTTACTTTCCCTAATGCGTTGGTTATATTGAATTTTTTTTAAAAAGTGCAAATAGCCAGTTATCTCAGTAGAGTTTTTGCATAATAAAACTGTTTTTGTTTGTTTTTTTCAGTTTACTGTGTTTTTTATGGGGATGACTGTTAGGATGAAGTTTTGGTACCTTCTTCCCTTAGTGATATTGACAGTATATTTTAACATTCACATCACAACTAACAAATTTAGCAGGAACCACAAGGCGATGGAATGGCAGGAAGAAGGGAGAGGTGGGAAAGGAATTTTAAAATGTATCATGACATAAGGAACAATGAAACATTTTTTTTTAAAAAGCATGGTGAAAGTACATTTAGAAGTTGTAGCAATTTTTCCTTCAACAGATTATCAATAGCAAAAAGATCCATAGTTTTTCTCTCTACAAGCAGGTTAAAATTCCATGTCATTCTTTATAGTAATCCAGAACAGTTTCTAAATTCAAACCATTTTACTTGTTTGACCGCTTGTCTTGTTTCTGTAATTTGTTGATGGAAATGACTAAGATGTCAAAACATTGCTCTGTATGGTCCCACAAGGGAAGGAGTGTTTTAGGAGGAAAATTCTGAAGGCGGTTTAGAGGCAAACTAAAAACAAATTTGGACTTTGCACTGAAAAATCAAAACACATTTTTTGCTTGTCTGTGCTTTGATTTTCAAACCACTTCTCCCATGTGGACACTTAATACTCTAGTTTGTGAAAGGTCCATGAAGCCCATTTTCAGTTGCTTACCATACACTCATGAACCTAAATGAGTCAATGACACCATTTCTTGCTTGCACACTGGGAATAATTCAACCATTTTGACTGAATTGACTAGCCAAATATAAATGAAATAAATCAAACCAGTTATTTGGAATAATGGATAGGCTAAATGATTGCTTAAAATATCTGCAGTCTGTCAATATCTTTCTATTATTTTGTGAATAGAGACATGTGTTACAAAAGGTCAACACTTTATCAAGTGTAAAATCTATTATCCTGAAATGTTTATTTTAAAGATCAAATGAATTGCTATAATTTAAATATACGCTTAAAATGAAAACGTGAAAACGTGAGTTTCAAAACACCATTATAAAAACATGTATTTTTGTAAACACGTACATTTATTCTTTCTCATTTTAGGGCAAAGGGAATGACTGCAGTACTACTTTCAACTTGCCTTTGTATGGCTTTTGCAAAAATTGGCCAAGGTAGTGCTTTACAAATAATAAACCTAAACCATTGACCTCACTATTAGGATTCCATGGTGGAGAGAAGAAAGATTAAGAAAGAAAGATTAAGATTAAGAGATCTGAGATTTTGCAGTTAAGACCTAGGAAGAAAGAACTAGAATATTTATCCAATGGAGGAAAATGTGAGAGAATGCAAATGTATTAATATAACATGGGGAATATAAAATATTTTACTTTAGATGTTCTGGAGGTTTACTTTGTAGCATTGTATATGGTCCATTTTTATAAATTTTTCAGGGCTGATTAAGTAAAACACATTTGCTTGATTAAAAAAAAAAAAAGCAAACGTGTAAGATACCAATTTCTGGGACACAGTCGTCAGTATGCCAGACACCCTTCATAAAGGTAAATTCTGACATGTCCGAGTCTTTGGAAGCAGATACCTCTCTTGGAAACCAAGTCAGGTAGATGTGCTGCTGCCACTAACCTGGCAAGTAATGATCTGCCAGGGTGGTCTACAAAATGTTAAAACTAAAGACCCCTAGTGTCGAGTTTTCCTTCTCAGACAAGCCACTTACCCTCCGTGTAATCTTCATCTTGAACCCCAATGGTTCATAAGCTCCATAGTGAGGGGGACCATAGCAGGATTATTTAGCAATGCATACATACCTGGCTACTAGCACAGTGCATGGCAAATAGCAGTTTCACAATAAATATTTGTGGAATGAGATTTAGTGAATCCTAACTTTTCTCAGGGTCCATGTATTTATCTGTAAAATGGGAATGGACCAAATATAACTCAAAATGTGGTTGTTGAGAAGAAAATTGAGATTCTGTATGTGAATGTATTTTTTAAAAGGCTACTCTTAAATTTTTCACTTTACAAGTATTTCTCCTTTTTCATTATTTATAGCAGCCATATGTAAAATACATACATTCTTCACCTGGAGAGGATTGGTTGTAGTAGATATTAGAAAAAAAATTGACATTAAAACCAGGTGATTTTTTTCAACCTTGGATTTTCCTCTTGCAAATTTGATGGTTATTTTTTTAAATGGAATTACTTCTGCATTATTATGAACTTCTGGCAGTATTACCTTAGGCAGATTGAAATTATTTCAAGATAATTATTCTATTATTTAACGGTATCATGTTACTGCTCCCTTTGCTGAAACAATGTTCTGTGGTCATATACCATGGAATTCTCCAGGCAATGCTTAAAATTGTATCTTTGCATATTTTATGTTTTTCTCTGATTGAATTTTTCTCTAAGTGTTGAGTCCCTGTGTAATTCCTACTTATCATTTTTAGCTTCAGCCAGCTCTATATAAGTCCCTCAATGTTACTGCTCCAGTCTCCAAACAAGGGAATTGATCATAGGCTTAATATTGATGACCTAATTTGATAAACTATAACATGAGTTATTCAATGAACATCTATATTATACTATAGAAAACTCATAAGATAGGGACAGATTACATTTGATCCCTGCAATTACTAGTTATTGTAATATCCTAAAGTTCTACCAAAGCTATTTTAAAATTAGTCTACAATATTAAATACTCTTGTCAAGAAAGTAATTTTCTTTAAAATAATGAAGAACAGCGACTCCTTTAAAAAGAAGAAACAAATGCATTTTGAAAAGGAGAAGGAAAAAAAGCTAATGTTTATTAAGTCTACAATGTGCCAAGTACTGTGACAGGGAATTTACACATATAATCTTCAGCAGCAGCTCTGAGATATTATCTCATTTTACATATAAGAAAATGATTCTCAGACACTTGCAGTAACATGATTGATACCACACAGTTAGTAAGTGGTGCAGGGCATGTATGATTTTAAAATAAGTATTACGTTTTAGGATAGTGCTAGATTTACAGAAAAATTGTGAAGATAGTACACAGAATTCCCATATATCTTACACCCAGGTTCCCCAACTATTAACTTTTATGTTAGTATGGAACATTTATCACAACTAATGAACCAATATTCATACATTATTATTATTATCTAAAGTCTGTATTTTATTTTTCTTAGCTTCTACCTAACCTCCCTTTTCTTTTCCAGGATCCCTCTGAAGATACCACATTACATGGAGTTGTTATATATCCTTAGGCCTTTTCTTGTCTGTGACAGTTTATGAGAGTTTCCTTGTTTTTGATCATCTTTACAGTTTTGATTAGTATAGTATAATCCTTGCTCTGGCCCTAGAATCAGACATTTCTCCAAAGAGTTCTAATACCTTTTATTGGAGAATGGTATTGGAAACTAAGGTCTGGACACCAGGTTCCCATTTCCATTGCTCCTAGGTGTGGTGTGGTTGCTTCTAGGACTCAGCGATAGAGCAGGGAAATATTTTTGAATATACTAATCTCTCTCTCTCTCTCTCTATCTATATATATATATATGTATATACATATACATATATAAAGTTCTCTATGTTTATATATGGTTTTCTATCTCTGTATATGTACAAATTTATAAATATTTCTATGTGTTTCCATCTGTACCTATAGTAAGTTAATATGAGTTTACACTGATGTCTCAGACACTGGATGGTGGGAGACAGGTGTTTCACTGTTGGAGTGGGACATTACAGATTAGCAAAACCGGGAATAAATGATCCGTGAATCCTTACTAACAATTAAAAAACAAAACAAAACTGTCTCTCACCATCCACCATCAATTTACTTAATTTTTCAATTTCAGTGTACATGTATAATGGTTTCAGAATTGTCAGCTGTGGTCTGCAGGAAACAATTTTACCAACTGGAGTACAGGCTGGAGACCCAGGGAAGAGCTAATGTTGCAGCTCAAGTCTGAAGGACTTTTGTTGGCAGAATTTGTTCTTGCCTAGGGGAGGTCAGTCTTTGTTTTATTAAGAACTTCAACTGATGGGATGAGGCCCACCCACATTATGGAGGGCAATTTACTTAAAGTCCACTGTTTAAAATGTTAATCTTATCCAAGAAACACCCTTACAGAAACATCCAGAGTAATATCTGATGAAATATCTGGACACCATGGCCTAGTCAAGTTGATACATACAATTAACGATCACACCCTTTATTTTTGGTTTCTTGAGAGTTTCTGTCATGAATGGGTTTGAATTTTGTCTAATTCTTTTACTGCATATATTAGTATGATCCTTTGTTTTTCAGTCTATTCTTTTTATCAAAGTTAGTTGATTTACAATATTATATTAGTTCCAGGTGTAAAACATATTGACTCAATATTTTCATAGATTATACTCCATTTAAAGTTATTATAAAATATTGGCTATATTACCTGTGCCATACAATATATCCTTGTAGCTTATTTACATAGTTTTTTTTTTTTTACTACTAGCTTTTTACATAGTAGTTTTTACCTCTTAATCCCCTACCATACATATAGCTGATTCACTTTGTTATACAGCAGAAACTAACACAACATTGTAAAGCAATTATACTCCAATAAAGATGTTAAAAAAAAAAAATTCCCCTACCAGTACCTTGCTCCTCCCTCCTTTTCTCTCCCTACTGGTAATGGTTCAGTGTATTAATATGATGAATTACATTGACTGATTTATAAGTGTTGTGCTGATCTTACATTACTGGAACAAACTCCACTTGGTTATTATCCTTTTTATGTTTTGCTGAGTTTGATGTGCTAATAATATGTGCAGGATTTTTGAATTTATGGTCAATAAAGGTAATAGTCTGTAGTTTTCTTGTAATTTTTTCGGAAGTGTTGCTTCTACTTCTAATATGTGGCAGACACTGTGTCTTTTTGCTACAAATGTAACTGTGCTTATATAATCCTGCTATCAACTTGCTCTCCAAACCTGGTTGACTTATATCATCTCTAGATCTCATTCTCCAATGGTGGAATTAAAGGGTATGTTTAGATAAAGTGTCCATTTCAGTCCCAGAAATATGATATCCATTTGTACATGTAATAACAAAACCCCAAATTAAATGATTGTTTTAAGTTTCATAAAAGTCATGGTCATTGTATTATTTTATCCTCCCAACTACTCCCTGTGGTTGAGTAAATCAGGTACTGCTTTCACTATTCAGGATGAAGCTACCAAAGTTCATAAAAATTAAGTTTTCCAAGATCGCAGTTTCTAAGTGTTGTTACGATTCAAACTCAAGATCTTTGGGCCAGCATGTCAAATATTTTCATTTTTACAAGACCACAGATTTATTGCATTCATAAGTAAATTCACTCCCCAAAGACCATTCTTCCAAATACCATATTCTCCCAGAGACTATTCCTGCTCTTGCTTAGAAACTTGTTCCATGCATAAGAGGCAAACTGGAAGGAAAGTTCTCAGCAGCTCTGTTGTATAAAAAATGGAATATGCTCAGAAGCCTACCTGTTCTCTTCTTTCTTTCTTGTGCTGTGCTTACTAAAGTTCAGTTTTCTGCTGTAAATGTAAATCATATTATTACATTTTAAATTTATTTTTTTTAAAATGCAATTTGGCCTAACCAGCAAATGTCTAACTGTTCTGCAAGCCCAAATTGCAGAATGGGTATTAGAGGGATATAATTAAGTATCAGGGGGGAGGAGGGAGAGTTTCTGTACCCTGCCCAAGGAAAAGAAGAGTGACTTCACAGTCTTCTGCATTTGCCACCATACTGATATCTTCATATCCTTTTAGCCACAAAGAGCTTTGTTAAGCATTGCACTCCACAGTAATAACAGATTTATAATATATGGATCACTTCCTGAGGCTGTCTGTCAAAAGTGTTTGCTAATGTGCTTTCAAAACAAAAGTCAGGTCTAGAGAGTTTCTAACTCCTCATGGAAATGATGTTTGACTTTTGCCATTACACTCCCACTCCATCCTCATCAAACTAAGCAGATTTGTTCTGAGTCTGGTATTTATCTGTCCCTTAGAGGAACAGGCATTTTTCCCACAGGTTTGCAGATGAGTATATTGGTTGTAATGTTGCAAGAGCCGTAATTACTGGTTGTGGTCTAGATAATTGCAAAAAAATTAGAAGATATCAGAAACTTTGTGTTTATGGAGGATTCTGGGTTTGCCTGTGTCAGTGGAGATTCACCAAGAAGTAGCAGTTCTTGGCAAAAGCATTTATCGTATTACCTTGGTTGAAGCTTGGAACATTTTTCAGAAATTGGACTCTGGAGATACGTGATGAGAAAGGAGGATGATGAACATAAAATAACTTGTGAATGTGTAAAGTGATGATCTATATGTTCATGAAACAGCAGTCAGATAATTTGTAATGACAAGCAGTTCTCGAGAAAGAGAGCCCATATTAAGGTCCTAAGCTGTGATTAATCAAAGATTTTCCCTTCATCTGCTTATCTGGGGGAGACCATCACCCACGACTGGAATCACATGACAATAACCACCATCATAGAAACAGTTACTTATTATTGAGTGCTGTGCTAAGAATTCTGAAAAGTATTTATGAGCACATTAATTTTCACACTAACCCTATGAAGCAATTACTAATATTGTCCTCATTTTACAGATGAGGGAAGTGAAGTTAAAGAAGTTGAATGACTAGTTAAATGACATTCAGACAGTATTTGGAAGAGCTAGGATTCCAGGGAGGTCTGCCTCATTCAAAAACTCCTGCTCTTGGTGGAGGGGCAAGATAGGCATATGGGATTAAGAGATACAAACTGCTATGTATAAAAGAGAAAAGCAACAAGGATATATTGTACAGCATAAGGAATTACAGCCATTGTTTTGTAATAACATTAAATGGAATATAATCTTTAAATATATTGAATCACTATGTTGTATACCTGAAACTAATATAATATTATAAATCAACTATAAAAAAAAAGCCTCCTGTTCTTAGCAGGAGCATTACATTGCTTCACTATCTGAACAAATGAACAAATGTATGGTATCTGAATGATGATGCATAAGTTCTTGGAACCAATTCACGCTTAATTTTATATACCACATCAGATGCAGCAGGGTGAAGTAGAGAAAACAAAACAAAAACAAAAATAAATAAATAAACATGGGCTTTGGAATCTGACAAACTGGAATTTCATCTCCTATAAAGGGAAACTGACCAAAAAATATAACCCAAAGGACCATGCTTTCTGGTAGAATAGCCAGAACTCTTAAAGCTTGCCACATGTTGGTGTATTGTATTAGTTTTCTATTGTTAATGTAACAAATTATGTAATAATAGTGGCTGAAACAGCAAAATTTTATTATATGATAGTTCTGTAGGTTAAATATCTGATACAGATCTCAGTGGGTTAAAATCAAGATGTCACAAGGCTTTCTAGAGCCTCTAGAAGACAATCTGCCTTTTGTACCTTCCTTGTCTCATGATTCTTAATCTCCGTATTCAAAGCTAGCAATGTTGCATGTCTCTGACCATTTTTCCATAGTCACATCTCCCTCTGACCACAGCCAGAAAAAGTTCTGTGATTTTTAAGGACTCGTGTGATTATATTGGGCCCAGGTTGCTAATTCCAGCTAGTCTCCCCAAGGCAAGGCTCTTAATTTAATCACACCTGAAAAGTCCTTTTTGCCATGTAGCAGAAAATATTCACAGCTTCTGGCATTAAGACATGGACATCTTTGTGAAGCCATTTTTTCTGCCTACCTCAGCGTATAAACCTTAGAACCTTGTAAATACAGACTAAGATCAAGTACAAGACTAGATAACAAATAGGAAACACTGTAAAGGCCAACCTCACAGTAAGATAATTTTCTAAACATCAAAGAGATGTGTTTTCAATTCTGTCCATCTTTCTCATCTTACAGCTATGAAAATATCCCCCTTTCCTAGAGCTTGATCAAGTCTGCTTTTCTATTCTTCCCTGCAAGGTGCCAGCAATGTTAGAAGCTGGAACAGAGGGGCACAAAGACACCATGGGTCTCATCTTTCCAGATCTTGTGCAATTCTCCCTTTAGGCTGTGAAGCTAGCTTCTCCTAGAGGGATAAAAGTCTCTGTCAATTGATCTTTCTTGGGAATAAATGGCCTTTCAGAGTTTGGAGGAAGCAAGATTCTATGGATAACTTTACCTGGTTCAGGTCAATAATGAGCATCATATTCTTCTTCAAAGAACACTATTTCCAGTATTCACTCCTGCATACCCATATCAAAAAATTATATATATTTAAAATATACATATATATTTATTTTAAAATATGTATATTTGGCCTTAGAAAGGAAGTAGGAAAAGGGTTGTCACTGGAAATTGCTAATAGGATCTACTCGAATCCCACTTCTCAGCTGTGTTTAAAAACAATAACAACAAAAACAACGCCAAAGAGTTCACCTCTAAACACTGATATCCACTTCAGAATGTCCTCTGAGGGAATTTAAAGTACCAGAAACCCTTAAAAATACACGAACACATTCTTTCCCAGCCACCCTCTATTCAAAAAATGAATTGCTGAACTTTACATTTAGGGGATTTATGTGTGAAATACAAACAAATGCACTCAATCTATCATCCCTGAATAAACCTGTCACACTGTCACAGGAGCAGGGAAGAGCTGATTGCTAATATCAAAGTCTGTAAACAGGTCCACCTTTGAGTTCCTAGGGAGTGATCCATTTTTACATCAGAGCGCAAGTGGGCAGCACAAATCATGTTAGAATAATATCAGTGAAATGTTGAATTCAAAAACCCTACTTGGACAAAGGAAAACAACCTCATGAAAGTATGTTAGCTGAAATATCCTAATATTGCCAACATATTCACATACTATAAGTCAGAGCCCAGATATGTTTTTTTCCCACCTCTAAATGTAATATTCTTCCAATTTGGGCAGGTTAACTCAATTGCTGAGAGTCTAGAAAAGAGGTCAAGGATGCAAGAGTTTGCCTAATATAAGAAGAAAATTATGTTCTATCAATACAGACTATTCTCAAAATCCTGGCCAGTTACTTCAGAAGTCTGGCATTATGGGGATAGATATGAGAACACAGTATAGTAAAGGAAAAGATTAATACTACTACATCTTAGTCAGTTTGGTGTTTGTTACCCTAAGTTGCACTGGGGTAACAAACACCAAAATCTCTGTGGCTGAACACAATCAAAGTCTCTTTCAAAGTGTGCTTTGGGTTTGAATGAATCTCCAGGGCAGCTCTCCTGCATGGGGTACTAAGAATTCCAGGCTTGTAGCATCTCCACTTTGCATAAGGCTTTTACATCCTGCTGTGGCAGGAGAGGAAACCCTGCAGAGATAGATATTGGCATTTACATATATTGGCCATTTATACATATTGGCCATTCCCAACCTTTTTTCCAGAACTAGGTATTGTAAAGCAGCTGGGGAATATATTTTCAATGTAGTAGAACTCAAAACATTGGCGAGAACTAGTGCTGTGTACCACATACAGGTAAGATAAAAAACCTGGAGTGTATGAAGGTCATGGCGCGTGTGTGTGACTGTTAGTGAAAAACAGATATTAGGATACGGCGGGTATTCTATAGGAAAGGTACTCGGAGTTGAAACATAATTTACCAACTGCTAGTGGTATAGATGTTATTTATTCATGCACAATTTAAATCTTTCCAATCCTGGTGAAATGAAGTAGGAGAAATGGTTATAGCAACTTTGGTCATTGGTACACTGTTGAGAAAACACTGATCCACTTAGTCATATACAATATGTTGATGAAGATCACTTCTGCAAAAAGAATGTTAGATATATTCGGTATCCGTAGGGCAAGTATCTGCATTTAATACACGCCTTTTCTTTTTACTTTTAATTGTAACGGAAGAGCCAAATCTGACTGCATGTTGGATCTGTTTCTTTTACTTTAACCTTTGCTTTCCGCTGTTTTTGTTCACTAAAAGGATACTGTCTACACATAATGCCCTGCCTCAGGGAACCCTGCCTCTCTGCCTGAATGTTAAACCAAATTGCCTTTGTTCAGGGAAGCATCCTGACCCTGTCCACCTCTGATGGCTGCAAGAAAGAAGAAATTAACACATCCCCTCCCAGAGGCTGGCCATTCCAGGGGATATTTGCATAACTTATGGCCTTCTTACTTTACTTCCTTATCTCCTCTCCCTCTCTGTTCTATAAAAGAAACTGGCATCCAAACCCCAATTTTTTTTTGAGACATTAGTCTACCATCTTCTGGGTCTGCCAGCTTTCCGAATAAAGTGGTATTCCTTGCCTCAACACCTCATCTCCCGATTTATTGGCCTGTCGTGTGGCGAGCAGAGCAAGCTTGGACTCGGTAATATAATAACCTTGGATTAGTATATTTTGTTGACTAATTCACTTGCTAATGATAAATTCCTTTAGCCTTAAGACATTTAAACTGTCTTTTTTCATGATTACATGAGTTATACCCTTTTTTCCTAGTTATTCAAAATGTGGTGTTCACTTGTGTTGTTTTAAAATTTATTCAACTATTAATGCCGGGTATAGAGGAGAAGATGGTATAATTCTTCTAAGTTCTAATGGGATGAGAGTTCCCATATCCCTCTGGGGACATTTATAGCCTTAACAGCAATGTTCCAAGAGACACAAAAATGCCAAGAACACATCAAAAGAAGATGAGACTATCAGGTGAGACCTTCAGAACAAACATCCCTGCACTCAGAGCAAAGTTCACATTTGTATCCAGGCTCGTTCTGTATCCAGTGATCGTGCCCTGACTGATGGGAGAAGGAGGAAGTGGAAGGTCATACTGCAGAACTTGGAGGTTGTGTAGTGTGGTGAGAGCATGATCTTCATCTCAATGTAAATCTTCTTTTAACTTTGCTCCTTTGAACGGACTGGAGATATTTCATTTGTTGCTCTTGGAAATGAGGTCAATGAGCCTCATGATATCAGTAAATTTTCCCATAATTCTGCAAGCCAGTCTGGTCTCTGTAGACAGTTTGCATTAACTGTGGACAACTGAGTAATTCTATGGTGTCTGTAACAGGAGACATTCCTGTAAGAAGCAGGAATGACTTCCTCACTTTACAGGAGCACTCACATTTATTTAATAAGACATTTTAACCACCTTCTTTCCTCATTCCTTCATATCTTTCCTTCTTTTTCCTTCCTGCAACATAGTATTACTTAAAAATTTACTGTGTACAAATCACTATGCTAGGTACAATGGAATTTGACAAAGATGGGTAAGACATGCTCCCTGATGTGAAGGAACTTAAATAGGAATCTTTTTTCCACAGGGATACTGTCTGTTTTCTACTCCAAAGCCCTATCATGATGTCACAGGTATGTGCTTCAAATTACCTATAGTTTTTCCTTTAAAGTTGGATTCCTCGCCAAGAGTAAAACAAACCCAAAAAACAAAAAACAAGTATGTTTCTCTGTGGCTATTTTTGCTTCGGCAATTCAAAGTGTAGGGTTTGCAAAAGTCTTTGATTTTTGGACCTATGATTGTGCAAAGAATCCATGATGCCTATATTCCCAGAACATTTTGAAACAATGTGCTTTACTTTGCAATTATAGAAATAACTTCATCTGCAGACCACCGCTAGGCATTTATTTCCTTTTTTTCTCCTCCCTGAATACTCTTAAGCAATGTTGCCTTTTAATTCATACACTGTAGGAGAACTTATTCACTTGAAATAAAAAGTGATTAATGACATAAATGGTCAATAAACATCCTACAGTCATCTCTAGGGAAAGAACACGTTCAGCCCACTTTCCCTCCATTTTCCTCATTTGGAAAGACTGACATACTGTGAAAGTCTAGTCAATAGTTGTTAGCATTTCTGAAAGCCAACCAAGTGAATTAGAGATACGTAGAATTCTTTGGCAGAATTGCAGAGTCTCTGATCCACTAAATAACATGGAAGTTATTGTAGCAAGACCTTGTTTAAGAATCATGTCATTTTTCCCTCCTGGAAGACTTGCTTTCTTTAGCCATTCTTTTTCTTTTTTTTTAAGAATGTAAGAACTTATTGAAATTGAAGTCAGTGTTGTAACACATGTTGGATTAGTCACGCCAAGCTTAGGGAAGCTGTATGATGGAATATGACAACTTCAGAAGCTTGACAAGAAATGCAAAATGAAAGATCTGTCTTAAACTATTTTTAGCAGAAATAGGAAAAAAAAGATATTTACAAACATGGAACAAGTGTGAGTGTGTTTTCCTCATTTTTTCAGCATGGATAGTGTCCTTATACCGTTAATTGTAAGGGTAACTAGAGTTAAGACCCACTGCTGGGCACAGATGGCTGGTTTGCATTTTGACTCTTTAGTAAGAGGTACTGCTATTTATAGTCATTAATAATCCACACCAGATGGTACTTGGCATTGTCATAACATGGAAGCCACCGTGAGGCGCTCCTATGAAGCTGCAATCAGTTCCTGTGATTATTGTTATGAATGTCAAACTATGAGATACATTCACTACAGACTAGTCAGTGTTTCTGAAACTTTAACGTGTACACAAATCACCCGATGGGATGTAGATCTGGGTTCAGTATGTTGGGGTGGGGCCTGGGAGTTGGTGTTCATAACAAGCTCCCAAGTAATGCTGATGCTGCTGGTCATCCTCGAATAGAAAGGAAGTAGACTTTATGTGACCAAAGCCATACAAAGAGAGAAGAAATTCCCTGGAATAGCAAGACAGGGCTGTCTGGTGAATAAGCCCATCAGAAAAGGACTCATTAGGCAAATAAGTGTGGATTAGAAGAAGAGGGAGCCACTGTAGCTACTATCATTAATGCCCATCCAAGCCCTGTCTACTACCCAGCGAATTTTGTTTCACACACCACACACACTCCGGTTCCATTGCCAAGACCATCAATATTGTGTGATGGTTGCATCAGGGTAACTCTAGTGCAGTTAAACATTTTGTTTGTTTTATCATCATCTGATTCTCTGCTCACTAGGAAATTTTTCAATTATAATTTATCCTCTTGTGTTGGACTGTTTAAGAAGAGAGAATAAGGTTAATGAAGTTTGAGTAATTAGATGAGATTTTCTCATTGAAAATTACTAACTTACAATAGGAAGAGAATCTGCTGATCAAAGAATGTTGGGTATTCCAATATCTCTGACTGTAGATTTCTTTTTAAATTTCTTTTATTTATTTTTGGCTGTGTTGGGTCTTCGTTGCTGCGCGTGGGCTTTCTCTAGCTGTGGCGAGTGGGGGCTACTCCTCGTTGCAGTGCGCAGGCCTCGCGTTGCGGTGGCTTCTCTTGTTGCGGAGCACAGGCTCTAGATGTGCGGGCTTCAGGAGTTGTGGCTCGAGGGCTCTAGAGCGCAGGCTCAGTAATTGTGGTGCACGGGCTTAGTTGCTCCACGGCATGTGGGATCTTCCTGGACCAGGGCTCGAACCCGTGTCCCCTGCACTGGCAGGCAGATTCTTAACCACTGCGCCACCAGGGAAGCCCCATGTTTATTTAGAAGCTCTGTAAGCAGGTCATGGGTTTTGGTTATTTCACCGCAGGAAGTCTGACTGGAAACCCAAATTAATTTTGTCCCAGATATAGTGGAATATCTTACCACGATTTATGGTCACTTGCTACATGAGAGGGGTGGCACTGGAACCCCATGATGAGGGCAAAACTAAGAAATTCGTAGTGTAATCTTAGCAACAGCATTCTGATTTCTGGTACCACTCTCTCATCTTTGCAATATTTTCTTCATTTACTCTTCTAAGTCCACCAAACATATCGTATTTTAAATGTAGGTATATGCTCTTAGTTCAGCTGAGTAGACAAAGATCACTGTAAATCTCAATAGAGTAGATTCCCTGGGAGTTATGAGTTTAAGGAGAAAGATACAACTTGTGAGTGGGGAAAATGATGAAAATCTTTGTGAGAGAATACCATTTTATCTAGAGAGTAAAAGGATAATTTCAATAGAGACAGTAGGGAAAGTGGCATTTCCAGCCAGGGAAACAATAAGGTTACTAAAATTAAGAGTGGTAACATATGACCCCAATATGGACTATAGGAAAATACTCACATGTTCCTAGACTGTGGGCTACGGAATTTGTGAGGAAAAACTAGAAAAGAATCCATCATAGAAAGTCTTAATTGGGAGGCAAGACATTTATTTAATAGGTTGCAAGAAGCAACAGAACTTTTATAGAAAGCCTACAAAAATCATCACAGTTGCAATTTAGTGTGTAAAAAACCATGGATTGGACTGGAATATGAACATTGTAGACAGAAAAGCCACTCAGGAAATTACTGCATTAATAAACATGAAATTGGGGCTAGAGAATGAAAATTAATTCTGGAATTGTTGCAGATGTAGGACCAAAACTATGACCGACGACTGGCTATGGCAGACAAGAGACAGAGTCCTCTCAAATAGAAGTATTTGGAAAGATAATGGAAATGGAAACTGGAAGAAGATTAGCATGGGGGAAAAATTTTGGTTTAGATTTGTTGAGTTAGAGACTTGTTCATGTATCTCAGAAGTGGCATCATTTTGGAGGTATAGACTACGGAGAGATGATGGACACACAAATATAATTCTGGGTGTCTTCAGCAAATGGGCAATACTGAAGCATGAAAGAATGGAAGGATGCAGTAAAATTGGTGGATAGCTCTGAGAAAAAGGAGAAGATCAAGGGTAGAACCTTAGAAGGGTAAGTATATTAAAGAAGTTTGAGGGGTAAATAGTGATAGGGATAAGGGGGCATATTTGCCTGTTTTATTCACTGCTGCATTCCCAATACCTGAAATTGTACCTGACTTATACAATGTCTTGATAAATATTGTTTAATTAATTAATGTATAAAAGAAAGGGTTTAAAGAGAAAGAAATTTGTGAAGAGTGTGGAATACTGCCTAGGAGGAAGAGAAGATGAAGTCTGTAGAGGAAAGTGTATTTTGCATTCAGGAGGTTGTTCCTGATCTTTGAGAGACCAGATTCAGAAGAAATGAGAACAGCCAGGATTAAGACCATTTGGTAAATCATTCTATTGTTTACACTCTAATATTCTGAGGATTTATTCTATCTTTTCAAACCAGAACTTTTTCTGTCTATAATATCCAGGATATGGGCTATGTATGACAGAATTTTATTTTCTTTTTTTCAGAAGACTATTACCCTTGGAGCTTTATGCTTTACTGAAAAACAAACAAACAAACAACTGCTAATTAATTAAATCCTAGGAACACAACGTCAGTTCAACATACAATTCAAAATACTAATTCAGTGTTTGGATAAAATGGGCTTTGTCCCAAATGCTTAAACATCGATTTTGCAAAGAACAATAAACAGCCACCATGAGTGATATATAGAGTTAATTATTTTCAGTTAGTTTCCCAAGCGTTAAATTATGAGGCTCCTGCATGTGTATGTGTGTGTGTGTGTGTGTGTGTGTGTGTATGTGTGTGTGTATCTGGAAGGTAGTGTTTGCGTTAAGTCGTAGCTTTTTGTCTATATGCCAGATGACTGATGAATTTCAGACATCAGTGCAACGAATCTCTTTGAACAGAAGAGAAATTCATGTGGGAAATGCTCAGACTCTGGGGGAAGGTAATTGCATTCTAGTTTAAGAAATTTTATGTGTACCACTTAGGAGTGTGCTTTGCATTTCTTGTTTACTTACACATTTTGGTTAGCATCATTGCCTGAAAGTGCAACCTTTGAGTTCCCCAGAGAAAAGTAACAAAAGCATAGCACTAAGAAAAACACCAATTTACTCTGCAGGTACCAGAGGTATATTTACTTCATACCCTAAAATGAATGGTTACGTGGTACTTATTTTAAAGCGTATTTTATTGCAAGGCCACGGGATAGATTGTGTTAGACTGGACATTTTGTCAGTGCAAAATAGATGAAGAGTATGTGTAAATCTTACAGACATTCACTCACAGTTAAAGGATGTCTTTGGTAGATGACTTACTTTGAATTATGCAACTTTTAAAAGTAACAGTTTCAAAATCTCAGCAGAGAAGAAAAAAAAGCTCTGCATTCAAACCTGTGACATTCTCTGTCTCTTACTCACTCTGTGTCCACAGGCAAGCCACATAACCTCTGTGATATGCTCTATATAAAAAGCGAATATGGCAGAGTCATAGGTATAGAGTCCTACCAAGTATGGGTATTGCAAAGATAATGCAAATACAAATTTAGGAAGAAGTTTAGCTTACGGGGGAAAGCTGATAAATTCAGTGTAGATTCATTGTGTTATAAAAGTGTTGATGTATCCAAGTAGAGACATCCTTTTAGGGGTGGAGACTATGAAGATTGTAAGGTTTAATATGAGAATTCAATAACAATTTATTCAGCACACACCACAATATATACAGACAGGTATTACGCTAAGGATTTTCTTCATTAACTTTACAATTACTGTATAAGGAAAGAATGGTTATAACTCCCTCAGTTTACTTATAAGAAAACTGAGGTTTGGAAAGAGTGACCTTGGATAAATGTCATGCATATAAACTGAAATAGAGGTCAAACCAGAGCTGTCTGGGGCTAGGCTACTAGCCACAATGCATCCCCGCTTCCCAAATGCAGCGATGCATGTGAAAGTTCTCTTTAAAGTAAGAGTACCACCAGAATCTAAAGTGACATATATACCTAATCAGCACATATTGTGCATGAAGACTGAGTTAGTACAACCATGATAAGTTCTAATATTTATAGCATTCTTTCTCTGTGCTGTGCAGTACTCTACATGCCTCCAGCTGTTCACTCATTTAATCCTCAAAGGAACTTGACTGCAGGCAATCTGGTTTTAGAGTCAATACTTCCAACCAGCCACCATCTCACCTCATCTGTGTGCGAGGATGATTCAACCGGCAATAGAGATTTTCTCAACGGTGGAAAGGAACTTCTTTGAGAAACTCAGTTTTGTGAGATGTTTTGTGTCTTACAAGACCAAGGGCTAGAGTGTGTAGTCAGATTTTCATAGAATAGAATATTCTTGCCATAACAAGCTGAGTTGTTTACTTGTTTTGGTTTGATCTTACTTTGATTTGACTAACTCTGATCACCAATTGACATGGGTCTTATGAAGGGAAACCGTAGCACATTCCAGGAAGAAATAAGCAGCAGAAGCCTTGCCTAACACCTGACAACCACTGAACTGAAGGAGCTGAATGTCAAAGTGGTAGTTTCCTAGCATCTACCTTCATGATCTCACTGTGATCTTTACTACTTTCTACCTCACTTTCTTCCTCTTCTTCTTAGTTAACAAATAAAATACAGATTTTCTGCTACAAATATCAACAATCCTTGGTTTGTGCATTGTGGAGAACTTTAGGAACAACAGTATGCATTTTCTAAAAATATATAGGCAGGTGTTTATTTTTTGGTCTTAAGGCATAGAATTGCCTAATATTTTAAATAAAGTATATCTTTAGCTTAGGTCACAAACATTCATTCATTTATTCAATCATTCATTAATTCCTGTGTTAACTGAGACCATACTATGTTGCTATGCACTAAACTAGTCAATAGGAATATTAAAATAAATGAATCTTTTCCTTCAAAATCTTATCTTGGTCCTTATTTCAAAATTATTAGTTTTGCTTCTCTTTTCCTATTTACTACTTTGTTTAAGTGCCATTATTATTTGGTGACTAGCAATTTATCATATATTACATTAAAATTATATCATATATAATGTTACATATTATATATAGTATACATATTATATATATAATTCCTTTTACATTTTCTAGCCATATTTTCCATTAAGTTGGGCGTACCTGTGGATTCTTTTTCATTTTGGGGGGAGAAATTTAGGTATTTCCTTCCTAAGTTTCAGCTGTTCTTAAACTGTTCTTTCTTTGTCTCACTCAATTTTTTGTCATTTTAATAGATTAAATTCCAGTAGGTTTTTAACCTAGTCATCCTCTCCACTCTGAGTACAAAAAAAAAAAAGGATGGTACGGCTTCCCTGGTGGCGCAGTGGTTGAGAGTCCGCCTGCCGATGCAGGGGACACGTGTTCGTGCCCCGGTCCGGGAAGATCCCACATGCCGCGGAGCAGCTGGGCCCATGAGCCATGGCCGCTGAGCCTGCGTGTCCGGAGCCTGTGCTCCGCAGCAGGAGAGGCCACAACAGTGAGAGGCCCGCGTACCGCAAAAAAAAAAATAAATAAATAAAAGGATGGTACTTTCTCCAGGAGGCTAACGCTGCTCGTTGATAATAAACAATAAACCCGTAAAATTTATTAGGCAAAAAAGAAAGCAAATGCCTGAAAATACTGTGCAACTCCAAAAACTGGACTCTACCTTAACCTGCCCTATTAAGGGTATAAGATTTTTCATTTGTTTGTTTTATTAAACTCATTAGCATTGAAATTTTGAGCACTGAAATGTTGAGCAGTTTGAAATCAGCAGTGAATCAAGGATGGGATTTAGGAATTCCTTGCTCTTATTTCATGAGTGGGGAGGATACTCAGCGCCCTGACAAAGCATGTGCCTGCATGGGAGACGCTCAGCTGTGAACTTGGAGAATTGTTTCCACTCGAATGCTCAGGCATTATAAAATCCATAACTTCTATGACTATTTTGAGGTAGTAGAACTAAGGAGCATCTGCAAAATTTGCCACGATTTACAGAGCTTTAAAAGCGAATGTTTCACAAACTAATCACTTCAGAGGTGCACATTTTCCTTTTCTGAACACAAACTAATCATGGAAGATTTTGCATTTCTATTGCCTCTTGCTCCCTTCTGCTTTTCCAGCTTGTGAAAGACAAATTGCCTGTGATGCACTAATATACCTGGTGACCCAGTTCTGCTCTTCAGGTAGAGATACTGGGGCTTCTTTTAAATGACCGATAGATACAACGTTTGCCACACTAATTTAGTAGTTAACTTGACTTTTGAGACAACTGTCGCCAATAGTGATGGGAGGATAAAAGAGGAAAAAGCTACCATTACTTTACTGTTGGTTTAGGAGCAACAGTAACATTAATAAAGCAGATGGAGCAATTAGAAGACATATACGACACCTATTATTTTCTGAGAGGAGGTCGAATTAAAGGAGAAACATCTAAACAAAGGCTTAGATGGAACAGAAATAGCCTACAGACTTTGAAAAATATTACACAACACCTATGTTATTTTAAAAAATGCCAACCTGCCTTATAGGGATAGGGATGGTTAGAAGTGGAGGGGTCTTCGGGACCATTGAGAACAATCTTAGAAGAGGGAATGAATCATGAGAGTTGAAGGATCTGATACTGACCAGGGTTCTTGGCCTTCCCCAATCAATAGAAATTGACTAGAGGCCAGACAAGAAATTCAGGCAAGGCTTCATTGGGGCCCCTACAGTTGCAGGAGGGAGTGAAAACAAGTAGCAGGTTCCCTTGCTCGCTCCCCAAGGCGGGGCGAGCTGGTTCCTTATATGGGGTGAGGGTGGGGGTGTATTCAGGGGTTGGGCTGGAGGGGTGGCTTAGGTGTTTTGCCCACCCCTCAAGTGGTGTGCAAGCAGCGGGCATGCACAGTACTCTGCTTTCACTGCTGATACCCTGTTTTTGCTCCCAGCTCTTCAAAGGTGGCAGTTCCAATTTTGAGTCTTTTTGTATCTTTTTGTGCAGAATTTGCCCCAACTGTGCATGCACACAGTTATTTTTAGTGCCATATAGTTTCTTTGTATTTTGTTGCTGGAGGACAGGTTTGTCCAGGTGCAAGCATTGCAACACTCCAGCAAAAGGTCCCAGGTCCCAGCCTGTCTCAGATCTGCTCTCCCTCACAGTAACCAAGCAGGAAGAACTCAAGTCTCTGGATGCTTAGGTTGATGGTCTCTTCACACTTAGATGTTAATGGTTCCAAGGTTAAGACTCCTACAACTAACATCTACCAAGTGTCAAAATGAACCCATTTTGGTTATTTATAAAATGATAATAATAATGCCAGCCTCTTGGGCAGACAAATGCTTATAAAGGGAAAGACATCAAACACTGTTAACTTTTTAGGAATTAATAATAATGGACTTTTTGGTCATGCAAGTGGCTATTACAGATGCACTGGAGCTACAGGCACATTTAGACAGCCTGGAAGTGAGTGAGAGGAGGAATTGCTTATGCAGCCTGGGTTCTGCTACCCAGTGGCAGCCTAGCACTTGCTGCTAATAAGTGTAGACCTCCTGCCTGATCCTGTATTGCTTCCTTTCTGTAGCTCAACTGGGACTTATCTGGAGTTCATTGAATGGGTAAAGTGCCCCAGACTGTATTAAATTATTTTCAGTGTTGCTGTTAACATGGGGAAAGTTAGCCACAATTAAGTTAACCCAACTCAGGCCAAGGTGGGCCTGCTATAATGAACTCTCTGAATTATCTGAAATTACTAAATTCAGTAGCATGAGCTCTTCATTGAAGAGAAAATGTAGTTTTCCCCTAGATATGGAGACATGAATATTTCACTAATGAAAACTAGGGGAATTCTGGCCCTGATTTCAAACACAAATCAGAATGTTTGGTTATTGTGAGTTTTGTATGTAAGTTTTAACTACCTTGTGAAATTCTAGTTAGGTGGACTACTATAATTTATTCTATTTGCCACAATGTATGAATAAAACACTATTTTATGAACACTGTAAGTAGGGAT
Organism: Orcinus orca; assembly: GCF_937001465.1. Taxonomy (NCBI): domain Eukaryota; kingdom Metazoa; phylum Chordata; class Mammalia; order Artiodactyla; family Delphinidae; genus Orcinus; species Orcinus orca. The sequence goes on from NC_064568.1 coordinate 14,135,458, forward strand.
AAAAATACAAAGTCCCAAATGTCAAATAATCAAAATGAGTACATAATATATGACTTGATTTAGAAATTATTATGATGAATGGACTATAGAAATAACAGCTGAGGAGGAAGTAAGGCTTAAGGCATAATAAGAGGAAGGTATAAGGTGTGTACAATAACAAAACAAACCAAACAACCACACGAGTCAACCTGGCTTATACAAAATTAATTTGGATCCCAGAGAATTGGTCCATTTGATTTACTTTCTGCAAACCTAAATCTGTTCAACACCTTTGTGCTGTTTATTTTTAACCAATCTAAGTAATTATACTGTATTCTACTCTAGGTGGATTAATCATGCTCAAATAAACGTAACTCAAGTATATACTTGAGTATATTCTACATATAATGTAGAATATACATTAACTGGGAGCACTGCAAACTCATACTCATCTATTTTTTAATATTCTCTATATTATTAAGGATACTTTTTGCCTTTTCATCTTCTATGAGAGTATATATTTCCAGATGTATAAGGCCATTATTTTTTTAAAAAAAATCTATATATAACATTTACTAACATTAAAATGAAGCCGAATTGGTCAGGCATATTTTTGAAAGCATGGTTATGTTTCTTGGAGCTTCATGTGTAATTAAGACATAATACATTACTGATAAAATTTAAGCTTTGATCTTTTTCTGACAAAATAATATTTTAATTAATATTTAATTAATATTTTAATGAATATTTAAACTGTAAAGATTTGGGGAATCAATAAGAAAGACAAATAAAATAATACTTAAAAGAAATATACATATATATATATATATATATAAAAATATATATATAAATACCATAAGATATTTCTAAGTACCACAGTACATCATACCACTGGTGCTTTCCAGACATAAATTAAAATCTTACCATGTTTCTTCAGTACATCAAAATTAAAGAAACAGTGGGTACATCAAAATTAAAGAAACAGTGGGTACCTACAAACTGTGTGACAATGAGAGGGAACAAAGGTAAAGGTTTTAAAATTTTAATGAATCATTCGGTGTACAAAGATAAAATTTATTAGCTTTTAATGAAATGACCAAGAAGCAACTATGTTATATTTACTGTGTTAAGTCCTGATATAGGACAGTGTGCAAACACAGACACTGTCCAGGCCACGGTGGAATTTATAGTAGGGTAGATGAAGAGGCATGACAGTCATTCATATAAAAGTAAAACTACAGCTGGGAAAAGCGGTATGACAATGAAGGGCAAGGTTCTTTGAGAGCACATGGCACGAAGAAATTGACCTAGTTAGATTATAGAAGGTTTCCCTGAGGAAATGATAATTGAATGGAGACATGAAGAGTTCAAGTGAATTAGGGGAAGGGGGCTGGTGAATGGTATTTTAAGAGCAGGAACTGAACTGATAAGTTCAACAGCAGAAGGAAGCAAGGTTAATTAGAAGAACTGAAAAAGTTGCATGTGCTTGTATCACAGAGAGAGGGAAGGAGTGTTTTATGAAGGAAGGCAAGAGGGAGATGGGGAGAAGGCTGTACAAGGTCCCGGTGGTTATGTTAACGATTTTAGTGTTTGTCCTAAGACATTGGGAATCCCTGGAAAGATTTTAGTAGCGGGTGAACAGATTTGCATTTTAATCTGGATTCAGTCCAGTAATAGGTCAAGGTAAAAACAACAGAAGAAATAGGGGGATCATTGTGTCTACTGTAGTAGTCTAGGTAAAAAATAATGTTGTCTCAGCAAAGAAAATGCAAACCAGCCAGATTTGTTGATGGATTAGATGTGGGTTGGGGCGTCAGGAGGTGTCACAAGCAGCTTCCTATTTTCTAGTTTTTTAATCTGCCTTTCTAGGAAGCACATAGTATAGACGTACTATGCCTTAGGTAACCCAGGCTTCTTCTCACTTGATTCTAAAAATGCCTGGTGTCAAAGAGGATAAAAATCTAGTTTCAAGGTTAATCTACTTTTAACATCTTTCGGAAGTGGTATTTCTATTGCTGTCTGGGCCAAAATATATCTTTTTACAATACAATTAAAAATTGTTCCACAAGCATCTTTTAAAAAATGAAAATTGTTAAAACTTACTGAATCCTCGGCAAGTGGCTGGTCATCCGAAACAGCATTTAAACTGCAAAAATTTTAATACACGGCTTTGAATAAATTAATACCAACATGTCTAGAATGCTGGAAGTAAATTAGCAATCATTTATATAGTATGTTGGTATACATCTTACAGCATTTTGTTTTACTCTGTCGCACTGATTGTTTTCAATTTTTTTACTTTCCTGTCTTGATACCACCATGAAAATTTATCTTTTACTTATACTCTATCTTGTGGGAATTAAAAAAAAAATCACTGTATAATTCTTGGAATACTCTGAAGTCCTTCAAGTGAGGCTCTGCTATACCTTTGGGATACTGTAGGTAGTTGGCATTATTTTAAGCCTACTTTATCGGAGTAGCACAGGAGCTAATATATTTTTCCAGTGCCAATTCTTCTATGTTACATCTGGGTAGAAAAGTGACCTGGAAAACTACAAAGGGCCCAGTAAAAACTATCATGTTCTATGTATATAAAGCATATATATTTGCTAAAGGTATGTTCAAAATGAGTAGAAGAAAAAATGTTAGAAGATGAGAAATATACATGAAAATGATTTCAATTTTTTTCTCTTATATTTATAGCTCCCAGTCAATAACTAACTTGTATGAGGTTAAACCCTCTTCTATGTTCTTATCTACAGAATGGATACAAGAACATGAAGCCTGACTACTCTTTGGTCTGTAGTACAGTTCAAATATAATATAACTTGCATAGGATTGGACAAAAACATAATATACATATATATATTTCATCAGTCCTCATTCCCCTCTGTTGGGCTGCCATAACAAAATACCACACAGTGGGTATCTTAAACAAGAGGAATTTATTTCTCAGTTGTGGGGGCTGGAGGGCCAAGATCGAAATGTCAGCAAGGTTGGCTCCTCCTGAGGCCTCTCTCTTTGGCTTGCAGATGCTGGATTTCTCGCTGCGTCCTCACATGACCTTTCCTCTGTGTTGCCTCCCTGGTGACTCTTACAAAGACACCAGTGGTATTGGGTTAGGGCCTCACCCTTATGATCTCTTCTAACCTTAACTGCCTCTTTAAAGGCCCATTTCCAAAGCAGACACATTGGGGGTTAAGGATTCAACATATGGATTGGGGGTCTGGAAGGGGCAAAATTTAGTACATAAACACCCTCTTTGATATTCATATTGTTCAGTGTGTACTCTACATTCAAGCATATAAGCATCACATATTTCGCCCGTGCACTGATTATAAGAAAGTCTTAAAACTTATGTATTGCTGAATGAAGGCAAGTGTATACTAAGGTTTATTTCTCTTTGTCTTTCTAAAGAAGTAGGGGGAACTATCTAAGGGAGACTTGCAATGAAGATACAGCTGCTCATTTAGTTTTATACAGAGCCAAACGCACGAGGACACACTATTTCAATGTATCTTTGAGAAATAAGGCAGGTATGTTACAATTAAATGTCTGGGAAAAAATGTACCCAGAAAGAATAACACAGCAAGAACTCTGCTGAATCCATGCCACTGAACTGCTCTTCTTTTTCCCATGTTTCAATGATTGTATATTTGGAGTAGACCATATGAAATTCTATATTTATTAATGGTACACAGAGTACAATGTAATAAACTTAGAATTATTCTTTTGTTCTAGGGTAGTTTCAGTAAAGTGGCACATTATAATTATAGACAACCTACAGTGTTGCTACAGTTTAGAAAATGTTCTTTTTTAAAATCATATAATTGTACAGTTTTTATGTTGGAGAAGGAAAATTATTCATACTTTTCCTCTACTTCAACTAAACAACATGTGCGGTATCACACCTAATGTGGGTTTCTTCCAGATGGTCCCTATGTTTTCACATTTTTATCCAGCCTTGGAATCTCCACATGACTGCACACTGGCTTGGAATCCCACAAGTTATAAACATCTAGGGCATGAACAAGATGATCTAATAAGAGTGAATCAGGATGCAGATTTTGTAACTGGCACTGAATAGCAAAAGAAAGTCTTGAACAGTGACAAAGAACCAGGTCATCTTTTGAATGACAGACTGATTTACATAACCATATTCCAGAAGAAGATTTAAGGTAGCTTACAAGGATACGTAAAGTATAACAAGATATTTTAAAAGGCAAAGGTGGAAGGGAAATAAGAAAACACAGATGAATAGAGAAAAATGAAATGAGACTAATAAAATGGCATGTTATACTCATCTTTACACTTGCATCAGCATGTAAATTTGAGCTAAGCTTTCCAGCAGCCTAACTGGAAGAGGGAGACACAGTCAGTCATATAGTTCATAGTCTCCAAAAGATAAACCAAGCCAATTAAGCTTAGAAGAAGCACAATTATTCTCTGTACTAAAATTAGAAATTTCTTCTGTGGATACTCATAAAAGAGACAATGTATGACTTGGCAACATTCTGTTAAGAATTTATCAAACATCTTCAATTTCAGCTAGAATATATCAAGAAAATCCACTAAAGAGAGAATTGTTTGCTTTTTCAGGGAGCTTAAGATACTATTTTTCAGATGTATGACCTGTTTTACACCTATTGTCTCAACGTAATTATTCATAATACCAAATACACTCTTGAAAATGTCCCAGTTAGGATAACAGATTACATGCTTACTCTAGTTAAAAATTAAGTGTTTTCTATTTTATGGCAAGGTATATGTGACCAAGTTACTTCACTTTTTGAAGACTTCAAACTCCTCACATCTAGTATGGATGGTACAGAGAATAACTGTCATTTAAAATTTGTTCTCAGTGTATTGGTTTTCTAGAACTGCCATTACAAACTTCCACAGACTGGGTGGATTAAATGACAGAAGTTGATTTTCTCACAGTTCTGGAGGCTAGAAGTCTGACATCAGGGTTTGGAAGGACTAGTGTCTTCCGAGGGCCTCTCGCCTTAGCATGTAGATAGATGGCTGTCTTCTCCCTGTGCCTTCACATGTTCTTTCCTCTGTGCACGTCTATAATCTCTTCTTTTACAGACACCATTCAGATGGGTTAGGGCCCACCTGTATAACCTCACTGTACCTTAATTACCTCTTTAAATACCTTATCTTCAAATACAGTCATATTCTGAGGTACTGAGGGTTAGGGTTTTAACCTAGGAATTTGGGAGAGAAATCAATTCAGCCCATAATACCTAGCAAATGTATTTATTTTCTTACTGTTGCTTGAGAATATTTTATATCAAATTTCAAATGAAGGGTCATAACGAAGTTATTTGCATCACTTTCCTCATTATTTTTACAGAGCACATAAAGTTTCTGCTAAGGTTCTGAATAAAATTAGAGGGGTGGTGAAATTTGCTCCATCATTCTTTAAATACTTGGTCCTAGTGTAGAAGGGCCAGATGCATATAGGTTTCAGCTTTAATGCCATTATCTTTGTATCCTACATATTTCTTAGCATACTTTCTAATCTATAGTATACTACTCCATTTCCCAAACATGCTTTACTCATTCATATCTCTTTTTCCCCCTTGACTTAAAAGTTTTTCCACACCTATAGAAATATCACATATGATTCAAATTCAAAATTAAGAAGCTTCCTTGACTCAACCCTCTGTAATTAGTTGACCTTTCTTCTGCCTTGTATTATGGTTAGCTGTGTTTTTATAATATCCTTACTAGACTATAATTTCATGGAGATAAAGGTTGTATCTTTTTTTACTTTTACATTGCCACTCTCTGATCCATCCCCCTTTCCCAATTTTTCTCCTTAACCCTGGATAAGTATCATAGTTTTTTTTTTTTGTTTGTTTGTTTGTTTGTTTGTTTTTGCCGTATGTGGGCCTCTCACTATTGCAGCCTCTCTCGCCACGGAGCACAGGCTCCGGACGCGCAGGCTCAGCGGCCATGGCCCACGAGCCCAGCCGCTCCGCGGCACGTGGGATCCTCCCGGACCGGGGCACGAACCCGTGTCCCCAGCATCGGCATGCGGGCTGTCAACCGCTGCGCCACCAGGGAAGCCCAGTATCATAGTTTTCAATGTTCAGCCTCAGGCCCAATGTATGGTTACTGAATAAAGAGACCAAAAACAGGCATTTGCTTTCTACATATTAAATCTAGCATTGCCTCACTGCAAGGTAAACATCATGTTCTCCATGACCCATGGTGGCCTTTTTTCAATCCCTGGAAAACTCAAAATTCATTTACACTTCAAGGCCTTGCATTTGTGATTTCCTCAGCCTGGAATGCATTCCTCCTAGCATTTCACCCTAATTTTAATCCAGGTCTCAGTTCAATTGTTATATCTTCATTAGTCTGTTCCTAATCCCCTTAGTTAAAATTGTTTTTCTGTTAACTCATCAGTCTGATTTATTATTTTAGAGTATTTATTACTACTTGAATTTATTTATTTATTTACATTTATATACTAGAATGCAAGCTCCAAGAGGGCAGGAAACTATCTTTTTATTAGTTTATCTCCACTGTCTAAAACAGTATATTATAGGAACTCAAAAAATGTTTGATGAGTGAATGAATCAAAGAAGCTTATATTTCATGCTATTGTGCACCTCAGTAAAGAAGATATATATCCTTCTATTTTTATTTCATTTTGATGAAAAACGTGTTGTCAAAGTAACAATGGTATATATTTTATTTAATTAATGAAGATTATGTCCATGCAAGCAAGATAAAAAATTGATAATACTTTCATGAACATGCATCTTAATACTCTGAATTACCCTCATGGATATGAAATAATTGCCTGCTTACTATTTGTGTGTGTGTGTCTGCCCGTGTGTATGTGTTTCATTGAAAAATACTTATGCACCAAAAGCACAAGCAACAACAACAAAAAATAGATACATTGGACTTCATACAAATTTAAACTTTTGTGCATCAAAGGACATTATTTAAAAAGTGAAAATAGAGCTTGTAGAATGGGAGTACATATTTGCAAATTATATATTTGACTACAGGTCTAGTCTCTCATAAATATAAAGGACGCTTAAAACTCATCAGTAAAAAGACAACCCAATTAAAAAAATGGGCAAAGTAGTTTAATTAGACATTTCTCGAAGAGGATATGAAAATGGCTAACAAGAACATGAAAAGATTCTTAACATTATTGATCCTCACGGAAATCCAATCAAAACGACAATGATGTACCACTCCATAACCACTAGTATGGAAATAATAATAATAATTTTAAAAATGAATAATAAGTGTTGGCAAGGAAGTCAACAAATTGGAAGCCTCATACATTGCTGGTGCGACTGTAGAATGGTTCAGCCACTGTAGAAAACAGTTTGGCAGATTCTTCAAAAAGTTACACATAGAATTATCATATGACCTCATGATTCTATTCTTAGGTATATACCCAAAAAAGCTGAAAAAAGGTACTCAAACAAGTACATGTACATTTTTAACAGCAACTTTTACAATTATTATAAGGCGGAAACAGCCCAAATGCCTTTAATGAATGAACTTCAAAAACATTATTCTAAGTGAAAGAAACCAGACACCAAAGGTCACATGTAATATGATTCCATTTGTATGAAATATTCAGAATATATAAATCTAGAGAGAATACATATTGGAGGTTGCCAGGGGCTAGAGGAAGAAGAGGTTGGGAAAAACTTCTTAATGTATAAAAGATTTTACTTTGGAGCAATGACTGTTTTGGAATTAGTTAAGGTGGCAGTTGCACAACATTGTGAATATACTAAATGCCACTGAATTGTTGACTTTAAAATAGTTAATTTTAGGTTATGTGAAATTCACCTCAATAAATTATTGTCAAAACTTATGGTTCTTATTCCTCTGGACAGCAATATTTAATTTGATTGATGAAGACATTGAATAAGTCTCTTAAAAATAAATAAAATGTAGGATAAGAAATTTATTGTATATACTGATTATGTAAAAATATATATTGCTTAAACAGTACACCACCACTCAGTGCCAGCTGTCTGCTTGTCTTTAGAGAGTGAGAATGTTCTTTCTTTTTTAGGCTGAGAGAAGATTTACTGTACTACATAGAGATTTGCCAATTTAATTTCTTATCTCAACCTTCAGTAACCACAGCATTCCCTGTTGGACAATATTCAAAATTCATAATAGGTACATTAGGATATTCAACATGATTTTCTTGATCAGTAAGTATTCAAATGAGGCATTTACAATTAATTATTGAATTCTTCTAACTAGGTATTCTTTGGATCATTAAAGAAGCGATCCTATGAGCTGTACCAAGGTATCCCATGGAGACTCATAGGAACTAGTACATAGTGAGACTGGAAGTCATTCTGAGGGAGACACCTGGAGGGCAGATTCAGCTTTGAATTCTGGGCTATGGCCACCTCAGCCTATTGTCCTGAACTGCCCTCATCACATATGCTCTGAGAATAGGTGAAGAGGATAGACAGCTCAGTCATTTCTGGGCCTGTGGTCTCCATAAGGAGACATCTATAGTGAACCTCACATATTTCATTTCTTTAGTGGTTAAACGGTTGAATTATGTCCCCTCAAGATTTATATGTTGAAGTCCTAACCCCTAGTTTCTCATAATGTGACCTTGTTTGGCGATAGTTTCTTTGCAGAGGTAGTCAAGTTAAAGTGAGTTCATTAGAGTGAGCCCTAACCCAGTGTAACTCACGTCCTTGTAAAAAGGGGAAAACTGGATACACAGATAAGCACAGAGGGAAGATAATGTGAAAAGACATGGATTAAAGATGGCCATACACAAGTCAATGAAAGAGGCCTAGAACAGATCCTTCCTTCGCTCACAACCCTCAGAAGGAACCAACCTTGTGGACACATCGATCTTTACTGCTAGTCTCCAAAATTGTGAGAAGATAAATCTCTGTTGTTTAAGCCACCCAGTTTGTGGTATTTTGATATGGCAGCCCTAGCAAACTAATACAATTCCAAACCCTTGTCTCCTTTGTCCGTTTTCCCCAGATAGAGTAGGGGAAGAAACCCCTAAACTTAAATATTCATTTTCTTAGTCCTCATTATGGTAGAGGAGACAGCATTGGTCAATAATGATTAATTTCTACTGAAAAGATACAAATATAAATTTAACTTGTTCAGCAAAATTAAATGGAAAGCCTTTAGGGAAAGCTTTATGGAAAACTTTAGCTTTCCTAACAAAAAGAACACATGTGACTAGCCTCTGTCCTTTGTATTTTTTTTGAATTTTTATTTATACAGCAGGTTATTAGTTATCCATTTTATACATTTTATACATTTTATTGTATATATGTCAATCCCAAACTCCCAATTCATCACACCACCACCCCTCCCCCTGCCACTTTCCCCTCCTTGGTGTCCATGTATTTGTTCTCTACATCTGTGTCTCTATTTCTGCCCTTCAAACCAGTTCATCTGTACCATTTTTCTAGGTTCCACATATATGCGTTAATATACGATATTTTTTTTCTCTTTCTGACTTACTTCACTCGGTAGGACATTCTCCAGATGCATCAACGTACCTACAAATGACCCAATTTCGTTCCATTTTAGGGCCGCATAATATTCCATTGTATATATGTACCACATCTTCTTTATCCATTCCTCTGTTGATGGGCATTTAGGTTGCTTCCATGACCTGGCTATTGTAAATAGTGCTGCAATGAACACTGGGGTGCAAGTGTCTTTTTGAATTATGGTTTTCTCTGGGTATATGCCCAGTGGTGGGATTGCTGGGTCATATGGTAAACCTATTTTTAGTTTTTTAAGGAACCTACATACTGTTCTACATAGTGGCTGTATCAATTTACATTCCCACCAACAGTGCAAGAGGCTTCCCTTTTTTCCACACCCTCTCCAGCATTTGCTGTTCGTAGATTTTCTGATGATGCCCATTCTAACTGGTGTGAGGTGATACCTCATTGTAGTTTTGACTTGCATTTCTCTAATAATTAGTGTGGTTGAGCAGATTTTCATGTGCTTCTTGGCCATCTGCATGTTTTCTTTGGAGAAATGTCTATTTATGTCTTCTGCCCATTTTTTGATGGGGTTATCTGTTTTTTTAATATTGAGCTGCATGAGCTGTTTATATATTTTGGAGATTAATCCTTTGTCCGTTGATTAGTTTGCAAATATTTTCTCCCATTCTGAGGGTTGCCTTTTCATCTTGTTTACTGTTTCCTTTGCTGTGCAAAATATTTTAAGTTTCATTAGGTCCCATTTTCTTATTTTTGTTTTTATTTCCATTTCTCTAGGAGGTGGATCAAAAAGATCTTGCTGTGATTAATGTCAGAGAGTTCTTCCTATGTTTTCCTCTAAGAGTTTGATAGTGTCCAGTCTTACACTTAGGTCTCTAATCCATTTTGACTTTATTTTTGTGTATGGTGTTAGGGAGTGTTCTAATTTCATTCTTTTACATGTAGCTGTCCAGTTTGCCCAGCACCACTTATTGAAGAGACACTCTTTTCTCCACTGTATACCCTTGCCTCCTCTGCCATAGATTAGTTGACCATAGGTGTGTGGGTTAATCTCTGGGCTTTCTATCCTGTTCCATCGATCTATGTCTCTGTTTCTGTGCCAGTACAATACTATCTTGATTACTGTAGCTTTGTAGTATAGTCTGAAGTCAGGAAGCCTGATACCTCCAATTTGTTTTTTTTCCCTCAAGACTGCTTTGGCTATTCGGGGTCTTTTGTATCTCTATACAAATTTTAAGATTTTTTTGTTCTAGTTCCGTTATAAATGCCATTCATAATTTGATAGGGATTGCATTGAATCTGTAGATTGCTTTGGGTAGTATAGTCATTTTCACAATATTGATTCTTCCAATCCAAGAACATGGTATATCTCTCCATCTGTTTGTATCATCTTTTATTTCTTTCAACAGTGTTTTATAGTTTTCTGCATACAGCTCTTTTGTCTCCCTAGGTAGGTTTATTATTAGATATTTTATTCTTTTTGTTGCAATGGTAAATGGGAATGTTTCCTTAATTTCTCTTTCAGATTTTTCATCATTAGTGTTTAGGAATGCAAGAGATTTCTGTGCATTAATATTGTATCCTGCAACTTTACCAAATACATTGATTAGCTCTAGTAGTTTTCTGGTGGCATCTTTAGCATTCTTTATGTATAGTATCATGTCATCTGCAAACAGTGACACTTTGACTTCTCCTTTTCCTATTGAATTCCTTTTATTTTCTTTTCTTCTCTGATTGCCATGGCTAGGACTTCCAAAACTATGTTGAATAACAGTGGCAGGAGTGGACATCCTTGCCTTTTTCCTGATCTTAGAGGAAATGCTTTCAGTTTTTCACCATTGAGAATGATGTTTGCTGTGGGTCTGTCATATATGGCCTTTATTATGTTGAGGTAGTTTCCCTCTATGCACACTTTCTGGAGAGTTTTTATCATAAATGGGTGTTGAATTTTGTCAAAAGCTTTTTCTGCATCTATTGAGATAGCATATGGCTTTTCTTCTTCAATTTGTTAATATGGTGTATCACATTGATTGTTTTGTGTATACTGAAGATCCTTGAATCTCTGGGATAAATTTCACTTGATCATGGTGTATGATCCTTTTAGTGTATTGTTGGATTCTGACTGCTAGTATTTTGTTGAGTTTTCTTGCATCTATATTCTCAGTGATATTGGTCTGTAATTTTCTTTTTTTTGTAGTGTATTTGCCTGGTTTTGGTGTCAGGGTGATGGTGGCCTCATAGAATCAGTTTGGGAGTGTTCCTTCCTCTGCAATTTTTTGTAAGAGTCTGAGGATGGGTGTGAGCTCTTCTCGTAACGTTTGATAGAATTCACCTGTGAAGCCTTCTGGTCCTGGACTTTTGTTTGTTGGAAGATTTTTAATCACAGTTTCAATTTCATTACTTGTGATTGGTCTGTTCATATTTTCTATTTCTTCCTGTTTCAGTCTTGGAAGACTATACCTTTCTAAGAATTTTTCCACTTATTCCAAGTTGTGCATTTTATTGGCATAGAGTTGCTTGTAGTAGTCTTTTAGGATGCTTTGTGTTTCTGCGTTGTCTGTTGTAACTTCTCATTTTTCATTTCTAATTTTGTTGATTTGAGTCCTGTCCCTCTTTTTCTTGATGAGTCTGGCTAATGTTTTATCAAATTTGTTTATCTTCTCAAGGAACCATCTTTTAGTTTTATTGATATTTGCTATTGTTTTCTTTGTTTCTATTTCATTTATTTCTGCTCTGATCTTTATGATTTCTTTCCCTTACTAACTTTGGGTTCTGTTTGCTCTTCTTTCTCTAGTTCCTTTAGGTGTAAGGTTAGATTGTTTATTTGAGATTTTTCTTGTTTCTTGAGGCAGGTTTGTATTGCTATAAACTTCCCTCTTTGAACTGCTTTTGCTGCATCCCATAGGTTTTGGATCATCGTGTGTTCATTGTCATTTGTCTCTAGGTTTTTTTTTTTATTTCCTCTTTGATTTCTTCAGTGATCTCTTGGTTATTTAGTAACATATTGTTTAGCCTCCATGTGTCTGTGTTTTTTAGGTATTTTTCTCTGTAATTCATTTCTAATCTCATAGCATTGTGGTCAGAAAAGATGCTTGATATGATTTCAATTTTCTTCAATTTACTGAGGCTTGATTTGTGACCCAAGATGTGATCTATCCTAGAGAATGTTCCATGTGCACTTGAGAAGGAAGTGTAATTGCTGTTTTTGGATGGAATGTCCTATAAATACCAATTAAATCTACCTGGTCTATTGTGTCATTTAAAGCTTGTGTTTCCTTATTAATTTTCTGTTTGGATGATCTGTCCATTGGTGTAAGTGAGGTGTTAAAGTCCCCCACTATTACTGTGTTACTATTGATTTCCTCTTTTATAGCTGTTAGCCATTGCCTTATGTATTGAGGTGCTGTTATGTTGGGTGCATATATATTTATAATTGTTACATCTTCTTCTTGGATTGATCCCTTGATCATTAGGTAGTGTCCTTTCTTGTCTCTTGTAACATTCTTTAAAGTCTATTTTTTCTGATATGAGTATTGCTACTCCAGCTTTCTTTTGATTTCCATTTGCATGGAATATCTTTTTCCATCCCCTCACTTTCAGTCTTTATGTGTCCCTAGGTCTGCAGTGGGTCTCTTGTAGACAGCATATATATGGGTCTTGTTTTTGAATCCATTCAGCAAGCCTGTGTCTTTTGGTTGGAGCATTGAATCCATTCACGTCTAAGGTAATTATCGATATGTATGTTCCTATGACCATTTTCTCAATTATTATGGGTTTGTTTTTGTAGGTCCTTTTCTTCTCTTGTGTTTCCCACTTAGAAAAGTTCCTTTAGCATTTGTTGTAGAGCTGGTTTGGTGGTGCTGAATTCTCTTAGCTTTTGCTTGTCAGTAAAGCTTTTGGTTTCTCCATCGAATCTGAATGAGATCCTTGCCGGGTATAGTAATCTTGGTTGTACGTTCTTCCCTTTCATCACTTTAAGTATACCATGCCACTCCCTTCTGGCTTGTAGAGTTTCTGCTGAGAAATCAGCTGTTAACCTTATGGGAGTTCCTTGTATGTTATTTTTCATTTTTCCCTTGTGACTTTCAACAATTTTTCTTTGTCTTTATTTTTTGTCAGTTTGATTACTATGTGTTTTGGCATGTTTCTCCTTGGGTTTATCCTGCCTGGGGCTCTCTGCACTTCCTGGACTTGGGTGGCTATTTCCTTTCCCCTGTTAGGGAAGTTTTCAACTATAATCTGTTCAAATATTTTCTTGAGTCCTTTCTCTCTCTCTCTCCTCTTTCTGGGACCCCTATGATGAGCATGTTGTTGCATTTAATGTTGTCCCAGAGGTCTCTTAGGCTGTCTTCATTTCTTTTTCATTCTTTTTTCTTTATTCTGTTCCACAGCAGTGAATTCCCCCATTCTGTCTTCCAAGTCACTTATCTGTTCTTCTGTCTCAGTTATTCTGCTATTGATTCCTTCTAGTGTAGTTTTCATTTCAGTTATGTATTGTTCATCTCTGTTTGTTCTTTAATTCTTCTAGGTGTTTGTTCTTTAATTCTTCTAGGTCTTTGTTAAGCATTTCATGCATCTTCTCGATCTTTGCCTCCATTCTTTTTCCGAGGTCCTGGATCATCTTCACTATCATTATTCTGAATTCTTTTTCTGGAAGGTTGCCTATGTCCACTTCAATTAGTTGTTTTTCTGGGGTTTTATCTTGTTCCTTCATCTGGTATATAGCTCTCTGCCTTTTTGTCTTGTTTATCTTTCTGTGAATGTGGTTTTTGTTCCACAGGCTACAGGACTGTAGTTCTTGCTTCTGCTGTCTCCACCTTCATGGATGAGGCTATCTAAGTGGCTTGTGCAAGTTTCCTGATTGGAGGGACTGGTGGTAGGTAGAGCTGGGTGTTGCTCTGGTGGGCAGAGTCCTTTCTATTTTTATCTGTCCTTGAATTAGACAAGCAGTGAGGGGCTTCAGCTGCCACCTTGGCAGCATGAGGTGAGAAGTAAGCACACTAAGGATATTGGAGTGGTAGTATACTAATGTCCTTGATAATAATATCATTGAGTAGTTGAATGAATACTTATACTAACTCCAGAGTATCCTTGATATGGAAAAAATTAATTTGTAATATAAAAAGCACTATTAGTTAGGTATATGTTAGCTGCAGTCAATGGTTCTTCTGATAAACCCTGCTAGAGTCTTTCTCCAAAGAAATAAATACAGATCTTCTTTTATTTTATTCTTTTTACTCATCCATGCTTTCATCACACTTCTTTGTCATTCCTTCAGAAGGTTCTTCACATATAATAAGTAAATACAAATGAATACCTTAGTCTACTTATTAAAGCTAAAATTAAACACCTCAAAATAATGGCAAATGTTATCCTTGCATATGGGAAATATGGGTACTTTTTTTCCTTATGTATTCTGTATGTTCCAAGTTTGTTTTTTGTTTTTTTTTTTAAAGAAATATTATTTTCCACAGACCTTATTTCCATTTTCTGTTTAGGCGTCTGTGGAAGTACAGCTTAAGACACTCAGTGGCTTGAGCAGTGGGAGCTGCAGACCAGTCTTCAGCAGCAAGCTAAGCACTCTTAGTCTTCAGTAGTGAACTGCTGGATTGGCACTGGGGAACCTGCACACTTTCAGACCAGTCTGCACCTCTGGGTTGAGTAGCAGTAATCTCAGGAGCTGAAGCAGTCCATTCCCCCTGAAATTCCTCCTTGGTAGTGACATTTTCAGCAGGAACCTGCTCTTCCTTTTCAATCTCATCAGAATTTCTATAGAAACAGAGATTGGGCATGACCTCCCATGGGTGTTCACAAGGAATTAGTGTTACGCATGTGCAGAACTTTGGGGCCAGCATCCACCACATCAGACCTGCTGAGTGAGCTCCCTTGTTGTTGTACTGGATGACAATGTCCACATGGCACAGACAAGAAACTGTTTCACACAGTGATAGTAGTAGGCTAACCAAGACACCTCTGTGAGAGGGTGGTGGTCATCCCTGGCAGTTACAGCTCCCAGAGACTGCCTGGATCTAATTAGTGAAGTTTCCCAGAGTGAAGTGGCTAGCAACAGCAGTGGCTCCAGGGCCATCAGCAAACTTCAGCACAGTTTACTGGGATAATTCCTAGACCACATGACACTGACATCAGTCAGGTTTTCAATGGCAATAAGGGTGAAAGCTGTTAGCAGAAACTGCTCCAGGTTTTCTTTACATTTATGATGTAGATGACATTACTTAACTTTCTATAGATGTACTGTTCCATTTGGAAGTCAAGGTTGGTGCCACCTAAGTGGGTTCCTGCTGCAAGGAATTTGAGGACATACTCCTCCTTAATTTTCAGGACATCAGGGGCTCTAGACATTGTGAACGTCTCCCTATAAGGCATGACAGAAACCCAGAACAATACCTTATGGACATTTCTCTGGGTAAGGTTCCAAGCTGTTTCTATCAATGGCATATATTACTTTAAAAAATCAGCACAAAATAATTAATGTTATATGAAGAAAGCTACAGTAATGTTTATATTCCATGAATATGGGGACAAACTAGCAATCACTAATTTAAACCTATTAGTTTTATATCAGATATGGTTTTGCTTAAATATTCATTTATCATTAAAATGTTTCACATCATGTTAAGAGTTTATATCCACTTAAATATCGAATCTTTTCCCACTCACATTTTGATGTGATTTTTAAAATGAGTATCCAGTTACCATGGCAATAAATGACATAGGAATGTGTAGATTAAGTTGGAATGGAATCAACACCAGATAAACTCAGAATCCATGCAACACTTTCATTTCAAACAAGTACTTTTTCTCTCCCCACCACCTTCATAAATGGTAGTCAATCCAAACAATCTGCCCTAAAAAAGTTATGCTCCTAAAATATGCATTTCTAGTTATTTGAATCCAACAGATTCACTGCAAAAAGTTATGGTGACATTTTATGTATTTCTTTTAATCATGGATTTTTTGACAAATGGATAAATGGCTATCAGAATTCCACGGTCACACACAACTAATCCTTTGTCTTTTCTGGCAAAAACAAGTGAAATTTTGAGTAATGGTATACTGAATAAAATTGAAAGGGATAAATAATTAATACGATTAGGAATCATATTTTCTCAATAATGGGATATATTTATATCTAAATATCTATATCTGTATCTTTCTATATATACTTCACTTGGCATGTAGTCACTGCTTTTGCCTTCACTCACAATTTTACCCAGTATACTTTGTAATAGGCAATACAAAATTTTAAAGAATAACTATATGTTTGTTTATTATGAAAAACTATTTGATATATAATTCAAAGCCCTGGTATATTTTCTTGTCCATTTGGCCTTTGCTGTTTGATTAGCCATTTTGTAACTTTTGTTCATAGTTACTAATATAATTGATGTAAGTGACCTGAGTAAGATTAAAATACATCATTTACAAGTGAGTTCCCCAAGTTCTTGTAGGAGATGGAACCTTGTATTTTAAAAAAAATTCTATAGAGACAAGTAGAATGTTGAGTACACACAAAAAGTTATTTATGAATTGATGATTTTTCTACGTAAAATGATTGTAAAAACTTAAGTAAAACCATTGAAATAAGATAGTTTGACAAAACCTATAAACTGGCTTTCTTTCACTTATAAAACTTGCAATTTACAATTTAGAAGGCCCTTAAGAGGAAAGAAAAGTTAAAACAAAACAATTTCCTCTTTTTAATTCTATCAACACATGGGTTCTATTACCCATGTAGACAGTGAAAGGTTTGGGAAAGTAGATTAATTTATGAGTTTCCTTAAACATTTCACCAAGAACCGAAATCTACCTTAATTGATGGCAGTTATTTTGTTATAATTACACATTTTCATTTGTCAAGAGCTGTTGAAAAATATTTTGAGGCAGTTTAAGTCTTGATGGTTGACTAAATGATGGGTCTTTTTCTACTTTCCTAACAAAAGGCTACAAGATACTGTTAGAAGTTCACTTTCCCAGGGTGGTTCTCCCCCAGGCAAATAGTGTTTCCAGAGAACAGTTGAGATCCCCAGTGGTTTGACTGGTTGAACTTCTATTCATCTTTTAGCCACAAGCCAAGAGTATACTGGAAAACACTGTTCGGTACCAAAAAAAAGTAATAATCTTTATAAGAATGTCTATACACTAGTAAACCTGTAGGGTCTTAAGAAGCACAAAGTGATTGTGAAAATAGGTCTCCTGGGTTAATAGTTGGGAATCAAATGCATTAGGAAGTCCAGCAGGAAGGGACTGATAAAGAATATTCTTTGTTCCTTTGGATATAGTAATACTTAAGATAAAACTCGAGTACATTTTAGAGTGCCTGAGTCTAACTTGAGAATAAAACATGGGGTGAATATTGAAAAGAACAGAAGGAAAGCATTAAAAAAAATTCACACTAAGCTAAATATTTGTGGTTCAAACATAAATTATTTTCAAGTCATTTTAAGGACTCTCTAGTTTTGAACTCTCATTCACAAAGAAGAGCGACTGTCAGGTGTCTCCTAAAATAGCCACAAGGAGTACTCAGTAAAATAAATATATTTATAAAGATAGTTTAAAATCATATTAAATATGACTATTAGAATAATTTGTTGTATGAAATAAGTTATGGGCATAAATGAGTGGGTTAATGAATGTTATCTATTGTAGTAGTTTGAATTACAAAACTAACACGTGCTATCCACTGTCCTTAACAAAATCACATGTATCCTTTTTTGTTGTTGATTTAAACATGTACACTTGTTTATGTACCATATACTTTATGTTTACAAATAACATTGTACTTTATGTATGTAGGAATAAATGAAGACCAATCAAATGAGAATGAACAGGGAATATTTATACAGAATTTGCTACAGCGGGGGAGTCAGCCACCATCATTTCTTTGGGCACTCAAAGGCAGGCAGGGGAATGGGAGAGCTTTCTAATGGAGAAAATGGAAGGCTTCAGGTATGCCCTGATTGGAGATTGTTGGCATGGGGAAGCTGTAGGTAGGCAAGCTAATTAATATTGGGACATCCTATGTGATTGGTTAGGGGTGCATATTTGGGGTTCTCTGGTTTGTCCTAAGTTGGAAGTGGGACAAAAATTAGGGAAGCTGTCAGTTATTAATCAAATCCTGGCCATGTGGGGCCAACTGTTACAAAGGTTATTGTTTGGCTTCCTGAACTGGTAACTAGAGATATCAGTCTGACTACCTATAAGTCTGATTATAAATAGGTTGGCTATATGTAGCTAGATAATGAGTTGATTTCCTGGATTATTTGTTGTGGATCAGACATCTATCTATCTACCTATCTATCTATGTATCTATCTACCCATCTATCTATCTATCTGGTCTGGCCATTGTCTGTTTCCTTATTCAGTCTCTCCTGGACTTCTCAGTAACTTGATATTTTCATTTAAAGGCAAATCACTGCCAGACCTGGAATCAGTGCATGCATGTTTTTTCATTCTTCATAATAGCTGCATAATATACCACAGTATAAGTAGACAAAAATGTAGTCAGCTGTTTTGAAGGACATCCAGATGGCTTTCAGTGTTTCGTAATTTCAAAAAATTCTGCAGTAAATGTCCTTAACTAAGCATCTTGACTTAATGGTATCATTAGCAATACTGGTCAAATACTTAGAATTTAAATTACTGAGTCAAAGGTTATGTTTATTTGAAATTTTAATACATACAAATGCATCATTTTAAGTTCTTTTAACAAAGCCCCTATAAAGGCCTTCGCTGTTAGAAGCTAAGATCCCTGATGCCCTAGCTTTTGATCTGTAGACATCAATAAAGATTAGATGGTAGATTTTAATTTCAAGGTGGCAAAATACGAATATGTGGCAAGTTCACAGCACCCCATTCCTAAAAGTCACTCCCCTAAAAAAGATAGCTGAAACAAGGGAATTTTGAGCAATCATTGGTAGATAGAAGCTGTGAGCAATCATTGGCAGATAGAAATTGAAAAGGGAAATTGTAGCTCCAAAGATCAAGAGGTATCACTTATTTAGAAGGGATACTGCTACTGTATAGAAAAGTAGAAGAAGTTCCAGAAGAAATTTCCTGGCTCACTGAAACAATCTGATAGTTCAACCTCTGTTAAATGCCTCTTGGAATAGGCAGCTAAGACCTATGTATTTGTTTCCAGGAAAGAGCAGTGAATAAGTGAGTTTACATCAGAGATTCAGGGCAGTACCTGGTTATCTGGCAATAAATGACTGAGAGGAATGAGGAGCATTACAGATAACCAGCTGTTCGGTCAGGGTCTAGTTCTATGCCATACCCATTATCACTAATAAATGGCAGAAGTTAAGGCCATGGCTGGAGCTGGTTAGTTGTACAAAGAATAAAAGAGATAGCCTAATAGGAATTCTCAACTACTAAGATGAATACACAATTCCTTCTCAACACTTGCAGAAAGCTTACACCACTGAAGTGGAAGAGCAAACAACACTGGCATAAACTTACACATATGGAAACAAAAGCAAGATAACAAGATTTTGAAAAATTAAATATAATGTTTTAAGAGTGATACTATATTTTATTCAATTGTAAGACTAGGTGGATATAACAAAGAACTAACTAGAGTCATCAAAATAAAAAAAATAAAATTGTAGAGATAGATAAGCTAATGTGCAAAATGGGCATGGCTGTAGAATGACTGAGAAAGCTGGAAAATAAAGGGGGAGATAAATCATGAAAAAGTTAAGAGACTTAGAAAATAGGTTCAGGTGATTAAAAACAAACATCTAAATGGAGCTTCAAAAGAATAATATCTACTACAGAGTAGGCAATAATTAAAGAGATAAAAAAAGGAAATTCTATTCTAAGTAAAGAAAATATGAGATAAAAAAGGGCACACTCAGTGTTGGGCAGGATTTACAAAAACAAAGCAAAGCAAATCAAACAGAAAACAAAACAAAGTAAAAAAAGAACAAAAAAACAAAAAACCTCCAAGTCAATTGGTTCCAATATATATCTGAAATTTCAGAACATTAAGATTGGAATAAAAATCCTAATAGTTTCCAGAGAAAATTGTAAAAGCCAGGACTAGTGACCACAATTAATTTATATAATTTGTTTGCTGGGAGGCTGCCACATCATTTGCTATCCATGATGGTATATTTGTAAGTCACCCTTGAAGGGCTCTTGTATGCATCTCTGCCTCAGTTTCTCTGTACAAGATACGGTTCCATCTCTCTGGCAACCTGTCACTTTCACTCATTCTTAAGTTTCATTTAATCTGCTCTTTTGACCTTTGGCTCAATGCCCTATTTTCTGTCTTATCTTCTTCCAAACAGATTCTTCATGCAAAGACTTACAGTTCACTGATAACTACTTTTCTGAGTTGGCCTTATAAATTGTGTCCTAGAAAACCCTACAGGCATGGCATGGCCTTCCTGAAAATGACCTAGTTCCTGCTTGCAGCCTCCTGGCAGTCTGCTGTCAAGACATTTGTGTACTGAAAACAAAGAAAGAGATTTTAAAATATTCAAAGCACATATTTTAGACCTTAATAATAATCTGTAGTTTTTAAAGCCTTTATGGTGTCTGAACACATTTAAAAACTATTTGTGTTGTGTTTGAACACATTTTTAAAATGTTTGTTATACATTAATACTTTCTCCTTGAATAAATAAAATATTACAGATAAGGCAAAAATCTTTCATTGGCTACCATCCTGAATTTTGGTTCTTTTTCCCATCTTTAAAATTGCCAACCATCTCAGTTTGAGGTGTAGCATTCCAGACCTTATTCTCTATGCAATTTTCTATGTATATCTGTTAAGAAATATAGTATTTTTGATGTGTTTAAAAATATAAATGGTATCCAATTATATATTTTGTCCTTCACTTTGCTTTATTCACTCCAATACTTTCCCATGTGAGTGTGTATAGGTCTTTATCGCTTTTGAAATATATCTTATCCTTTAGTACAGATATATCATTATTTATTTAGTCATTACCTTATTCATGAACATTTAGGTTGTTTCAAAATGTTTGTTTTCATAAACAGTTTTGTAATGTATATCACTAAGCATTGTAATTATTTGTTATTCTAGGATAGATGAGCAGTGAGTGGCAATGTTGGGTCACAGGACCTGCTTGTTTGCATTTTAATAGATATTACTAAATTTCCCTATATTAAGTGACATTTTCATTAGCAGTGGAAGAGAGTATCTATATCCTCAAACTCCCATAGACACAGGTATTATCAAGCTTTTAAATGTGTACCTATTCACTGGGTGAAAAATGAAATTTCGTGGTTTTAATCTCCATTTACTGTTTTCATACATTTTCTTGTGTACCTTACACTACAGGACTGAACTTGAAATCACTAAGGTATGCAGTGATATATATATATATATACACATACACACACACACATACACATACACCCTGAAATTTGAAAGCCATCAACTGTTTCCATATACTTGGAAGAAAATTTAATTTTTTTAATGGAGTTTTCCATCAAGAATCTCTTACCCTTAGCTAAATGAGGGAGAGTTCTTTCCAAAATGAATAACACCTTATATAGTCACCAAAAAATATTTAAATCATAGAGCCATTTTTAAGCATAGTAAAGGCAAATTCAGATATCTGGTCTATGAGTTCCAAAGGTAGTAGTCCACATTCATGTTCTGTCCCATACAATTGCATTCCAGATTATATTTTGTTATATTTGCGTCATTGACAACTCGTGATTTGTTTTCTTTGTTTCTTCTGTTTTTCTTTCCTTCTGTTTCCATTTCTTTCCTTTAAGTGTGTTATTTGAACATATATTTAGGATTCCATCTTGATTTATTTATAGCATTTTTGAGCCTATTGCTTTGAATACTTTTTTGTGGTTGTTCTGGGTATTACAATATGCAAATGTGAATTATTATAGTCTACTGGTGTCATCCTTTAACTACTTCCAGTGGAGTATTTAAAACTTACTTCCATTTAGGTCTTTTACTCTCCCAATTTAAAAAAAAATCTATCTATCTATCTATCTATCTAGTTGTTCCAAGTATTTCCTCTCCATACTTTAACAAAACAGATATTATTTTTTTTATCTCCACCAATGAATATGATCTAAGAGATTCATCAGGATAAGTCTATTATATGCCCTTCTATTATTATTTTACTACTCTATTCTACTATTATTCTATTATTATTACCATTCCATTATTATTTTCTTTCTGAAGTTTATGCCTTCTTCTGCTATCATTCGTTTTATGCCAAAGAGCTTCCTATAGATATGCTTTAAAGGTTTATTTGCAACATATTTTCTTAGTTTTTTTTTTTTTCCCCCCTCTGAGAATGTCTTCATTTTCCATTGAAAACTGTCTTTATTTTCCATTTATTCTTTTTTTTTTTTTTTTTTTTTTTTTTTTGCAGTACGCGGGCCTCTCACTGTTGTGGCCTCTCCCATTGTGGAGCACAGGCTCCGGATGCGCAGGCTCAGTGGCCATGGCTCACGGGCCTAGTCGCTCCGCGGCATGTGGGATCTTCCCAGACTGGGGCACAAACCCGTGTCCCCTGCATCGGCAGGCGGACTCTCCACCACGGCGCCACCAGGGAAGCCCTCCATTTATTCTTGATAGATGGTTTTCCAGGTATAGAATTCACATCTGACAGTTCTTTTCTTCTTGCATAGAAAAATATTATGTGAATTGCTTCTAGTCTCCATAGTTTCAGACGAGAAATCAGCTGTCACTTGATTTGGTATCCCCTTGGTTGCTTGTAAAACTTTTTATTGTCTTTACAATAAACGTAAATTGTTTATATCATTTCAGATGTTTAATTATGATGTGTCTTGGACGGATTCCTTCATGTTTATCTTATTTAGATTTGCTCAGCTTTTGAATCTGTAGGCTTATATATCCCACCAAATGTGGGTAATTTTTAGCCACTATTTATTTGAATAACTTTTCAGCCCCCAGTTCTTTCTCCTCTTTTTCTGGGACTTGAATAATATGAATCTTAGATCTTTTGTTATTGTATCAGTTTCCTAAGGCTCTGTTCTGTCTCTCTGTTTTGCAGTGGGGGGAAGGGAGAGGAGGGGTTTTCTGTTTTTCTCTCTGCTGTTCAGATTGAGTAAATTCCATTGTTCTAAGTTTCTTGGTCTGTCTTC
The DNA here is from genome assembly GCF_937001465.1 of Orcinus orca. Lineage (NCBI taxonomy): Eukaryota > Metazoa > Chordata > Mammalia > Artiodactyla > Delphinidae > Orcinus > Orcinus orca. The sequence continues at coordinate 14,159,073 of NC_064568.1, forward strand.
TTTCAACTCCATTTTACTACTGAGTCTATCCAGTGAGTTTTCTATTTTGGTTAGTGTATCTTTCAGTTCTATAATTCCTACTTGGACTATATATTCTTTTGAATAAGTTATATAACAGATATTAGCAAATAATAATGCCCATATTTTGTATTTTTTCACTTGTGTTGGGAATTTTTAATCACTTATTGAAGCTATGTTATGATGGCTGTGTTAAAGTTTCTGTCAAATAGTTACAACATCTGATTCATCTCAATATTAGCAATATATTATCTGATAGTCTTTTCTCATTAAAGCCATGCGTTTCCTGGTCTTGGTATAATGAGTCATTTTTGGGTGTATTTTGGACATTTTACATGTTATGTTAGGAGACTCTTGATATTATTTAAATCTTTTATTCTAGTAGGAAGTCTCTGTTTAAGTTTAGCATGTAGGTTATGGCCTACTTTTCTGGGTTATATTCCAAGGAGAATTTTAATTTTCTGATCTCTTGCAATGCTAATCTGGTCTGCTTTGTTTTTCTAGTTCTATTTTGCATTCCCACTGACTTCTTTCAGGAATCACTTTGGGGATGGATGGTATTTCCATGAGCCATTGGGCGGGGGACACTAGACTCATGATATGGAGAGTGCTTCCTCTGACCTATTCTCTAACCATCCAGTGCCAGAGGGTATTCTATGCTATCTTTGCTGGTGCCTCTGGGGCAGGGTAGCTGGTCTTCCCTTTGCTAATCCTTTGCCCAGAGAAATCAGGCTTTACTTGTTTTTTTAGTTTGTTTCATTTTGTTTTTGTTTTCTTCCTATGCCTGTAGGCAGTTCCAGATCGCAGCAGCACTCTCCAGTGCCCAGTCTAAGACATATGATAGATAAAAAGAAAATCCAAGAAATTTTCTATGGTGTCATACTTCAAGTTTTGAGGTTCCTTGACAGTCCAACTTCTTATTTCCACCATTCAGTCTTTTTTTTATTTGCTGTGAAGTATTTTTCTAGAGCATATAGTTGTATTCAGAGGGGAGGGGTAGAGAAAATTGAATCTATTCCATCTTGTTCCCTGAATTACTTTTTACAATCTGCAGTACACTCTCATGTCTGTCATCTCACTTGTTCCTCCTCAAAGCTCTGTGGGGCTTGCTCTTGTGAAAGTGTGACTCCATGAGGTAAAATTCAAAGGGTTGGGACCAAATGTAAAAGTATATAACTTCTAGATAGCAAAAAGTTAAAAAAAAAAAAAAACAGCTTCTTCTATAAAACAAAACACCCCAAAACTTACTAGCTTAAAAAAATCACCTGTTCAGCTCATGATTCTGTGGGTGAATTGGACGATTCTGATTTTGGCCAAGTTGGCTGATCTCTACTGGACCTACTAATGTGTCTGTGGTCATTCATTAGGTCTGAAATATCTTGAACAGCCTCACTCACATGTCTTGTAGTTGTTGGATGTTGGCTGGTGTCATGGAGATATGAGGTCACATATCTTCTTTTGACAGGCTTTCTCAGTCTTCTTCTCATGGTAGTGGAAGGATTCCAAACAGAACAAGAAAGGGCAGGCCTCAACAAAAAACACTTTTCAAATCTCTGCTTGCTCTATGTTTGCTCTTATCTCATCAGTCAAAGCAAGTCATAAGCCTAAGCTCAGAGTCAGTGCAGGTGGTAACGCCTAAAGAATGCAGACATAAGGAGAGGAAGAATTTGTGGCCATTGAACAATCTACCATGGCCACAATCAAGGTCTGAGCCATAAATATTCTCAAGTTAGCTCCTATTTGCATTACTTTTATAATTTATAATGTCTATTATATCGATTACCTCACTTGTTTTTATGAATATCTCATGTTTGATATGTGGGAAGGCATAATTGTCCTCTCTGATAAAAAATGCCATATGTTTATGGCTAGTCCAAATATAACTTATATGTTGACACTGAAACAAACAGTCACACAAGTAAATGTATAAGTAAAGTCTTGATATGCATTATATTAGGACTTTTTCCAGGTTCACTTAAGTGTTAGCTATAAGACCTGATGTTTTTATTCTTTGTTACCTTCCCAAGCATAATTGGTATCTGCCAGTTATTTTATCCTAGGTTTTGTTGAAAAAGTCCATGTCTATCTTAATCACATTTTCCATGACTTTAAAAATGATGAATATATCCTCTGTGCAGATGGAAAGAATTCTTACTTGTAGTTTATTCTTACATAAGTGAGGCTTAAATTTACTGATCATATTTATTGCTTGGTGCAAAACCATTTTACCATTCACTATATCTTTGTTGAAGGGGCAGTTATAACAAAACAAGCTTATATGTTTAGATTTACCATAATTTATCTGGATGTTAGGAGAATATTGCCTTTGTTATTTTTGTATTGTTATTACTACCTATATTTTATCCTACTAAAAATATATATATATAAAATATATATATATATATATATTTAACTTCTTTATTGGAGTGTAATTGCTTTACAATGGTGTGTTAGTTTCTGCTTTATAACAAAGTGAATCAGCTATATGTATACATACATCCCCATATCTCCTCCCTCTTGTGTCTCCCTCCCACCCCCCATCCCACTCCTCTAGGTGGTCACAAAGCACCGAGCTGATCTCCCTGTGCTATGCGGCTGCTTCCCACTAGCTATCTATTTTACATTTGGTAGTGTATATATGTCCACGCCACTCTCTCACTTCGTCCCAGCTTACCCTTCCCCCTCCCCATGTCCTCAAGTCCATTCTCTACGTCTGCATCTTTATTCCTGTCCTGCCCCTAGGTTCTTCATAACCATTTTCTTTTTTTTTTTAGATTCCATATGTATGTGTTAGCATACGGTATTTGTTTTTCTCTTTCTGACTTACTTCACTCTGTATGACACACTCTAGGTCCATTGACCTCACTACAAATAACTCAATTTTGTTTCTTTTTATGGCTGAGTAATATTCCATTGTATATATGTGCCACATCTTCTTTATCCATTCATCTGTCGAAAAAATATATTTTTAATGTTTTCTATCTTTGGAAATCATTGGTCCCATAACTTCAGTTTTAAAAAGTCACTTCTAGCTTTTCTTTAGAGTGAAGACTGATAGTTTAGCATCCATTATTTCATAAGAATAATTTAGATTTCCTCTTAAACATACCACTCAATAACTGCAGTAACAGAGGTTTATAGTCTCTTTCTGAGGTGTCTCTGAAATCCTTGTGAGTTCTTTCCACAGCTTATCTTCATCAGCTTGTAACTACTCAGATAAGCTTAGCATCATCTGCGAACTTAACATATTCCATTTTGTACTCTTTCTTTTAGATCAATTATGTGAGAATCTGATCTTTATCAAAATGTGAAAAAAGGCTAGACAGAGTGTTTATTCCCAGGTACCCTACTGTAAATGATTCTCCATCCATAAAATTGATAAGCTACCCCTTCTCTTTGTTTTCTTTGTTTGTGTTATGTGGGTGTATATTTCTGAAAATACCTGCCCTCTAACATTCAGTTCTAGAGTAGAGGGAAATAGAGTTTGATAAATGTATGAGAGAGTTTAATACATTGCAAAACGCTTACTAAACTCAGTAGTTGACAGCTATTCCTTTCCGTTTTGTCTAAACATTTATTTTTTCTGTTGGAGCACTCTGGAGAGAAAGGATTTGTACTATTTATCCTTCGAGTAACAATGTGACATGCCCTCCACCCACTCCCTCTCCTGTATACATTATGCTTCCTTAAGTGTGCAATGAACCACTCTACCTTATATATTGCACCAATCTGTTAGGCATGCAAGAGAGAGTTATTGGTCTGAAATTCTAAATCTTTCCACAATGCTTTTTTATGGATGGTGTCAAAACAAAGGCAAATTCAAAATAAATAAAACCACCACTCTCATTTATAATGTTAGGGCTTAAGACAAGCAACAACAGGCACAAATATACCAGTACATTCCAATACACTTTTTCTTAGTCATGTTAGTGACACCACCAGTGTCAGACTAGCAATCCCTCACTGGCTTATTGAAATATAAGATGCAAGAAGCTTTCTCTTATGGTGAGTATCTTAGTTCTCTGAAATCTTTGTTTATGCCAGTGGTTTCCACCTGGGGAGAGAATTTGCCCTTCTTGGGACATACGGCAATGTCTAGAGACATTTTTGGTTTCTACAACTTGGGCATGATGGTGCTACTGTCATCTAATGGATAGGGGTCAGGGATGCCACTAAACATCCCACATTGCACAGGTGATCTCCTTACAACAGATTACCTGGCCCCAAATGTCAATACCAGCAAGAGTGAGAAACAGTGGTTTACATCATCTTCTTTTGCATATGTTTCCTCATTTGGTTGGCAACAGTTGTCCAGTGTAACCAAATGTTCACCATAATCCTGAACACTGATATTTGTTTTAATAACTGTCCTGTTGTGCATATGATGTCACAACATATGAAGAGCATATGTTTTACAACATACCCATATGAACTATAAGATTTCACTTTTGCCTCAATTTTAATCTGGTTATTGATACTTAAACAAGAATTGCTTTGTAGCAAATTATCTTTGGACAACTCCCACAGATTCTTTTTTTCCCACTGACTCCTGGGTTCCCTTGTAATTTAAACACTGTTCATCATACCTAAAAGAACTGCAACACTTAGTAGTAGTGGTATGGATTATCAACCTTCAGGATAAATCTGATTCTGAAATTATCCCCATTAACATATAGTGTTTCATAGCAGGTACTGAACTTGGAATCCACAATCTACAACTTCTTGAGCTGCATAAGTACAGTATAGAAATAGATCCAAACACAACAGCATTGTTTCAAAGCAAATAATTGTTTCCAAGAAAAACTGACCAAAAGTAAAATAATCGAGAGGTAGAAATGATCAGATGTCTCTTAGGTCCAAGGTTTAATTCATTTAGACCAAATTTAATTTCTTTCAAGCTAAGGCATATGAGGAAATGCTAATTTGCGTGAGTTCTTTAGCAGTAATATTCATTAAAACTATTATGGTTCGTTGCAATGTCAAAAGAAACTCTTTTTTTTTCTTTTACAAGCTGATACGTATTAATGAGAAAGTTACTGACCCCCTCTTTCTTCTGTGTGTGACCGACAGAACAAGAATCACTAGGATAAAATCAGCAGTTTCACAGTTCTTGTTCTCTGTCAAAGGGCAACACACTGACGGATCCTTCAAGTTTGATTCATTAGGCAAGTTTTTCATATGTAAGGCTAATAAGCTATGACGTTTAGCTCTCAGTAAATTTAATCACCATGCAATTTATGTGTGCTTATTGACTTTATTTCACTATTCAGGAGGCATATGTGCTTTAAAATATAGTGCCATATGTGCATGGAATCAGAGAATTTTAAAGCTTGAGATCATTTAGTCTCAACCTTGTCATTTCAGAGTAGAAACTGAGGCATATGATGAATGCCAGACTGCGAAATAGTGAGTCAGACTGTGAATTTTAAGTTTCTAGTTCACTGTTAATTCTCTTTGAGCTACCATTTTGCTCCCATTATAAGGCTTCAAAATTAAATTCAAACTTGATTTTATAACATGATTGATTATTCTTTTCTTATCAAGAACATTGAAATAACTATTTTACATTACAAACTATAGTTGGTAACTAAATATTCTCACTAGTAAGTAAGTGGGAGATTTTTAAAATAATGGACTATTTTATACAAATTGTTCTTCAGAGTATCAAAAGTACCTTAGGAGTAATAGCAGTGTTTTACTTTTACATCAGGTCTTCTGTCTGCTATCTTGTAGGCAAAGGAATAATGAACATACTATAGATTAAAAAAAAAATATTACTTACTATTTTGCAACTTGGGCAGATCACTGAGCCTCAGTTTCCTCACCTTGAATAAGAAAAATAAATGATTATCCATGAACCTCATAGACAATGTTCATGAAATAAGGTAAAGTAAATGAGATCACCTTTGTAAACTAAAAAAACAGATTTATATAAGTTAATGTTATCATATTAGTGAAACATTTTTTGTTCAGACCCAAAACCAATGTTTTCATGGCTCTATTCTACTTCTTCTCAGTTTCTTAGTTTTGTTATTTGAACAACTACAAATGATACTTCCTAACTGACATGTATTTTTTAAATACGTTAAAAAATTGACAGCAGTTGATTAAACCTTACAAAAGATTTTTTTTAATAAACTTTATTTTTTAGAGCAGTTTTAGGTTCACAGGAAAATGAAGTGTAAAGTACAGGGAGTTTCTATATCTACCCTGTCCCCACACATGTACAGCATCCCCTACTATCGACATCCATCACCAGAGTGGTATATTTGTTACATTCAATGAACCTACACTGATACATCATTATCATCCAAACTCCATAGTTTACATTATGGTTCACTCCTGATGTTGTACAATCTATGGGATTTTGCAAACGATTAATGATATATACCCACCATCAGGGTATCATGCAGAATAGTTTAAGTACCCTAAAAATCTCTGTGCTTCCTTGCCCCTAATACCTGACAACCAATGATCTTTTTAGCGTCTCTGTAGTTCTGCCCCTCCAAGGTGTCATACAGTTGGAATCATACAGTATGTGGCCCTTTTGGACTGGCTTCTTTTAGTTAGGAATATATATTTATAGTTCTTCCTTGTCTCTTCATGGCTTGATAGCCCATATCTTTTTATCACTGAATAATACTCATTGTCTGGATGTACCACAGTTTATTTATCCATTCACTATCTGAAAGACATCTTGCATGCATCCAGGTTTTGGCAGTTATTAACAAAGCTGCTATAAACACACACGTGGATGGTTTTGTGTAGATAAATGTTTTCAAATCCTTTGAAAATACCAAGAAGTGCAACTGCTAGATTGTATAGTAAGAATATGTTTAGTTCTGTAAGAAAATGTCCATCTTTCAAAGTGACTGTACCATCTTGCATTCCTACGGGCAATGAATGAAAGTTCCTATTTCTTTATAGCCTCACAAGCATTTTGTGTTGGTAGTGTTTGGATTTTGGCCATTCCAATAGATGTGTAGTGGTATCTTGTTTTAATCTGCAATTCCCTGATGACAAATTGTGCAGAACATCTTTTCATAAGCTTATTCATTATGTGTATATCTTCTTTGGTGAGATATCTGTTAAGTTCTTTGGCCCATTTTTAAATCAGGTTGTTTATTGTCTTATTATTGAGTTTTAAGGGCTGTCTGTACATTTTTGAATAACACTACTTTATCAGAAGTGTATTTTGCAAATATTTTCTCCCAGTCTGTGGCTTATCTTTTTATTCTGTTGACATTGTCTTACACAGAGAAGTGTTTAATTTTAATGAGGTCCAGGATATTAATTTAGTGATAAGAGGGACATCCTTGTTCTGTGACTGAAATTAGTGAGAAACCTTCAAGTTACTTAGCATTCAGGATTGTGTTAGCTGTAGGGTTCTTTTGGTAAATATTTTTTATCAAGTTGAGGAAGTTCCCTTCTACACCTTGTTTACTGAAAGATTTTATTATGAATGAGTCCTGGATTTTATCAAATGCTTTTTCTGCATCAATTGAAATGATCATGTGATTTATAAGCCTATTAGTGTGATGGGTTTCATTAATTGATTTTCAAGGTTTGAACCAGACTGGAAAAACTGGGATAAATTCCACTTTGTTGTGGTGAATAATTGTTTTTATACTTCATTGGATTTGATCTTCTAATATTTTGTTGAAGACATTAGCATCTATGTTCATGAAAGATATTGGTCTGTAGTTTTCTTTTCTTGTAATGTCTTTGCCTGCTTTGTGAATCAGGGTACTACTAGCCTCATAGAATGAGTTAGGAAGTATTCCCTCTGCTTCTGACTTCTGGAAGAGTTTCCAGAGATTGGTATAATGTATTCTTTAAGGTAGAATTCACATATGGACCCATCCAGGCCTGGTGCTTTCTATTTTGAAAGGTTGTTAACTATTGGTTCAATTTCTTTAATAGTTATAGGCTTATTCAAATTGTCTATTTCTTCTTGTCTGACTTTTGGCAGTTTGTGTCATTTCAAGGGATTGGTTCACTTCAACTAAATTATCAAATCTGTGGTCATAGGGTTGTTCATATTCCTTTATTATAATTTTAATGTCCATGGGATCTGTAGTCATGTTCCCTGTTTAATTTCTATACTAGTAATTTGTTTTCAAAGTGGGTTTCTTGTAGAAAACATATAATTGGGTTTTTTGTTTGATCTGCTCAGACAATCTCTGTCTTTTAATTAGTGTATTTAGACAATTGACATTTAAAGCGATTATTGACAAACTTGGATTATTATCTATCATATGTTTTCCTGTTTGTTGCCCTTGTTCTTTATTCCTACTTTTGCCTTTAACTCTTTTTCTGTTTTTTGTTTTTTTTTTTCTGTATGTGTGTGTGTGTGAGCCTGTGTGATTTTAATCAATCATTTTATATGATTCAACTTTCTCTCCTTTCTTAGCATATCAACTTTTCTTCTTTTTTAAACATTACTTTTAGTGGTTACATGGCTAGGAATTTAGTTTGCAGGTGGAATTAAGGTTGCTAATCAGCTGACCTTAAGATAAAGCAACTATCCTGGATTCTCCATATGGGCTGAATGTAATCACAAAGGTACTCACATGTGGAAGATGGAGGTAAAATAATCAGGTTGAGAATTATATGACATGAGATAGACTTGGCCAGCTATTGCTGGCTCTGAAGGTGGAAGGGGATCGTGAGCCAAGGGATGTGGGTGGCCTTTAGAAGGTGGAAAAGTAAAAAAGAAAAAAATTTTACTCCAGAAATTCCAGAAAGAAATGAAGTACAGGCAACATCTTGACTTTAGCTCAGTGAGATCCATTAAAGGCTTCTGACTTACAGAACCGTAGGACAATAAATCTGTGTTTTTTTAAGCCACTAACTTTATGGTAATTTGTTACAGCAGCCACAGGAAACTAACACAAAGAACAAACTAAAAAGATGAGCTATACAAAATATAAGATAATCATTCCCCACAAACTGGAGGTATCTCTCTCTTCAGAGAGTAGATATTTTGCGGGGAAGTGTTCTAAAAAAGGATTCAAAAATGATATAGAGAGTTTGATTGCATGAAGCTGAAATTTGTTTAAAAGAAAGTACAGTAAGAAAATAATAGTGATTCATTCTTTAATATATGGATTCAGCTGCTATTTTTCTTGATAATTCAAATGAAGAAATTCCTGTTGATATATAATGTACCATGGACATAAAAGTATTCAGCATGTCTCCCAAGGTCTCATATCCACCTTCACATTGTTAAATGGAGATAAATGCACTCCTCTCAAGATTGAGAAGTTATTTTCCAGTGACAGTTTAAAATCTCCCCTCTCTCCTACTTTTCTTCCACTGCCTTGAATTCTGAGTCGGCCTCTTATGCAACAATACAAACCATAAAGATGCTCATCTATGTGACTATTCCCATATGTTTCCTGAATAAGTAATTAAGCCAGCAAGTGCAGTTTTACTTCACATTTCTGCTTTACCAAGTTTTTTTCTCCAAATAATAGATGTCATGCATATTTCTTTAAAGAGGAAGCAGATAAGTTTTGACTTAGTGAGAAAGCATCTAACCCAGTTAACAACAACACTTTCATATTCATTGTCATGAGACAGATAAAGTTAAAGCTAAGCAGGTTTTGCTAATAAGTGTATTTGTGATTCATAGCAGAAATGAAAAATGAAAAAAACATGGTGCACTTAATGAGGCCGATGTTATCAAAAAAGGTATGTATATTTGTTAAAGAAAAAAAGAGAAAATAAGAGAGAATGTGAAGTTTGCAAAAAAAAAAAAAAAAGAGCCAGCGAAATCAATTTCTCTGTTGTTGATTCAAAAGAGCTCAGTGGTATTTGAAAATCAACCATTGGGTTATATAGAAACAGGCTAGCATTTTTATTTATTTTGTTGAATGACAGGGAAACAGTATTAAATTACCATCTTTAATTTACATGTATTATGTCTGCTTGGGGTCCAATCTGTCATGAAAATTATACTTCTTGTTCCTATCATTTACGACATGGCAATGGCAAAGGAACAGGCTTCTGTTACCTAGTGAGTTGGTTGGCCTGTGGTGAAAGGCATTGATTGCTCTGGCTTTCCTGGATTACTGGCTGCTCCAGGACACAGTTTTTTATGTGGCTTTCTTTTCCCAGAAGCAGGGCAATTTGGCAGTACTTAAACTCAACCTCATAATTTGTCATCTTCCTATGCATTTTAGCTCAATTACTTCACCTTTAATTTTGAATCTTAAAATTGTGACACCAAAGCACTTTATTATCTCCTGCAAGAAAAGACTCCTACCTTTTCCTCCTCCTCCTCCAACTACTGTTATTCCCACCACTACTTCTACACCTCCTGGCAGCTATCACTGATCAAGAATTTTAGAAGTGCAAACACTTTATGAAATGCTTTACCTCTCTTATCTCACTTAATATTTGCAAAACATGATTATTATCTTCATTTTACAAATGAGGAAGAGGAGACTCAGAATTTTTAAGATAACTTGCCTACAAACATAATTAATGATCTATCCAGTATTCAGCCTAGAGCTGTGGGACTTCAAAGCAGGTGCACTGTAACTAAAGGTTATTCTGCCTTTCTGTAACTTTTAACTCTATATTTACTGGTAACAGCTACTGTTTTCAATGAATTATTTCTCCGTAACAAAATTAGGTAGTTCCGAGGAAGTTTTAGAAGAGAAATCACGATGAATTATTTGTATTCATTATTGAATGTGCTCTTGTATTTCCTCTTCCGGGACACAGTATGTTTCTCTCCTTTCATGCTCTCTTATGATGAATGTACATGCACAAAGAATGCCATAACTAAAAGCCAGGAGAAGCTTTTGTTTCAGACCAGGTTTTACACTTACATGACTAGATCAACTGATATAGGATAATGATAGAGTTAAGAAGAGAAAACAATAGAAGATTCATGAAAAGAAGAAAATATGTGAGGAGAAGTTTTTTGCAAGTCTTTCTATTCTTTCCTGTCACATCATCTCTAAGCCAATTTGCCCCAAAATGGAGAGAGTGTCATTTAGTCTATACTCTCAACCTGTCATACTCCCATCTTCCTTGTTCTTCTTAATGTTCAATACAAAAGCCATCTCTCAGAGCCCTAAAATAAGTTCAATCTATGGTAAATTGTTCACAGTAACTTCTCTTTATGCTTTTCAACATACTGTAGAATAGAGGGCTTTTCTCTTCAACTTTGCAATGTTTTATTTGGTCACTTTCAAACGGGCCTTATTTTTGCTTGTCTTTAGATAGATAGAATATCTCAGCAGACATTAGCTTAAATAATTATCAAAGCACTGACATTAGGATATAGTGTTATTAACTGTCTTCCAGTGGTTCATTAGGGAGAAACTGACTTCTGTGTTGCATTATCCTATGGTTTATGGAGAGACATTATTGAGAGTCTAAATCACTTGGCAAGGAGAATCATAATCTCAAGGAGATCAGAGGTTTACTGAATAGATGAATGCCCTTATGTACCTCTTTCTCAACATACTCTAAAGCATATATTGCATAGACCATTCCTTTTGTTTTCCCACATAACCCCGCTCCTGCTTTATAGGTCCTCAAATCAAAGAGATTTGTACCATGAATTCATCATATTTATTCCAGAATTTGTATAAATCTCTTTCTTTTTATATTTTGATCTTGTTCACATTGCTTTTGCTCCCTTGTTAGCATATAGAACGGCCTATATTCTGTTTTACAGAACTGAACAAAAAGAAGATATGCTTGTCAATATCACTGCCTAGAAAATCTGTGATTAAAAGTTATGTTGCTCGTTACCACAGAAAATCAAAGTGGTAACAATGCTTACTGACCATTTTTGGAAAAAAATTCTTGCTCATTGCTTTCTGTGATCTTTCTTAAAAACAAAGCTGCAAATTGCCACGTTTCACTGAGATGTCAACACAGAGTGCAATTTGTATTTATGCAAAAAGATCCCATTACTCATTTTTCTTTCAAATTAGTTTATAAGAGTTTCTACCTTGAAGGAGTGCTACCATAGGTAATTATTTTAAGATATGTTACCTGGTACTTTACAGATCAAAACCTCCATGTTCTTGGGTCGACATATAACTATCAATGGCATTCATTTTCCCAAGGATAATGGTTGGAACATGTGAGCCACAAGTCAGTAACATAAATGATTATGTGCCAGTGAAATCAATGGATCTAACTCTTATTAAATGTACCCAACATGAATGAAAAACATTATGATAATGAAGGCATGTTGGCAAAGTAGAGTGAAGCTCTGAGAGACCCTCAGTTTGTTTACCAGCAGCTCAGATAAGCTGAAACATAAATATGTTTTCGAGGAGTCACAGGATTATTACGAAGCTCATGTAAAATCTGGCAGCTGTTACTTCCTCCCCTCCAAAACACATCATGGCATATTGACAGTGGTGTCTGTCATCATCTTAAAGTGATGAGTGATATTAAATGTCATTGGGTTCAATCCTTCATCTGATGTTTGTGTTTCTTCTACTGTGATTTTACCACGTATTGTAAAATGCCTCCAGGGTTGGGGGATTCACTATCTTTCCATGCACCCCTTAACAGAAAAAGACAGCAGAACTGGATACAATAGTATAGGAGTCCATAGGTAGAGTAGATCCCAAAGCGTCCCCAATAATTATTTTGCAAAGAAATCATTATGCTCCAAGAAGAAAAGGGCTTACTTGTGAGCTACATTTAAACTGATATTTATTAAAATTTTGACACATTTTAACAATATTTTGGGAACAAAGCCTTAGTGTTCTAGAAGGTTTTACTGTAAACATCAGCTCCTTGCTTGTCCATGAGATAAAAATGAAGCCTAATGACACTGATTTTAGAAGCCAAACCAGAGCTCATCACTGCAAAGCATCTGCTTTGTTGTTGTAAGGTGAATGAAAAAGACATTATGTCTATGAATGTGCAAAATGGCATTAGAGCTTTCAGAATTGGGATCAAGAGGGTAGGAAAAAACGAGGTAAAAAATGTTCTTTTTAAGCGTACTGTCATGATCTGGGTTGAACTACCAACATTTGAGCCCTGATGTCATTGGCAACAAGAGCTATTTGACACATAATGAGGACAGCTGGGACTGACCTATGGAGGATGAAATGGAATATGCACCAGAGGCAAATCAGAACTATGGCTTAACTTGGCGAACAGCCTACTTCTCAAATAACCCATGCTGCTTGCCAGGGAGTCAATGAATACTCATGACAGCAGTTAGTATGCAGTGTCAGATTTAGGAATCTCACCAGCCTAAAGGTGAGCATTCCTTAGCCAGGTCACCAGGATTGTATTTGTATGAATCCAAAGCATAGACACTTGTTCCACATTTAAAAAGGTAAATTTTAGTTTAATATAAAGAGTATATTTCTGGTTAATGAAGCTGTTGAAAAACTGAAAGGGCTATTTTATGATATAAATTTCTGGTTCTTGCACATGTTAAAAAAAAAGATTGAGTGACCACTGTTGATTAAGAGTTTAAAGATGATCCTTGATGGGCCCTTCTATCTCTGCAAGTCAATCTATTCATTCACTCATTCAAGTAACAAAATTTGATTCTCTGATTATGACACAAAATTACATTCTTGTTTTTATTGTATCTTGAATCTGAATTAACTAGATATTATGAAAATCTGAAATAATCAAGGAAGTAAAATATATGTAAGCACTCAATTTTATTTTTCAATGTATAGAATCTCGTAACAAGTGATCTATTTATTTCATTGACCACTAAAAAATTAACTTTTTACTTATTCTTTGGTACCATATAGACACTGATTAGCAGTATTTTGTAGATGTTATTCATAGGTTTGTCATAGCTTGTTGCCTCACTTCATTCAGGGCTCTTATTTTCAAATATCATCTTACTGGAAAAGTCTTCTTTTCTCTCCCTATGAAAAATGGCATTCCAACTCCATCACTCTCTCTGCTCTAACCTTGCTTTATTTTTATTGATAAAATTTATCACCTCATGATGTTCCTGTTTGTCTTCTGTCTCCATCTACTAGATTGTAAATTCCATAAGAATAAGGATTTGACTGTTTTGTTCACTTCTATCTTCCTATTGCTTGTGATAATATCTATCACGTAGTTGAGATCAAAAATAATGTTAAATGATTGAGTAATGAATGGATGAATGAATGAATGTAAATGCCTGAATCAATAAATTATTTTGAATAATATGAGTGGATTTTGATTGCAGATACTACTTTAATATCATAAATAAATTAGCCAATATAATAAAAGCTTTTTTTTAGTTCATATTTGAATGCTAACTTACTTTCACAAAAATAAACTGAAAATGATTAAGGGAATAAGAATATTTTTTAAAGATTTTTACCCTCCCATTAGAATTTAATCTTCCTTTATGCCTTAGAAAAGTAAATGAAATTCAGTTGAAAAACAAATATTTTAAAAATGTGGTTAGATTCCTAAGAGTTCCAGGTGAATTTAAAGGTCCTCCTTAAATCACATAAGACCTATATTAAATTTAACGAGGGAGACTTTTGTAAGTAATTTCTACAATTATTAACTCTCAAAGGCATTCAATTTGCCTATATGAATTCATGTTACATGATTGCTGGAGAAGATGGAGACACTGAGAAAAAGATGTTGTTCTGATGCTTCACAATATGCTGGAGATTTTGTAATATATCAAAATTGTGTGTGCCCACTGACACTGTTAAATAAATGTGACCTGTACAATATTTTCCTGACTGTTGGCCCATCATGGTTTATAGGTCCATATGAGAATTTAATGTTGAGTACTAATATTCAAAAACAAATACAGTTTTCTATATAGATGGCAAATATTTTTGCTAGTTATGATCTATCTAGTTATTTATTTTAGGTACTGCATTATCAAAATCATATGGAGTCAGTGGAGTTTTCTTATTATGGTTATATCAATTCAGCAATGCAGCTTACCTAGAGAGTGGCAAAATATGTATCATTGTGAATTTGGCCTTGCATTGCAGCAAATTGCATGTATACATAATGGATTTCTGAACATGTTTAGAAGGGATTTTTGTGATTACATGCTAAAAAACTAAATATAACTCAGTAAACCCCCAAATATTTTATTTTTTCAGTTGCATTGTAGCTCTTAATCTTTTGCCCCAAATGACGAAAAAAATATTTTTCTAATTAACTTTAGTTTGAAAAGCAGTATTTGCAAGAGCAAGGAATATTCAGGTAGTTCTTGATTGCTTATTATGAAAAAACGGTAGTGTGGTGTATTAGAAATAGCACTGGCTGACAGAAATCTTGGATTGAAATAACTTTTCAGCCAATATTTATCTTTGTAACCCTGAATGAACTATTATTAATGCAACTACACTTGGTTCTATGTAGGTCCGAAATACTATGTAAATATCAATTCATAGTGTCAATTATTGTCCTTAGAAAATAACGTAGAACTTATGTCCCTGGAGTCTCTAAGAAATCACTTGAATGACATAAGAAATTAGAAGAGTCAGCTTTAATGAAATAGCAGAAAGTCGAACCAATGCACTCAGATAACGTTAGAGTTCAAGGATTCCAGGGATCATGATATCTGATTTCTTCCTTTTAGATATGAGGAAACTGAGTTCCAAGGAGGGTAAGTAGCATAAATTCATACAGCTAAGTAGTAAGACAACAGTAATTAACAGATGAAAAACTGATGTCTTCAACAAACATTCTAATACTCTTTTTTTCTTTTTCCTCTCTCCCTGCCCTCCCTCATTCTCTCTCTTCTTTTCTTTCTTTCTTTTTTTTTAAACACATTTCCATTCTCTAGTTTATGGTTATATGATTTGTTATTTCTCCATTTTTTATTAAATAAATACAAACAGTAAATTTAGAAAATCTACAGACTCAAAGAAAAAAAATCCATAATGTTATCACTCAGAGTCACTTATTTTCTATAAGGGACCTGTTTAATTATGAATAATTAGAGCTATCCTTTATCAGTCACAATATTAAACCTTCAGAATGCAAAAGAAAAAATGCAATGGACCCTTATCATGGTGAAAATATTCAGTCCTTGCTCCTGTGACTATAGAAAAATTTTTGTCAGTGCAGCATTTTGACTCTTTAGAAAAATAAAGACCAAGGACTTTACATTGCTATTTCATTAGTTGAAAACTGGCTGGGAACATCTGTGTAGCATTTAGTTTTGGGCTTGCCTGATTCACATCAGTTGGCGTGAGCAACAGGACGCATAAAAGAATTAAAATGTGTCAATTCACTTTAGTTTCCTTAAAATTGCTATGCAAAATATGGCAGCGTCCTTGAATATAGACTAAGTTTAAATGGAATATTTGAAGCATTTTTTTTTTGTCATTAACTCAACGAAACTGCTTTCTTATTTTCTTAATTTTCTTTTTTTTTTTTTGGTGGGTAGGGAGATTGTATTACGGATAGAGCTTGAATTCATTTGTTTAGTAACACATAGAAATAGCCTGTGTGCCTTCTGTTGAAGACCCTATTCAATCCTAAGTAAAGTCTTGTGTCCCATGCAAGCATGAAGACATGTGAATATTAATAAAGATCCATTTCTTCCATAAATAACAATAGATAGGAAATGAGCAATTGGATAGGGCCATGCACGTGCAGATAAGTTCCTTATTAGAACCAAATTTACCAATGGTAGTATTGTCAGTTAAAATACTATGATATATATAGACAATGAAATCATATATAGTTTAAACTGTTCTCACTTTACAAAATAGACAACTGAACAACTGTAATTGATTCATGTACTGCAATTTTCATTCCATTAGTTAGAAGATATATCCAAAATTGGGGCTGTCAATCAGAGAAAATGAGTGCATGTTTTGTATTTCATAGTATTAATTGCAGGAGGGAAAATCATTCTTTCTACTTAGATTCAACAGGACTATACACATTTTAGTTTACACAACAGTAAATGTACATGTTTTCTCTAATAATATAATTAGTTTGAGAATCTTGGTAAATTCAAGAAAATAGGTTAATGTGAAACCCCGTGAAATATTAAAAGTGGCTTTCATTTCATTTAAATTCACTTTACTGGTTGTATTACTTTTCAACACTGTCATTTTATTGACTCTTGTATTTACTTTTGTATTTTGTAGGACTCTGTATTTGTTCAGAGTCTATAAAACTATACTGAACTACTAACCCAAGAAGGTCACCTCAAACCTCTGTGGATCTATGGACTGAAGGATTTTGTTAATGAAATGTGGGACAACACACACACATAGATGTAAATATTTATGTTATTGAATTCAAAGATATGAAGCTGTTCTTGAGTTCTTACCGACCTTCCCCCCAGAATACCATTTTCTTGGTATTTTAAGCTCTTGAACTTGGCTGTAACACTTTATATGTTCTCTGTGTATCTGATTTTCAGATTCTTCTAATAATCAGCTTTGAGTGCCATTTCAAGAATGCCCTAAATATAAAGTATACTAGGTGTTAAGTAATGTATTTTATGTATTGAGTATCAGCTAACCTAGTTAGCTTCATAAGAGTGATGAATAAGCACAAGTTTGGGTAAATATCAAGTCTAACCGATCATGTAATGAGTCTTAATTATGATGAAATAAATTTTCTCATATTCTAACCTTCATGATATTTGTGATGTCTCTTTGTTATTCTTTTTTACTAAAATAAAAATAATGTGGAATTTTAAAGAATTGTTATCTATGAATATGAAAAGTATAAATGATTTATTAAAGGCACAGTTTTCATTAGCTGAGCCATATGAAATTGTTGCTTCACTGTACTATGTTTTCAGATAAAAAGAAATCTAACTGGGTTTTTGTACATAATGTTATTTCAGTATTTCAGCAGATAGTGCAATCAATACATCAGACTGTGTGGCAGTTTCTGACCTAGACTATATCATCGTAGCAATCAATCAAATTGTAGAGACATTCAAAGTAAATCCCCGCCCTTGACAGTCACAAAGCTAAGAGAGAAGGCTGGAGGAAGGAAGCAGCATTTTAGATAACAAATGAAATGGGTTTAGGAAAAAACACCTTTAGAGGTCACTAGAAGAGAAATGTTACATGACAGCTCTCTGATTTGGTCAATATTTTGATAACTACGTTTCCTCCTGTGCCAGGTTTAGCATACTGTGGCTAGTTTAGTGTGCACTGGAAATATATAAGAATAGTAGTTAAGGTGGTAAAGGAACCCCAATTGGTACCAGAATCTTGTGAGATTGAGTTGGATTGCTCTGGAGTTTTGCCTTTTCAATTATTAGTTTCATGTATTACTTGGGATTACACATTATTTAGTAAAAATACAGAATGCATAAGCTTGTCATTTGAAAATTTGAGGGAACAGTAACAATTTAAAAAGAAAAATATAAAGTCTTATTTGCTTCTTATATTTCATCATGTTAAAGGAACTTCAGTCGACCTGCTCTAAGGCAACTCCATTAGGGAAAGCTTTAATTAGAAAGAGTAAGATACCACTTAATGATCAGAAAGTAAAGAGTAAACAGAGATCAGCTTGGAGGTTACTGAGAAGCCTGTTTTTCTTACTAGCTGAACAGAGAAATCTTTTGCCAACAAGGATGAAGAAGTGAAGTTTCATTTTGCTGTAATTTGTAGCAAGGAGACATTAAGTGATCAAAAAATAATCATAGACTAAAGCTTTGGAATGGTGATTATGGGTATGCTATTTCAAATTTTTTTAAAACAGTTCTTTAACTTAAGATACTTTGACATTCATGAGAAATCATAAACATCATCTGTGCAAGATTAGTTTCTTCTCATTATTTTAAAAAATTATTGTCTCTTCATGTTTCTTCCTCACTCACACACAGGTAGCCTCTGTAAAGTGTTTAATACATGACCCGAGACCTGCATGCTTCCTTAAAAACATATAGTATAGTTTAGTATAGTTTTTCTTGTGCAGGCTTAATTCACATGAAGAGCATTGAGCTAGCATTCTTATTTTTTTCCATTAAACACTGTCTTTTTGATTTATTCATTTTGCTATATATAACTCTCGTTCATTATTTCTGCTGCATCATTGAAAGAATCCAATGCATTTATTTTATTTATCACCTTTGCAGAGCATCTTGCTGCTTTCAATTCTCTTGTTTTGTAAAACAATGCTGCAAAGCAAATTCTGTATGTGCTCTGCACATACAGGGGAAATGTTGAGAAATACAGATCTGAAATCTGAAGACACGTTGAAACACCCTTGTTTTTCCACAATTATAGGTTTTACTGAAATTATTCTAACTATAACTAACTTTACTTGTGAATAAAATCATACTATTGTTGAAAACGGATGACATTACATCTCAGGGGTCAAACTCGGCCCACCGTTTTTTTCAAATAAAGTTTTATTGGAACACAGACACATCTTTTTTTTTTTTTTTTTTAAACATGTTGTCTGTGGTTGCTTTTATGCTAAGAGACAGAACTGAGTAGCTGTGGGTAAGACCTATGGCTTGCAAAGCTGAAAATATTTACTATCTAGGCTTTTACCAGAAAAGTTTGCTAACTACTACTCTAAAAGAAAGCCCTTGGGAATTATTATCATCATATTGTAGGAAATTATTATTATATTGTAAGATTTAAATTTAGACTTAGTAAAACTTGTAACAGCTGTTTTGCTCCCTTTCTGCAATTGTCCCAAAGTGTCCAGTTGGCTTTGAAATGAAGAAGACAGAATTTGGTTATAAGGTCAGGAGAGCCAAAACTCCCCCCAAAAGGCACACAGAGTCATTATGCCTTCTTACAGGGTCTTGAATTTAGGTAGTGAATCTACTTAGAGTCATATGAAGCAAATTGCAAGGCAAACTTTGAGCTTTAAAGCCCTCTGGGAGTCATTTGTTTGATTTATTGACTGTTCAACAGATGTCCTCACATTAGGGTATCAGGGTCCATAAAATGTGATAAGATCTGGGAATGCCTCTAAAAGCGAGATCATAAAGGCAGACTCCTCTTCCCTTGAGCCTCTGTGAACTCTTCACTCTAGCGCCCCCTCCCCCAACTTTGACCCTTTCTTTGCTTATGCTTTTGCTACCCAGGTAAGTACTCACTGGTAAAGCTCTTGTCAATTTCATTACCATTCATGTGCAAATATTTGCAATCCCAGATTCATTTATTTTATGGTTCAGAAACACATTAAAATACTAAAAAAAAAAAAATCTACTATTAAAAATAGACCATCTGGGCTTCCCTGGTGGCTCAGTGGTTGAGAGTCCGCCTGCCGATGCAGGGTACACTGGTTCGTGCCCTGGTCCGGGAAGATCCCACATGCCACGGAGCGGCTGGGCCCGTGAGCCATGGCCGCTGAGCCAGCGTGTCCGGAGCCTGTGCTTCGCAACTGGAGAGGCCACAACAGTGAGAGGCCCGCGTACCGCAAAAAACAAACAAACAAAAAAACCCAAAAAACCCCACCATCTTTCAATGTAAAATAGGAGGTATTTAGAAATTAAACTTCTATTCAGGTGGTAGCTTCAATATAAAATATTACAAGAGTAAATGTGCCACTGTTGATTAATACCCTTGTTATATAGTATACACTTTGTTAAAAATTTTTATATAGTGTAAAATTTCATAAGTATGGGCAACTACTGGATATTAAATTTTTATCTGCTTAAACATTTTTTTCATATTGAAAAAAAGGAAAAACTTTCCCTTCCTCACTGGCATTTAATTAAATCACTTTTATTTGAGAGTACATCTATGTCTGGGAAGTGTTTGCATATTTGAACTTAAACAACAACTAGATCGGAAATCCCTTCATTCAACAAACATTTGCTTAAAGGTTACAAAGTTATAAGCTTTCTGCAAGTGGTGAGGATATAAAAATGGTTCCACATTTAAATAATATAATCCATTAAAAATAGTAACATTGAGAACAAGAATTGTCAAAATATAGAGGCAGAAGCCAAAATTATATTCAGAGAACTACTCATGTATTTAATATTTTTCTTCTTTGAGGAATGAAAAATAAAGAATTCATCTTAAGAAATAGAAAAAGAGTAATAAAACAAAATTAAAATAGAAGAAGAAAGTGACAGAGATACAGCCAAAACCCACCATTTTTTAACGAAAAATAGTATTGTTAAATTTAACACATAGTTTTGGGGCGTGAGCGGATCTGACAACATATGAATATAAACGGTAGAAAAAGATGATCTCCAGACAAAACTAATCAATGAGAAAGCAAAAAACAAATAAACCAAGGTTGATGAAGGGAACATAAGAATATACAGGAAGGAGTTAAAAATAAAATATAAATGAATATATGCAAATGTACATTGACAGATGGGAACCTCATTTTTAAAACATATATTACTTCGTAGTTTTTCATAGCTACTCTGTTTTACTCCCAAATAACTTTACCTATGAATTGTCTTTAAAATTCTGTAAAATATTTCTTCAATATTTTACGCCTATTAAATAGAAGGAGTAAGAAAAAGATGAATTATTCTATCCTGAGGTAAGACCAAAAACAATCTTGATTTAGTTTCTAGCTATAGGTTGAAAGCCAGGTTCTTGTTGGTGACTACAGTGTTTTGCTTTGTTTTGTTTTTCTTTTTAAACAGACCTTGCTTTTTAGAAGATTTTTAGGTTCACAACAGAAAAATGTGGCAGAAATTAGAGAGAGTTCCCATGTACCCCTGCCCCAACATATGCACAGACTCTCCCACTACCAACACCCCCCACCTAAGTGGTACCTTTGTTCCAACTGATGAACATACACTGACACATCACAATCATCCAAAGTCCACAGTTAACCTTAGGATTCACTCTTGGTTTTGTACATTCTGTGGGTTTTGACAAATGTATAATGACATGTGTCTGCCATGATGGTATCATACAGCATGGTTTCATTGCCCTAAAAGTCCTCTGTTCTCTGCTTATTCATCCATCCCTGCCCTCTAAACCCATGTCAACCACTGATCTTTTTACTGCCTCCATAGTTTTACCTTTTCTGGAATGTCATACAGATACAATTGCACAGAACATGGACTTTTCAGGTTGGCCTCTTTTACTCAATAACAGGCACTTAAGATTCCTCCATGTCTTTTCATGCCTTGATAGCTCATTTCTTTTTAGCACTGAATAATATTCCATTAGCTGGATGTACCACATTTTATTTATCCATTTACATATTAAAGGACATCTGCATTGCTTTCAATTTCTGGCAATTATGAATGAGGTTTCTATAAACATCTGTGTGCAGGTTTTTTTTTTTTTTTTTTTTTTTTGTGGTACGCGGGCCTCTCACTGTTGTGGCCTCCCGTTGCGGTGCACAGGCTCCGGACGCGCAGGCTCAGCGGCCATGGCTCACGGGCCCAGCCGCTCCGCAGCATGTGGGATCCTCCCGGACCGGGGCACGAACCCGTGTCCCCTGCATCGGCAGGTGGACTCTCTACCACTGCGCCACCAGGGAAGCCCCTGTGTGCAGGTTTTATGTGGACATAAATTTTCAACTCATTTGAGCAAATGCCAAGGAACTCAATTGTGCAGCATTTTTTAAGAAATTTAACTGTGGACAATTTTAGATGAGACTTGTTTTCTCTAGTTTATTATGAATGCCAACATTCTCTATATTGTTATATCATGCCCTCTTACTTTTTGTGTTACTTGCTTTGGCATTTGATATTCAACTACAATAAAGGGGGTTTATTTATTTATTTTATGGCAAGAGAGATGCATTTTTCATCTAAAAAAAAACCTTCATACATAAATTGTTATTATTTTAATTCACCTTTGATTTCTGGAAACTAGACTGAGGATCCCTAAAAAAGAAACCCCTGACTTTCATTAGTTTCCTACAGGAGATTGTGGAATACTTTTCTTTAGACATGTTTTTCTAAGTATATTCTCCTAAGGGCTAGGCAATAGCCTTACAATGCCTGGTTTTGGTCTGAATCTTGTAGAAAAAAGCTACGACATTTCACAATACGCCCATTTCACAACAGGTTTATGAAACATATACGAGTTAAAAAAAGCCTTTATGTTGTACACAAATATCAAAGAGAATTCTGAGTGACCTTTAATTTTATACTCTACTAATATAACCGAGAAATAGTTTGAACTTCTGAATCAGTCAAGGTCCAGTTTATCACAGGGCATTCCTTTAGTTGATAGGATGGATTAGACTAATGAATTATGAGGTTGTTACATGGGGGTATTGCTTTGGAGTCATTCCTTTCCTCGAGGGTCCACACGACTATGGAAAATAGAGCCTGACCAGGGAGGTACTGGCTTAATGCTATGAACCCATTGTTACCATGGTCTATTTTATACTGCCAGAATCTACTGACAGAGAGTGTAAGGTGATAAGAAACTCATTATAGGGCTTCTTTAGATACGGCCAAGTGAATGACGTGGAGTAAGGAGATATGGTAAAAATTTGTCATTGCCTCTAGGTGGAAACATAGCTCCTTACTGAAGAAAAAGTGACAGTTTTTTCAAGTAACAATTATCTGCACAGCTATGTGTCTTAATGACTAAATTGAGTGTAAAAATGGCATACAGATCCATCAGGGAGTATATGCATAGTTAATTATGTCTGAAATAATAAAAATATGATTTCCACAGGATAAGGTAAACAGCCAATTAAAATAAGATATGATATATATTTTCTCTATTCATTTGTCAAAGCATAAAACATTTTAACATTGCCTAAATAATTTACTTGTATTAAAGGGAAATGCTTAAAACATTAATAGGGTACTTCACAATCTTGAGTCAATAAGTTGTTATATGACGGTTACGTAAATAATTCAAGACTCCGTTCAGCACAAAGGGACTAAGGCATTTTTGCACAGTTCAAATAATTCAAAGTTTGCCATCGTTTTCTCCACTGGGCCAAGCTGTCTCCAATGGCTTCTCACAGATGAAGCCTGGAGAGATTTTGGTGCTAATATTCTGTTCTCTTTCCATGGGAATATTATTTGTGATTGTTTCATTTTTATTGATTGTTGTTCTGATCCGAGCACTACTAGGTGCTATGAAAGGGGACAAATAAGTGTGGTCATACTTAGTTTCTTGAGGAAAAATAAAAGCGATAAGCAAAAAACAAACAAAAATAAATAACAATAACTTATACATATATCAGATAACAATTATTTTAGCATTAGAATCTCAATTAGAGTTCATAATTTAGTATGTATGAGAAATCCAATGTTTGCATAATAGTTTGACTGAAGTTAATACATAAACTAGATTATGTGCCCAGAATGTATAATACAAATAAGAGATCAGGAAGTCAAATGATTACAAAACACCTTTAGTAGGATTCACTTGAAATGCAAAAGTGGGTAAGATTTGAAGAGGTGAAGGGAAGAGGGCACAGAGAGCCATTATGGGAGGGAGTGTGTGGAGTAGTCCAAGTGAAGCCCAATCAGAAAGGAAAGGTTCAGGCAAATACCCCCGCTTTTGACTAGCTTATATGGAAAACAACAAAGTGGACATGACTCTCCATAGAGATGACATGTTCTCAGTGTTTTACCTTACGGAACACTCCAATTCCCTATCCTTAATAGCCTCATCCCAAATGAATCTTTCCAAAGTTTTAATTCTCTGACTTGTTTGGCCTATGGGTCTTAATAGATGTGCATATGCTTAAATGAAATAAATGCTAAAATAAAAGAAGTGATTGAATTAAATAACAATGGCGTGAATATATATATATATATATATATATATATATCAGAATTTGTCATTTTATTTTGACACATCCATTTATAGGGAGTAAACTAGGGATCACCATGTTATATAGAATGACTGTGTGTGTTCCTTGATGGCACTAGGAAAATAAAGGAAACAACGTAAAAAAAAAAAAAAAAATCACTGTTGCATTTGGCTTAGCAGTGCACCCACACTCTTAGCAGCCCTGGACTCTTATACATACTTGGCATGTATCCTTGCTCCAAGATGTTCATCAGCATTCCTTGAACAGTTCATAATAGCTATTTGGTCACACCAGAAAAAAAAAGAAGGACCACACTAACCCATTTTTCATCACTAATGGATTATATAATGGGATTCAACTGCATTCAATGTATTCTACCTAAGTGTGCTCGAAAATGCAGCCAGAGTATTAGAAGATGTCGCTACAAAATGCTTCCGTTCATCTGGGAAACCCTTCTCCAACAACAGACTGCAAGCATTATCAGAATTTCTGGAGACAGATCATTCATCATTTTTTTTCCACCTGACCTAAAAATACAGAGTGTAATCACTATCACATATAAAACTACAGATAAGTACATGGGATCCCAGAGTGAACACACAAACACACACTCTTTCCACCACATTCCTGTTGGGACATGATGGTTGATAGATGGTTACTTAATTCGACATACATCCCTGTTCTCAGCTATAATGAGCACCACACAAAGATTTGGCTGATTTTTAAAAACATAAGCACAGTAAAATACATCTATAACTGAAAATTTATAGTGCATGTTTTAATCCTCCTTTTTTAAAAGGGCATTTAAATATTGCAGGGTACCAGAAAAAGAATTACCAAACTGATTGCTATATATTATCACTGTACCCTTTCAAAGTGTATAACAAACCATAATTCAGCAAAGAGTTCATTGTTTAGATATATTCACGGTGATTATTAGTTTTGGGGGGTTTTTTGGTCATTTCGTCTTTAACTTGACAAACAAAAGATGATATTCCAAAGGTGATTTCGTTTGATTTTTTTGTTTGTTTAGATATCAGGTAAATGATCATTTACTAGATTATCCTAAAGCTTACATACTGATTCAAGAACTCTAGCAAATCTGTAATGTATCTTTACACTGACAACTTCAAAGTAAGTAGTAAACCCTCCCCAAACCATGATTATTATAGCTCTTCTAAATTTGAATAGCTGTGTTTTCTTGCTTTCATAAATGTGTTTCTGTCCATATTAGAAATGATGTTTGAATGAACAATTTTACATTTACTGTATGCTTTGAAATATGAAATGTCTAAAAATGTCATTAAGATACTCAAAACATGTCCCTGAAAGGTGAGTTTGAGGTATCATACCCACCTAAAGCTTAGAATTTTCTACTGATTTTGCCTTTCTGAGCACCCTAACTTTATTTTCAATATTCAATGTCTGGTATTTTCTCAGCACCAAAGAGAAGATGCCTCAAATTAACATTGTTGCAACTGGGGACACAACTGATTCGGAAAGTAATTTTTTTCTACTTCCTATATCTTTTCAGGTGCACAATATTAAAACAACATCCTATTAAAAAGCTTTATAACGTCAAAATAGGTAAGACAATCTCAGAGTCAAGCGTTTCAGCTAATAAACCTGCAGGGCCGTTAAATCTATGCTCTTTACTAGCCTTTCAGTTTATACCCTACTAACATAAAACTTATTCAAATAAGGAAAGCAATTTTAGCCTTCCTAAAAACATTAGATGCACACCTATTTGGAATAGGATGAAAATTGAGGTTTTACTTTTTCTGGGTGCTCCACAGCATGAACCTGCATAAGGATGTGGGGGTAGATGAGGGTGGAGCAGCAGAGGGCTGGGGATATCGAGAGTTGCGCCATATGACAGAGACAGCTGTGTCCTCGTACATGGTAGCCACCGTCCACAGGTGGCTAAATTAAACAAATTACATTTGTCACAACGACTTAACTGCTATTGTAGAGTAAAAATATCCATAGTCAATATATAAATGAATGAGTGTAGTAGCTGTGCTCAAAAAAAAAAAAAAAAAACTTTATTTACAAAAACAGGGAGTGGGATATATTTGGTCCGTGGTCTGTAGTTTGCCAACTTCTGATGTTTGGTTTTCCACTGTGTGACTATCCCATGTCTATTCTTCTTCCTGTTGATGGGCATTTGAATACTTTACAGTTTGGGTTATTATTAGTGCTATGTGAACATTTAGTTCACATTTTTCATGAATATTTGTAATTCCCTTCTTGATTTTCTTCTATCTGGCATGCTTCCCCCTGTTCAGGCATTTATGGGTTGGATTGTGTCACACAACAGGAGCTTGAAGTCCTAACCACCAGTAGCTGTGAGTGTGACCTTATTTGAAAATTGGGTCTTTGCTGACTGTCAAGTTAAAATCAGGGCACTAGGGCACATTGTAATACAATATGACTGTGTCCTAATAAAAAGGGGAAATTTGAACACTCACATAAGCACAGATGGAAGACAATGTGAAGACAGGGAGAATACCATCTAGAAGCCAAGTAATGGCTAAGGCTCCCAGAAGCTAGAACAGATGGCATAGGACAGATTCTCTATCATAGTCCTCAGAAGAAACCAACACTTCTGACACCTTGATTTTGGACTTCTAGGCTCCATGGCTGTGAGACAATAAATTCCTGTTGTTTAAACCATTCAGTTTGTGCTACTTTGTCATACAACCTTGGAAAACTAATATACTCCCTTGGAGAGGTCTTCCTTTATCATGTGTATCTACAATTACCACTCTCCCCATTTCTATCACTTGGCCTTACTTATTTTACTCAATACTCATTTCTTTTGTTTGATTTCTGTTTTCCCTGCTACAATTAAATTCCATGAGAGTAAAGTGTTCATCTGACTCTTGCTCCACTCAGTTTCCCTTACCTGGCAAACTGTAGATGATCAATAACTATTTTTGAGATAAATAAATGTGCAATGTGTCTAGTGCTGCAACTTTTATCTGGCATTTGGGAATTGGACGTAATTGGAGTAGTCAGATCCACAAGCACACGTCAGCTAATTGTGAAAGAATTAATAGACTCAGAAGACCCAGAATGAATGACATCTTTACAAGCGGGTAAAGAAGAATGTTAAGGAGTGAAAAATGGAAGTTAGTCTCTGAAACTCGTATTTTTTGAACACCTACTATGAACCAATGACTACACTAGGCATTTTCATGTTGTACTGTTCTGCTATCTCCTAGTTTATTTAATTTCTGTAAGCCTGTTTCTTCATCTAAACCGTGAGAAAAGTAGTGTTACCTCTTCTATTTACTCCTATCATTGAATGGAGTAAATAAGAAAATGCCTACAATCCACTCTGCATACTGCCCCCCACCCCAGTACAGCAAGTGTGCACTCAATGTGGACTTCTAAAATTCACAATGTATTTAATAGCAGAGGAAATAAACACTGACATCTTTCGTTCAAGAATCCACAGCTTGTAAGTAGCAGAAGCAAGTTCTGAACTCAGGGTTTTTTTGGCCTAAACAATCATCTTGCATTCCTTTTTATATACTCTTTCTGGACATTTTATAGCTATTGGTTTGATTAATATTCTTTCTGCAAGGGTAAAAGACTTTTTTTGTTTGTTTTTTAAAAGAGAGCAAAATTGGCTGCTTTGAAAGGTCGCCTCCGCTATTTTGAGATGTGGCCAGTGCTCACAACGGGAGGTCCTGAGACTCATGTCTGGGACGCAAATTATACACCTGGACACTTGAAATAACCATAGTTTACGAGCAACGCCAGGCCAATTCACACCTAATTCAGTGATGACATCACAAAGGTCTTTCTTACTCTATGATTTCACACATGCAGAGCCACTTTATTTGGAGAGATTTAAAAATGTTTGCTCTAATGATGGGAATTTGGAAACCTGAAATCTTAATAGAAAGACTGAACATGATTTTCAGCATTGCCAGCAATGATCCAGTCCACAGAACAACTTTTTCAGAGCGGTGGGTGCCAGGCAGCACAGGCAAATCACGACCATCATGAATGACTCTGCAGCCTTCAGATATGAACACGTCCTAACATGACAATCTGGTTGGCTTGTTTGTAAAAGACATTTTTTATCTTTTGCCTCTAATATAATACTTACATTTCTCTGGCTATAAAACAAACAAATATGCTTCAGGTTTGTAGAAAATCAACATTTTTTTTCCATCAATTTAAATACTTGCCAAATTTGAATTACAAGGAAAACAAAGTTTTAATTTTAAAATGTTGACAGTCAGTACTCTGTCACTATATTGAGGAATGTAAATGTTCATGTAAACATACATCTGCACACAAAACACTGATATGAATTTGGTTCATTTAATGTGATTTTTGCTTTTGGGGGAGGAATGTATTTTGGCATATTTCTATTCATAAACTCAAACCTTCTATCATTTAAGGACATGCATGGTGAGAAAGGATGTTCAGAGTCATCTACTGGGAGCAGTTAATGGTCTCTAGTTTCTGTCAGGCCAGGCAGCTGGAATAACAATTTTATGAATGTGTACCAATGTCCGTCAGACCATGAATCTAAAATCAGAGGGCATTTGCCACATAATATAGGTAATGCGAAGAGAGATAACAGCATCCTCAAGGGCAAGGCCATTTCTGACACCTACTTGAACTCCTAACCTCATGTTCTTTAGAGACTTTTAACCCTAAATAGTGATCCAGTTTTTCCTTTTCACTCTCAACCTGTAGTTGACAAAAAATTACAGAGGATTTA
This sequence comes from Orcinus orca, assembly GCF_937001465.1. Classification (NCBI taxonomy): domain Eukaryota; kingdom Metazoa; phylum Chordata; class Mammalia; order Artiodactyla; family Delphinidae; genus Orcinus; species Orcinus orca. Next base: position 14,188,477 of record NC_064568.1, read on the forward strand.
GCTTTACAATATTTCAATGCATTAAGCAGAAATAAAATTATTTCACATTATGAATATGAACTTCATCCTACCAAAGAAACACACACACACACACACACACACACACACACACATAAAGAACAATGTGCATGGGACAACTGTGTGAAAAATATGCAACTAAATATCACAACTGAATGCCCAGCTCTTCATAGAACCAAACTACATAATGTCTTTGTGGTTTAACTTTTTAGCTGCTCTTGGCTGTCTGATTCAGTATTCCCTATTCAGGGACATGTCTGCCTCCTTTGGGACATTTTCTGCCTGTGATGACAAGGATGCTGTTCCAAAATGAAATTTGGAACCCAATTTTAAATTGAATCTCACCCTCTAGAGTAAACAGTAGATGGAAGCTGCCTCTTAAATCATCAACTTTTAATTAAATCCTTTGCAGCTGTAAGATCCCCATACTCAATAAGGTGATAAATGCACTGTATTTTAATTTAGTTGTTTTTTGTATTAAACTCACTGCATTAAAGGAGTGTATGATATTCACCAAGTTACTAAGAATGGTTTCACTATGACTTCTTGATCACAGCATAGTGAAATGTTTAAAAACACCGCAGTCAGCAACTTGAAGTCAAATCTTGGCTCCAGGGCCTGCTAACTCTGACCTTGGCCAAGTCAAATGATCTCTTAGCCTCAGTTTCTAAGCCAGATTGAAACACTGGTTCTGTTCTCCCCTGACTTCTCCCTGTATTCATACCATTACCATGACCTAATTGTGGATGGAGCATATTACTCATGCTTTTGACTTGGAGCTTGACCATGGGAGTTGTTTTAGCCAAAGAACTGTGGAAGGAGGACAATGTGCCATTTCTGGACCTAGGTCTCGAGAGACCTTGTGGTTTTTTGCTTGCTCTCCTGCATTTTATCATCCCCAAGAGAAAGTCTTATCCTGGGTAGCTGCTTCTGTTTGACCCTTAATCCCATGATCAATACTTGTGAAGTTGAGCTCTTCCTACCCAATCTACCCTAGATGAGCTATCTAAGTCGACTTCCCATGTACATGAGAAATAAATGCCTATTTTATGCCATTAAGATATTGTGATTATTTATTACACATCATTATTGCCGTAAGAGTGAATTGATACATTTTTCTTATAGGTGAAATGAGAATAAAGATTGCCTCTTAATCATAGAGTTGTTGAAAAACTAAATTGAACATTTATTCATTTAAGGGATATTAAATGCTTGCTATCCAAGGAGACCCTTTGCTACAAGCTTGGGAGATCAGAGAGGTAAGGTTCCTGCCCTCAAGAAGATCACATTCTAGATGTACTGTGTATATTTGAATGTTCATAATGTGGTACAACATGGATTCATAAAATGGTAAGCACAGCAATGAATACTAAGACAACAACAGTATGTAAAAAATGTGCTACTAATTAATGTTAGTAATTTTATTCCATGCTGATGTAATGGAGAATGACAAGCTTAAAAGGGAAACCATAGTATAGGATGAAAATAGAATACCCAACAGCTACATTTTGGGATTAAAAAATTCCAATAAGCACTTGTTCAGAGATGGATAGTAACGGAAGAAAATTGCAACAAGGCAAAACATATGTCTTGAACTTAGCAATTTTACTCTACAGGTTTTTGAAAACTGAGAAGCTTAAAGAGGAAGTAATTTTAATTTATGGACATCACATAGTATGATAGTTAATTTTGTGTGTCAGCTTGCCTGGCCATGGGGCGCCCAGATATTTGGTTAAACATTGCTCTGGGTGTGTGGGTGAGGGTGTTTCTAGGTAAGATTAACATTTGAATCACTAGGCTGAGTAAAGCAGATTGACCTCTCCATTATGGGTGGGCATTATCCAATCTGTTGAAGGCCTGAATAGAACAAAAAGGTGGAGTAAGGAAGAATTCATTCTCTCTGCCTGGTTATTTTCAAGCTTGTGACACTGATCTTCTGCCTTTGGACTTGGACTTAGACTAGAACTTACACCATTGGCACTCATGGGTCTCCAGCTTGCCAATTGCAGATAGTAGAACTTCTCAGCCTCCATAAATGTGTGAGCCAATTCGTTTCCTTAAATCCTTATTTCCTTATAATAAATCTCTCTCTTTATCCATCTAGCTAGCTAGCTAGCTACACACATATAAAGTATACACACACACACACACACACACACACTCTCTCTCTCTCTCTATTGGTTTTGTTCCTCTGGAAAACCCAAACTAAGACACTAAGGCACCTAGAAACTGCTCCTTTCTTCTTGACATTCTGTCAAACCACACCTAAATATTGCAAATCTATAAACACATATTCCAAAACAGAGCAAAACGATCACAAAAGAGATCTCAATGGAAAGGGATGTCAAAGATTTCCTTTGCTACTATTTTTAATCCTTATCATAGAACATGCATGCAAAATTATAATTTACTTCTGTAATGGTGGAATAATAATTTTGAAGTGACACTAGAAAGTCATTGAATGTTAGAGTTGAAAGGAAAATCAGAGAATTATTCATCCATCATTTTACATGAGAATATTTCCCCCAGGGAGGAAACTCAAATTTCCCAAGGTCATAGATACTGACAAAATTGAGATAATTGGTAATAGTAACACATATCATTTATTGAGTACTTAGTATGTATCTCCCACCGTGCTTTACATCCATTATTGCACTTGATAATCACTGAACAAGTATGTGAGTTGGGCATTATGATTACTCCTCGTTTTTCAAATGAGGAGATAGTTTAGAAATGTTAAGAAATATGAAGTGGGGCCCACAGTCACGTGGTCAAATCAGGCTTAAAATCAAGCCATTTGACTTTAGAACAGTGCTTCTCAAACCTTAACACGCACACAACTCACTTGAAGATTTTGTTAAAACACCTGGCCCTCGCCTCAGAAAGTCTGATATAATTGGTATGGGGTAGCCCTCTAGTGTCAGAGAGTCTCTTCCAGGGGATTCTAAATGCGCAGACCTGGTTACAACCTCTACTTTGAGCACGTATGGCTAAGTTCCTTTTATGTATCCCTTATCCTTTAGAAAAAGCAATGAGAATTAGGCCGTGACTCAAATTATAAAGTACATAGTCTTCTTGTCCTTAATATGGGATTTCATTTTTAGTAAGCAAGAAAAACTGAAAAAGAGGAGTGATATTTGGTGTGTGGGGGGTAAGGTGTCCTTAAAAAGATGTTACAGTTGGGCTTCCCTGGTGGCGCAGTGGTTGAGAGTCCACCTGCCAATGCGGGGGACGCGGGTTCGTGCCTCGGTCCGGGAAGATCCCACATGCCCCGGAGCGGCTGGGCCCGTGAGCCATGGCCGCTGAGCCTGAGCTCCAGAGCCTGTGCTCCGCAACGGGAGAGGCCACAACAGTGAGAGGCCCGCGTACCGCAAAAAAAAAAAAAAAAAAAAAAAAAAAATGTTATAATTAGGATAAAATGGGAAGCTCACTTGGGAAAATGAATGCCAACATGGCAATGTTACAAACCAAAATAATACCAGTAACACTAACACAATGTTCCAATTGTTTTACACTAAACTGTAATATTTCTCTCACTACAGTGGAGATTGGCTTAATCTTCCCAATTAATTTCCTCTTTGTGATAGAATTAAACATTCAAGACCTTTGCCATATGGATTTCCAGCACCTCCCACCAGAGTAGGCAAAGAATATCTCCTGCCTACTAATGTTGGCTTAGTATGTGATTTTCTTTAGCTGATGAACTTTAGTGAATATGCTAATGCTGCCAAGGCTTTAAGAGAACTTGCAGGGTTCAGACTGGCCTTTTGTGCTTCCGCCATCAATTCTGAGATTTTGTGTGATACTGGCACCACAATGAGAGACACATGGAACAGACCTGAATCCAATCTCTAACCTGTCCCATGCAAGTCCAGCAGAGTCACAGCTGATCCACAAGCTGTGAAGGAGAAATAGATGCTTACCCGTGTAAGCCACTATGTGCTGGAGGTTTTTGTTGTTGTTGTTGTTATTCAGTATTAAAAAAAAAAAAAAAAGACTTGACTAATACAATTATATTTAAACAAAAACATCCTGCATGACCTGTTGATTATTCTTTTCACTGACCAGCATCTGAAATGCTCCATACCTTCCTAATGTTCCTGGAATTCCTGAATTAATTCCAGGGTAAGACAGCTATCTGACTATGAAAGTAAAAAGAGGCCTATAGGGTATGGGCATGTGACCAGGCTCAGCATTCAGCCACACCCATTTAGTTATTTATATCTCATAGTGAAACAAAAGAGATTGTGGCAAATTCTTTTTCTAGGGGAGAGCAGAGGAGAGATGTAAGTGGTGGCATTACATTCTAGTGATGGAAGTGGTACAAGCTGTGAGCACCATATTCATGATGTAACATGATGTCTGCACTGGGCTGGGCGGCTTCTGGGGCTCTACCTTGGCTGGCCTTAGGCTGCCTCTCCTTCCATTTTCTCCTGCTTGTTTTTCATGCCTCATTTTGAATCTTTCTAGCTCTTCTCTAAGCTGATGAGGGTCTTCCAATAAATATGATTTTTCCTTAAATCTACCAGGGCGATGTTTCTCATCTCCAACTAAAACGTCTTCATGTCCCATTTGCCTTTGTGCATTTAATTCTTAAGTATTTAGCTGGTACCTGCTATGTATCAGGGACTGTACTAGACTCTAGAGATAAAAAGAAGAGTGAGGTCCCATTGCTCTCAAAGGATATATATGTCTACCTACAGTGGATTCTTGTTATTTACTGTAGTTATGTTCTAGAAAATCACTGAAAACCATGAATTAGTGAATACTGAACCTTGCTCTTAGAAGAAATACAGGGTTAGGTTTTTAAAAGCCTGTGGTCACAGTTTCATCAGATGATCAGCACATAATCTTCTTTTATGTGTGCATGATTAAACACACCTTATTAAATCTTACTTAGTAAATACTGTTTATTCATTAACATTTAACTCATGGCCAACAGCACTATAACTCATGCCTGAACAAAGCTTATGTAACTCCTATGCTTTCTCTGTAAGGCACAGCACAGCCTTCTTCTGCTTGGGAGCACTAGCCAGCGCCTCAGGCCTACACTTAGGGGCCATTTTAAACAGTAAAATCCCCAAGAAAAAAAATCACAATAATGTGAAAAGAGAGCACTAAATATAGTCTGAAAGGGATACTTGTTTACAGTATGAGACCTGAAACAAGAAAGTAGACTATCACCTTTTCTACCTCAGCTGGGAACATGTGTGTTGGGTGACTCAAAAATTTCTCCCTTCTCTGCATGTCTGCTAATGACCAGGGAAGTACAGTGAGTATATCGATTTGGGGGTGAAAATAAATTTTAGCATATAGGTGAATTCACAAATATGGAATCCGTGAATAATGAGGATTAACTATATACATATAGATTAGAGACAGAGTTAGAGATAGAGGTATGCAGATATGTTTGTATATAAATACATTACTATGTATGTTATGTTCTTAGTAGAGAAATACAAGATGTAAGGTGTGTGAGAAGTGGATAGGGAATGCAAGGACAGTAAAGGAAGGAAAGCACTGTGCTTGGTGATCAGAATAAGGATGACAAGATAACACATCATATTTGAGGTGCCCTTTGGAAATGAACAAGAGGTAGTTTTTTTAGTTAAAGGAAAAGCCTACACAATGTCCCCCACACAACTTTGCATCACAAACCTTTCTGGAAATAACAGACTGTGAATTAGGAAAAAGGGAATTTGAGGGAGCTGGAAAGAAACATTGAGTTCTGAGAATAAATTTATATCACACTGATGTGTCTAGTTTATAGAGTAGGTCATGTTCAGATTTGAGCTTTGCAAAGATAACTTCCATGATAATGTAGTGGTTAGACTGACAAGGAATGAGGCTGGGGATGGGAATTCCAGATGGGAGTGACTCATAAAAATCAGGTTAATGGCATGAAGCTGAACTAAGACTGGGAGAAGAGCAGTAGGCAAAAGATTCAAATCCACAGGATTTAAGGAGAAATTAACTATTATAAAATGGGAAGAAGAAAAGATTAGGGGATAAATAGATTTAGTTATTACTTGGGAAGACTTCCACAGAGCCTGGGCACACAATGGGTAGGCAGTTTTGCTGGTAAAAAACCTGCGCCTGGTTTTGTACATGCTGAGATAGAACTGACGGTGAGATGGCCAAGTAAAGTATCTCAGTCATTAAGAAAAGTAAAAAATATTATTGTTCAGCATAATTTTCTGATCTCTTGGTTCCTTTATTATCAGAAATAGAAACAATGAAAAGATATTTAATAAATGCTGTCTTGATGATAAATTTGTTATAAAAAGAATTTCCATAATTCTCCTAACTCTGAGTTTGGGGGACTGATCAAACAGCACTTTGTAGACCACTGAAAAGGATGTTGATTCTGACACTGAATGAAATGATGTTCCATTGAAATGTTTTGAGCAGAGAAGGGACAAAGTATGACATCATTTAGAAAAGTAAACGGGGCAGCTGGACTGAGAACAGACTATAGAGGAACAATAGTGAAAGGTGGGAACTCTGAGGTTATTGCAATAAACTTTACTTCCTAAAAAACTTTAACCACTTTTCATTAAAGCATAAAATGGTTACATTCTGCCAACTGATAGAAAAAAGATTGTAAGTAACTACCAAAGATGTAGAAGACCCTGTTCTTCTAAACCTGAGGAGACTGCACACACATAAGTAAATAAATTAAGGGCGAGGAAGACGCTTTGGCTTCAGGAAGGAGTTAAGTAGAGATTGATTATAAAAACAGTCAATTTCAAGGTTTCAAAATGCCCCCACCCAGTTTTATTGAGATAAAATTACCACGTAGTATTGTATTTGTTTAAGGTGTACCACATAATGATTTAATATATGTATGTATATTAAAATGGTTACCACATTAAGCTTCATTAACACCCATCACCTCACATACTTATTATTTTTTTTCTTATGATGAGGACTTTTAAGATTTACTCTCTTAAAGCAACTCGCAGATATACAATACAGTACAGTTAACTACAGTCACCACGCTGTATGTTACATCCCCACAGCTTCCTCATTTTATGAGTGATTCCATATTTTAATCAATCCTCTAGAAGTAAAGTATGGCCGAAGAGAGAATATAGAAAAGTGGCTTAGAGTTTGAATTTTTGAATAACTGTGTCCAAAGCGTGGCTCTAATATCACTAGCTATTTGACTCTGTGCAGGTTATTTGATTCCTCTATAACTCAGTTTCTTACCTGCGAGTCAAATAGAGAAAATAATAGTGCAATCTCACATTTCTTGGGTGATTGGATGAGATGATTATTATAAAATCCTTGGCATGCTGGAGCTACTCAATAAATTAGCATTGATGTTATTAGCAATAGTGGTGGTAGTAGTAGCTGCACTAAGTACTTTCCAAAACAAACTTCTCAATTCCTCCAAGGAATATATATTCCCAACAATGTCCAAGAACATCTACAAAGCTCTCTTAGACTGAGAAGATGACAGGCATGGATTCTCCTGGTGGTCATTATTAATATTTATCAACTTTCAAGTATGGATTTCCTGCATTATTTATTTCTACCTATATTTTCATAAAGGTGACATTTGCTTTAGAAACACAGGACTAAAATAGTGTTGGAAATAATTACCGTGTATTAAATAAAAATTGAAACATTCAAACCAATTCTTTTTCACTTAGGGGTAGCATATTCCATTTTCTAAGCATTCTAAAGTGATATGTTTGATTTTGTCAAACCTCTCCCCATTTCCCACATGTGCTATATAGACTTGTTATCTTGGAAGTGATTACTCATACTTATTTTTTGGAAGCAGGTATCTAAACCTATAATCCAGTAGGTATGACATGCTTAGCTTCACAAATGTCCCAAAGCCTAGAATCTCCCTCTATTCCTGCACTGAGAAACTAGAGAAAGTAGGAAATGAGAATGAATTTTGTGTTTACCCATTTGGTGTCTAGATAGACTTACTATTGGGATATGTGACAGTCTACCTAAGTCATATGGTCAATAGAAGTTGGAGTTGATAATAAGTAATAAGGCAGAGCCCACTTTTGATCTCCTTTGCCTAACAGGAAATGCAGCGTAGGAATAAATCCAGGAAGGACTGCTGAAATTAAAAGGCTGGAGTACCCAGTTCTATCACCCTATCCGGACTATGATAAAGCTGTAGCAGCGTTTTTTGGGTAGAGATCTGAGGGAATAGTTAAAATGACAAGCAATAGTAGGTGCAGTGAATCATAAACCCCAGTCCAATGGAACACACAGCTGCCACTATTTTTACACAGAGTTCTCCAATTAAGGAAAGAAAACTCCATTATATTTTAATACATTTTTGAATGGTCTTTAAAAGAATTTCAAGGAAAAGTTAAATATACCAAAGCATCCATGGTTCAAAAAAGATAAGAACTTGCCTTTTTCCCTTGCTCATTTTAGGAAGATATTAAGAACAAGAGGACTTTAATAAGCAATATTTGTTTATGATCATAAAACTATATAGTATAAGCCAAAGTAAAGTAGTAGCTCTTACCATGAGAAACATGGACTGGGGTGGGGTTGGAGGATTGACCACATAGTGGCATAGCATGAAATTAACTCTTCATGATAATAATAGTGTAATGCTGACATTAATAGGAAGAAGAAAGCTATGTATGGGCTTGACCACTGTGGCTACACCGAGATGAAATGGGCTATAAAATGTTTGCTATTGTTTTGAAATGGGATAACAGCATACATTTAAATTATGCTCTCATCGAAATTGCACTGTAAACCACAGTGACCTATTTTTATGTCTTTTAATGATAAGATTTTGTATTTTTTATTAAAAAACTGAATGCTTTCAGTTTAGTGGCATGATTGAGGGTACAGGACTCAGTACTAGTATATATAAAGTGCTCAGTACATTGGCTGTTAATGTGAAGATTTTAATGTGGTTGGGACCTCTTCAGCTCAGCCTAGGACACGTAGAAATCAGGAGATGAGCTAGGTTTTTACACAACACCCACACCTAACTTCCTCCTTCCAGGAAGTGAGATGGAAAAAAAGCGAGGTTGTGGGTACACAGTATGTATACAGTTTCCTCTGTGTTCATGATAATCAACCATGACATTCCTTACGTGTAAATAGCACCTTAATCTTAGAATTAGTCGCATATCTGCTTTCATGGAGCCACTACTAACCAACTGACTGGAGGTATCATGCTGAATAAAATCCATTTTCCATCCTTTGGCTAGATAGAGGAATGGAGAAAAACATCTACAGAGGGATATGTTTAAACATGTAATACGTTTCATTCTAAAGGTACACTAAGTATTAGATGCCTGATTCTGCTCTTTATTATAGACTTAACCAACACTGGAAGCTCTAAGTAAATATAAGCTTTATTTATTTATTTTTAACATCTTTATTGGAGTATAATTGCTTTACAATGTTGTGTTAGTTTCTGCTGTATAACAAAGTGAATCAGCTATACTTATACATATATTCCCATATCCCCTCCCTCTTGCGTCTCCCTTCCACCCTCCCTAGCCCACCCCTCTAGGATAAGCTTTATTTTTGAAGGGGCAAAGGATCCTATAAGTTCAACAAAACCGATGCTTCCTCTCCTTTGTGCTCCACTGTAACCAATCAAATTAACATTTATATCACATGCATACATCATGTGAACGAATTTCACTGGGCTAATTATCTTGCTCTCATGCCCCCCTAACATAAGGACTTTTCTTATAATGGCATTTTAACTGCTTATGTAATTGTCTATCTCTTCTACCATACTGTAGGCACTCTTCCTAGAGACTGGAATAATGATTAGAAAATAGTAAGCACGAGCTCCCCTGGTGGTGCAGTAGTTGAGAGTCCACCTGCCGATGCAGGGGATGTGGGTTCGTGCCCCGGTCCGGGAAGATCCCACATGCCGCGGAGCGGCTGGGCCCGTGAGCCATGGCCGCTGAGCCTGCGCGTCCGGAGCCTGTGCTCCGCAAGGGGAGAGGCCACAACAGTGAGAGGCCTGCGTACCACAAAAAAAAATAAAAATAAAAAAAAAAATAAAAAAAATAGTAAGCACTAAATACAACTTGTTGAAAGGAGGAAGAACTGGTCTGAAGTCCAGAAAAATGCCTTTGACATTCCTATGTGTACTATTTTCTATGTTACATGTAATAAAACTTGGGGAAACTCTTTTATTTATGTGTTGATGTTGACTGTTTTTCAAGTGTAGCTTTTATAGATGTCTATCCTTAGAATGACAATAACACTACTCTACACCCACTAGGATGGCTATTATAAAAACAACAACAACCCCCAAACACACACAAAATGGAAAATAACAAGAGTTGGAAAGGATGTGGGGAAACTGGAAATCTTGTGCATTGCTGGTGGGAATGGTATAGCTTCTGTGTGGTATGGCAGTTCTTCAAAAATTTAAAAACAAAATCACCATATGGCCCAGCAATTCCACTTCTGGGTATACATCCAAAAGAACTGGAAGCAGGAACTCAAACAGGTATTTGTACACCCAAGTTCATAGGAGAATTATTCACAAAAGCCAAAAAGTGGAAACTACCCAAGTGTTCATTGATAGGTAAATGGATAAACAAAGTGTGGTACATACACACAATGGAATATTATCTAGCCTTATAAAAGAAGGAAATTCTGACACATGGTACAACATGGATTGACCTTGAGGCCATTATGCTAAACAAAATCATCCAGTTACAAAAGGAAAAGTATTGTATGATTCTACTCATAAGAAGTACGTAGAGTAGTCAGATTCACAGAGACAGAAATTAGAATAGTGATTGCCACAGGTAAGGGCAAAGGGGAAACGGGCAATTGTTGTTTAATTGGTACAGAATTTCACTTTGGAAACATGAAAAAGCTCTGGAGCTGGATGCTGGTGATGGTTGCCCAATAACCTGAACGTGCTTAGCGGTGTTGAAGTGTACACTTACAAATTGTTAAAATGGTAAAATTTATGTTATATATATTTCACCACAATTAAAAAGTTTAAAAAATATATCACATAAAAGGACAATAATAATGAATATGGTATAACTAAAATTTCAGCTCTCTCAGTTGACTCAGGCTATTTGAAGGAAGGTATCTGCAGGTATCCATCCCTAGTACTGAACTTGGCGGGATTCTCTGCATGTTAGCCACATAATAAATAACAATGAAATGATCAACTTATTAATAAAATGTTTCCAGTACATGGACAGAGATGTCTTGAACTCATCTTTGATGAGGTTATTTTACAAACAGGCATTGCAGAAATTGTTGTGGAATGAAATTACAGTAAAGCAGATAGGGAGAGTCAAAGCATTTCTAAATCAGTTCTGTCTCTACTATCTTGAATATTCATACATTCATTGTGTTCTCCACGTTGTTGATCATATCTTAGTGCTGACACGCTACCATTAGGTTGCTCAAGAAGAAAAGCTTAATAACTCTGAAATGTGAAGCTTAAGTTTCTCCATTTTCCACATGATACAATTTCCTGAATTATTTAAACATAAGCCAAGACAGTTTAGGGAATTATTTGAAATAAATATTGAGAAAGAGATTTCATTTAAATGAGTTAATCCTCCCAGAAATGGATAGCAACCAGATATTTAACAACTGCATATCCAGTTAAATCACATTCAGAAACTGCTGGAAATATAGACTAGACAACTTCCTTAATTTAGAGGACAGTGTAATACTTAAGGCTTTAATCCCCTTATGATAGATAATGGATTTGGACTTTGGCACAGTTTTCATGATAAAACCCTTGCTCTTATTAAGATGCTTTGTACATGAGTCAGTAAAAGTCATTTGTAAATCAACTAAATTCACTACAATAGTCCTCTAGTCTTTTCTTCTTGAGGAAACATGAGTAATGACATTTTTACACCTGATATTACTATTTTTTTTGTTTTATCTGTTGCTTGGAAACATTTTCTAAGACTGATTTAAAAATTAAAAAAAAAAAAAAAAAAGGAGTGGCTCCATTAACATACAAGATGAGAAATGCCCTTATTGTAAAATTTCTGTAAATTTGCTTTCAGTGCTAAAGAAGAAGAAAAACAAAAACAAAAACATATCATATGGCAGTCAGACTAGCACATAGAAACCATATGGCTTGGGCTGTTTTACTAAATGGAATGGGGCTAGTAAATTTTTATTGACATATGTCATGTAAAAGTTATGAAGCATTCTCCATCAAGGGCTCAGAAAATTAAACTAAAATCTTATATTTTATCCCCATGCCAGTAGATGATATAAGCCTCAGTAGTAAAAAAAAGTCCATGAACAGATTTCCATTTAAATTCCTCACTGTATGAAAATAAAAATCATGGAAAAAATACAGTCTATTAAATGATTTGTCATCAAAAATGCTGTAGTAAATCTTATATATACTTACATGACTTAATAAATCTTTACCCTAAAGTAAACAACTTGTAGAACTAAAACTCCTCTGTGAAAAGAGTACATTAATTTATTGACATCACACATTAATTTATTGAATCACATAATACCCACATAAGCTGAATATAAGTTGCCTTTTAATAATCTATAGTCGAAGAGATTTTAGGAAAGCAAAAAGAAAAAAATACTTATTTCTAAAGATCAAGTTGGCAAATATAGCTGTAAATATATTTTACTCCTTGGGAGCGTACGTTTTGAGAAAATATAAACAAAGCTTCAGCTTGAGAAAGTGCCTATTGGATTATTGAACTAAATAACCCATGTACTTTTCAATAAACATAGCAGAACTTGCCAGAGTACTACACAGAGTCCTGCTTGCAGTCACTTTTGCATTTGGCTATTGAACAACCTTCAAGAGCACATGAATATGAGCTTTTTTCTTTTAGTTTTAATTTTTGAAACTTTAGATATCCAAGAGTATATTTATGAAGAGTAATTATTTTCTTTGGGCTCTGATTCATGAAAGCCACTTTACCCAGTGATTTATTTTCAGAATAAAAGTAGTATCATTGTTGTTTTATTATGAGACAATATGCTTATAAAAGTCAGACCAACTCAGAGGAGTATAAAGGAAAATGTGACAACTATTTGTATGCCATAATTCAGAGATCCCCGTTAATATTAACATTTCAGGGCATATGCTTCCAAACTTACTTCTATGCATAACTGTGCAAACATATACATGCATAAAATATACATTTACTTTAACAAGGATGGGATTGTATAACACTGTGGCTTTGTACTCTATTTTTTAACCTTTACATTTTTGGCATAATCCTTATCAATAAAGGCTCTTTGTCAAATTTTCAATTAGCTGCTTTATATTACATTATAGATGTGTGTGTACGATTATTTAATTATATAATTTATATATAATCATTTACAAATGATTAAAATATATACTATATATAACATATTTTACAATAATACATATTATTCTATTTATTATGATCTATAATTATTTCATCATGATTTATTTAAGCAGTCACCCACTGATAGGTAGTCTTGTTTTTCACTTAATAAAATACAAGTATAGAGGACATTTTTTTATTCATGTCTTTCAGAAATTGAAAGAGCAAGTAGATAAAAAAGCAAGAGCACACACATATGATTATATATATGAAACGTATATATATAAGATTATATAATGATTTGGATAATAGAATCCACCTTGATGTTTTATATCCATTAACACACACACAAATACACACTCATGTTGTTATTCCCTGAAGAGGATATATATTGCTCATTTATGCCCATCAAACAAAGGAAAATAAATCAGTAATGAAAATATGTCACGTATTTGGCTGCAAAGAAAAACTCTGCAAAGTAGAAATTTTATACGAAAAATTCTGCTTATGTGCCTTATACAAAATTAGCAATCTAAAACAGAATAACCCTCATTTCAAAGAACAAATAAAAATGCAAGTAGTGCTCTTTGCAGACTCAGAAACAAAATACTCATATCAAAATCTATAGAGGCATAAACAGCTCTCCTTGGAGGAAAATATATAGCTTTAAATATTTTATCATAAAAAAGGAAAATTAAGTAGTTACCTAAAAAAAAAAGATTTTTGTGATTTCTTCAGGGTTAACAAAATGAAATCTTAACTTTTCAGATTCAAAATTCTACCTTTACACACATCACACTTGGAACTATGTACTTTCTTATTTTCCCCTTTCCCGTTTTCTCTTCACACATCTCAGTTTCCACTTCCTGTGTCAGTATTTACCAGTAAAATGAACTTCCGACACCATTATTCCATTTCTAAGTTCCACACCCTATCATTGCTAATCTGCTGATGCAGAGACTGTCCTGGATCAACTAGGCAGACCGAACGTAATCACAATGATCCTTAAAAGAGTTACAGGAAGATGTGAGTGTGGGGAACCGAAGAGTTGGCAGCTTGAGAAGGACTGAGAGTGATGTTACCGGCTTTGAAGATGAAGCAAGAGATGCCACAAACCAAGGAATGTGGGCAACTTCTAGATGCTGAAAAGGCAAAGAGCAAGAGCCTCCAAAATAGGAACACAGGCCTCTTGACACCTTGATTTTAGCCCAGTGAGACTCATTTCAGACTTCTGGCTACAGAACTGGAGGACAAATTTGCCTCATTTTAAGCCTCTAAGTTTGTGGTAACTTATTATAGCAGTGATACGTAACCAGCACATCAGCTAATTCGGCATATTAAGAGTATGCTTGTTATGTTGATAGCAGCATTATTCACAATTGCCAAGATATGGAAGCAACCTAAGTGTCCATCAACAGATAAATAAAGAAGATGTGGTGTATATGTACAATGGGATACTACTCAGCTACAAAAAGAACAGTAGTTTTTCATTTGCAGCAACATGGATAGACTTGGAGGGCATTAAGCTAAGTGAAATAAATCAGAGAAAGATATGCTATCACTTATATGTGGAATGTGAAAAGTAAAACAAACTAGTGAATATACAAAAATGAAGCAGACTCACAGATATAGAGAATGAACTAGTGGTTCATTGGGGAGGTGGAAGGGGAGAGGAGAAAGGAAGGGGGAATAGGGTTAGGGGATTAAGAGGTACAAACTATTATGTATAAAATAAGGTACAAGGATATGTTGTACAACACAGGGAATACAACCAATATTTTATAGTAACTACAAATATAGTATAATCTTTAAAAATTATGAATTACTATACTGTACACCTGTAACATATAATCATGTACATCAAGTATACTTTAAAAAAAAACTAGACAAAGAAAAAAAGAGTGTGGTTCTTACAAAGATTAAATGACATAATGTGTGCGAAGTGCTTACCCCAATGCCTTGCACAGGGCAAGAAATCAGTAAATGATAGCTGCTATTAATCTAATTATTTTATAACTCATAATATATTATTAGTATAATACTGACAAAATGCTGACTGAACAACATTCTGCTCTAAACAATAAGAAAGCTTGAATCACTGGTATGTGATATTCCAGGGAATCGTTGAAAACGATTGTGATAAGTATTAACATTTATTTAGAGAAAACAGAAACCACGGGAGGGACCCAGTATTCTTTTTATCCTACTGAGCACTTTAATGAATATATTTAAATACTTGGAATAAATCTCTGTGTTTGTTTCAACAAAACTTGATAGCATCAAAATTCCTAAGGTTTAAGATACTTAGAATTTCCATTTTCATGAATAGCGTCACTTTACAGACAACTGAATATCTCTAATCTCCATAGGTTGAATTTTGACGGGAATCATTTTAGATAGCCCCCGATCCCCCTAGTCCTAAAGATGAGAGAAATCAATTTTAACAGAGTATTTTATTCCAAATGACATCCTCTGTCCACAGTTTCAAAAGTGATTATTCCATGATACACACGAGGCTTTGAATTGTCTTAAGGTAAAGCATTTTTAATGATATTTATCATAATCATTTATACAAAGAGTGTTAATATACTCAGATTCCATGTTCTGGTTTAATCCCTAGCTTTTCATTTCTGCTTTCTTAAATGCATGAGTTAATATTTTAAGCTTAAAACAGTGCTTTGTTCTTGTTTCAGAATCAGGCAAGAGTTTTGAGCACTAAACTTATATTTAAATTTCTTTAATGAAACTCCTCCTTAGAAACACATTTTATATATTTTTATGCCCCTGATACTGGGTGATATTGCTCTACTGGTCTTCTCCATTCAAAACCTAAGCTAAGCACTATTCTGATCAGTCCCACAATTGAACTGATATAACATGGGTAATATAAATAATGTCTTACCTATAATAGAGACTTAGTGGTCAGTTTGATTTTAATCAAATCAAAGGGCTGATTTCAGTCAGCCCTTTACACAGCATACAATAGGAACTTAAGGACTTATATTGGGTTAAATTAATATATTTCATTCATTTGTTTATACAAATATGTATTTATATTACATAAAATACTTATTTTAAATATTACAGTAATATGGGGCTAATACAAAGATAAGTAAGGAGCAATCAGTAACTCAGTGAGTGTACCATAAGTAGGTAGGATAAAAGTCAGGATTAATGCACAAAATTTATACTGTGAACAAGACATGGAATAACTGTGAAGTTCAAAGTATAAAGTTAGGATACTGTTTGGTACGTAACGAGAACCCTCAATTAATACTAGAAGTTTCAAAAGTTTTGTGTTTGTAGCATATTTTCAGATACTCAAATTATCATGTGAAGTCAACAAAAGATTCAAAACAACACTTTATGAAGTAATTTATAAATACAAACACAACTACAATGTAAAGGTGGTTCACAGAGTCTACAGGAGTATCCAGTTTTTAGCCTATTCTTGGTGGCCCCTCAGTAATGTAAATTTTCTGAAAGATAACTGTTTACTGCCACAACTCCCTTGTTCACCTGTAAGGACAAACTCTTGACTATGTCAACAGCCCTTTCTTTTTTGGGATTTTCTTGATGTCATTTTCTGTTTACACTTCCTCGTGTCATATAATCTGCTCAATTATGTTCTTTGCTCTTAAGTATATAACATTTAAACATCCTCTTCTTGGTTCATGGATATATTATTTTATTCCATCTTTATAAGTATATTAATTATAGTATTTGCAATTTTCCTCTATCTGCTTTTTTTTTCTCTTTTTGCGGTACGCGGGCCTCTCACTGTTGTGGCCTCTCCCATTGCGGAGCACAGGCTCTGGACGCGCAGGCTCAGCGGCCATGGCTCACGGGTCCAGCCGCTCCGTGGCATGTGGGATCCTCCCAGACCGGGGCACGAACCCGCGTCCCCTGCATCGGCAGGCAGACTCTCAACCACTGCGCCACCAGGGAAGCCCTCTATCTGCTTTTTATTACATATTTTTTCTTCCTAGTTTCAGTTTTCTCCCTATTTTGTCTTTCAATGTTAGTGGTTTTCCTCAAGGATCTGACAATTCTTGTTTGTCTAGTCATATTTGAGATGAGGCACTTACAAGTTCATTGGCAACTCTGCAGGGAATTTACGGTTGTCCATTTTGGGCATCTATACAGGATGATGATCTGGCTGAACCACTGTGTTGGAGACCTCAAAATGTATATTACCTTCAGTGTATTATTTGGATTCATCAGATTCCCAAGAGGACAATTGTCTAGTCTCCTGCCTGATGTACAGCATTCTAGGAATTGAAGGCACTGCGATTCCAAACATTCATGATGAGGAAATACTTTTAGAGACCTCCAATATACTTTTCGGGAAGAGAAGGAGTAGGAAACTGGTGCTGCAAATTCTGAATGTGTTTGAGGATTTGTGTTACAAATCAGGTTGTCACCCTGTCCCTACACCTAATTTGAGAGTCATCTTCCTCCTTCTCCTACCCTCCCTCTCTGCTTCCTTCTGCCTCCTTTTTTCTCCCTCCCTCCCTCCCTTCCTTCCACAAGACAGAACCATGGATCACTCCTTCAAATTCTGAATTCATTCGTTCATTCCCATTCTTTCTCTTTTTCTTTGTTTTTGTGATTCTATGCCTTACGACATAGTGATAATGAAGGGATACACATGTGGATATACACACGCACATACTTCTAGTCACTTCAGTGAATTTTTACGGAGGGAATAGAAATAAAAATAAGTATGTCTTAAGTCTTTTTTTTTTTTTAGGAGTCTCCTGCAGGTGTTTTCATTAGGTACTGATCGTACAGTACAAGAATATGAATTTCCACATGTAGAAAGGTGCAGCCCAGGGCTTCTGCCTTTTCACCGATGCCTCTTTTCATTTATATCCTGAGGATCATTTATGCAGAAAACACAGTTCTCTGTCTCCCTCTGACTGTAAGATACATGGTCTTATTTCCCAGGCTTACATAGGTAGACCTTAGCAACCTAGCACAGTGGCATCCATTTGATTCAATTTTCCTTGTTATGGAAGGAACTCCCTTTTTTCCTAGCACGTAGATATTCAATATTATAGTTGTGTACTTAAATCTACATTTACATATTTTAAAAAAAGGTATACTTTATCAAGCATATAAGTTTGCAGTGGGAGTGGAGGCTTCTTATGCCATATCAGTTCTCCATCTTGATTGCAGTCCTGTTATTAAAATACATTAAATATTGATGCAATTTCTAATGCCACCTTAATTATTACAGAAAATAAATAAGGAATGAGGTATGTTTGACATATATGAATAGATGGCACTTATATTTATATTTTCAACTTATATTTATATATCTATGTTGCTTCTGGTAGCAAGCAGGCTCACTGCATTGCTAACTTACTGTGACGTGTACTCAGCTAAATCTTTGATACTTTCTTTTCTACTCTGCTAATAAGATTCATACTATTCTCTGCCTTGTGTCTTGGGTTGTCTATTTTTTATCTTAAATTATTGTTCTCATCAGTATTTTTAAACACCTTTAACTTGTCTCTCTAATAAATGCTTCCATCATTATTTTCTGGATTATCTCCAATATTTCTACAGTTCTATTAAGCAGCTGCCAACACTAGAGTCAGGCACATGGGTACACGCTGACCAGAATGACAAGAGAAAATGGAAAGAGGGATTATCGTATCCTTGCTTTTCCCCAGCAGTCTTTTAAAAATTTCTTTTTTTTTTTATCGATAGATTTTCATGTTTAGTCAACAATGTTTATACCTTACATCATGACTGGCTTTGATGTTTCACAGTTATATGTGCATGGATGGGTTATCCATTAGAATTCTGCACAGTGTTTTTACTGGGGAAAAAAGAAAGACTTTTAGATGGTTTGATAAAAGACTGGCCCATAGCTTACAGGGACCCCTTTCGTTCATCTCCAGTTCCATTTCTGAGGACAAAGTACAAGTACATGAGGAGGGTGAAGTGAATGGGATGTGAAGAACGGGAGATGGCTGGACAGGTACTGATGGTTGTTATTCAGCCCAAAGTGACAATATGGGCATTGTTTCGTGGGTTAATAAAAATAGATAACCAGGTCATGAGCTTACTTATCTAGTACTGCCCTGTTTCAGTTACCCCAGGAAAACATATTCAGTTTCAGAAGTGGATGGTAAATATATGCATTTTATATCATATTGATTAATTTTTAAGCCACAATGTTTTTTCTTATTTATAATTATTTTAAAAGATTATATATACACTCTAGAAAAAATGGTAATATTATTGTATTCAGTTTATATTGCAACTATAACAATACAGTATATAGCAGTTTTTGTTTTTTTTTTCACTGAAACTAAGATGTTATCACACATAGGATGCACCATTATTTTATGTCTATCTGTGCTGGGAATGAAGCTACTGTGTCTCAGCTTCAGACCCATCCTTTCATGTTCTGCTATGGTGTTGATGATGGGACTCTGAGACCATGCTTCTCTTTCGCCAGCTGGCTTGCTTTAGGATCTCCCACCAAGAATTGCTAGAGGGAGAGTATGAAGGCCGAGGAGGAAGGGACTTTCTCCTTCCTATTTGTTTTCTGTTTCTCTCAGTGTCACTGAATTTCTTGTGGTGTAAATGTGTTGAAAGTATTTTCTCTCAATCCATGGTTTGTCTTTTCATTTCCCAAAGGGTGTCCTTTTAATTTTCATTTGATTTTCACTTTGTCGAAGTCCAATTTATCGAAAAATTTTCTGCTTTTAATCCTTTCTGTCCTGTTCAAGAAATATTTGCTTATTCCAAGGTCATAAAGAGAGTCTTTTGTTTTATTTTAGAAAGTATTGTGTTCTCGGTTTTATATTTGTGGCTATGATCAATCTCAAAACATTTTTCATGTACAGAATTAAACAAGAGTTGAGGCTAATTTTATTTTTAAACATATGAATATCCACTTGTTCCAGAATCATTTATTAATATAGAGAGCATCCTTTCCCATTGAATTGACTTGTCATCTTTGTTGAAAGTCAATTGATAATATAGTGTGAGAATATTTCTGGAGTCCTGATTCTCTTCCAATGATCTAATTTTCTCTCTACACATCAATACTACTCTTAGAATCCGGGGGTTTGAAGCCTCTACATCTTTTTCTCCTCCCCCTCCTTCACCTTTTCCTCCTCCTTCTTTTTCAAGATTGTTTTGTGTGTTCTAGATCCAATATTGCAGCCACTTGTCCTATATGGCTTTGAGCACTTAAAGTACAGCTAATCCTGAGATGTGGTGTAGGTATAAAATATACACTTATTTCAAAACTTAGTTTGAAGAAAAGAATGTAAAATATCTCATTAATGGTTTTGCAATACTAATCCCATATTGAAATGATAGTATTTTGGATATATTGGGTTAAATAAAATGTATCATTAAAATTAATTTCACAGTTTACTTTTTAATATTGCCATTAGAAAAATTTAAATTACAATTAGCTCACAATAATTCTATTGCTGAGTGCTATTCTAGAGCCTTTTGAATTTCCGTATAAATAGAACTTTTTTTTTTTCCAAAGTGTACACTGAAAATTTTGATATGGCTTCTAGTGCATCTGTGTCTATTTAAGGAGAATGTGTGTCTCAACAATATTGATTCTTTCAATCTATATTAGACCTCTGCATTTATTAAGGTCTTCTTTAATTCTATCGATTAATTGTATAAGTATAGAGGGCCTTTTTATCTTTTTTTTAAGCTATAGAGATAGGTATTTAATGAGTGCTAGTGTTTTGTGAATAGTATTGTGTTCAAACATTATTTGTAATTTTTCACTGTTTATCTGCAGGAATACAGTTGATTTTTACATGTTAACTTTTATCCTGTAACTTAAGTAAATTCACTTATTACTTTTAGTTTGCTTGTAGATTCCTTTAGATTCTTTATTATACAATAATATTTTCACTAATTAAATGCAAGTTTATTTTACTTTTCCACTCTTTGTGCTTTTCTTTTTTTCTCTTTCATTATTGCAAATCCTAGGACAGAAAGTACAGCAATTTTAGGAGAAAATCATTCAAACTTTCCTTACTAAATATCATGTTAACTGTAGATATTTTGTAGATGGCCTCTATCGGCTTGATAAAACATCATTTTATTACTAGTTTGCTAGGAGTTTCTATTATGAGTGGATGTTGAATTTTCTCAAATGCTTTTCCTGTATGTAGTGGGATTATCATTAGTTTAATTCTCTTGTGTATTTTAGTAATTAACTTTTGAATATTAAACCATCCTTATATTCCTGGAATAAAATCCACTTAATTATGATGTATTAACTTTTTGTACTATTTAAAAATTTGTTAAAGATTTTTGCATGTATGTACCTGAGGGATATTAATCCATAGTTTTCCTTTTTTATTTTTAATTTTTAAAACATGTTCTTTCATCCCACCACCACTCGAGCACCACCCAGCTTTCCCCCCTTGGTGACCATACGTTTGCTCTCTACATCTGTGTCTCTATTTCTGCCCTGCAAACCAGTTCATCTGTACAATTTTTCTAGATTCCACTTATATGCATTGATATACGATATTTCTTTTTCTCTTTCTGACTTACTTCACTCTGCATGATAGCCTCTAGGTCCATCAGCATTTCTACAAGTGACCCAATTTTGTTTCTTTTTATGGCTGAGTAATATACCATTGTGTGAGTATATATATATATATATATATATATATATACATATACACACACACACACATACATACATATATATATATATATATATATATATATATATATATACACACACACACACACACACACAATATCTTCTTTATCCATTTGTCTGTCTATGGGCATTTACGTTGCTTCCATGACCTGGCTATTGTAAATAGTGTTGCAATGAATATTGGGGTGCACGTGTCTATTTGAATTATGTTTTTTTCAGGGTATATGCCCAGTAGTGGGATTGCTGGGTTGTATACTAATTCTATTTTTAGTTTTTTAGGAACCTCCATACTGCTCTCCATAGTGGCTGTATCAATTTATATTCCTACCAACAGTGCAAGAGGGTTCCCTTTTCTCCACACCCTCTCCAGTATTAGTTGTTTGTAGATTTTCTATGATGCCCATTCTAGCCGGTGTGAGGTGATACCTCACTGTAGTTTTGATTTGCATTTCTCTAATAATTAGTGATGTTGAGCAGCTTTTCATGTGCCTCTTGGCCATTTGTATGTCTTCTTTGGAGAAATGTCTATTTAGGTCTTCTGCCCATTTTTGGATTGGGTTGCTTGTTTTTTAATATCGAGCAGCATGAGCTGTTTATATATGTTGGAAATTACTCCTTTTTCTGTTGAATGGCTTGAAAATATTTTCTCCCAGTTTGAGGGTTGTCTTTTCACCTTATTTAGAGTTTCCTTTGCTGTGCAAAAGCTTTTAAATTTCATTAGGTCCCATTTGTTTATTTTTGTTTTTATTTCCATTACTCTAGGAGGTGGGTCAAGAAAGATCTTGCTGTGATTTATGTCAGAGTGTTCTTCCTATGTTTTCCTCTAAGAGTTTTATAGTGCCTGGTCTTACATTTAGGTCTTTAATCCATTTTGAGTTGATTTTTGTGTATGGTGTTAGGAAGTGTCCTAATTCCATTCTTTTACATGTAGCTGTCCAGTTTTCCCAGCATCACTTATTGAAGAGACTGTCTTTTCCCCATGGTATATCCTTGCCTCCTTTGTCATACATTAGTTGACTATAGGAGCATGTCTTTGTCTCTGGGCTTTATATCCTGTTCCTTTGATCTATATTTCTGTTTTTGTGCCAGTACCATATTCTCTTGATTACTTTGTAGTATAGTCTAAAGTCAGGGAGTCTGATTCCTCCAGCTCTGTTTTTTCCCCTCAAGATTGCTTTGCCTCTTTGGGGTCTTTTGTGTCTCCATAGGGATTTTAAGATTTTTTGTTCTAGTTCTGTAAAAAATGCCATTGGTAATTTGATAGGGATTGCATTGAATCTGTAGATTGCTTCAGGTAGTATAGTCATTTTCACAATATTGATTCTTCCAATCCAAGAACATGGTATCTCTCTCCATCAGTTTGTGTCATCTTTGATTTCTTTCATCAGTGTCTTATAGTTTTCTGAGTACAGGTCTTTTATCTCCTTAGGTAGGTTTATTCCTAGATATTTTTTTCTTTTTGTTGCTATGGTGAATGGGATTGTTTCCTTAATTTCTCTTTCTGAGCTTTCGTTGTTAGTGTATAGGAATGC
Organism: Orcinus orca; assembly: GCF_937001465.1. Lineage (NCBI taxonomy): Eukaryota > Metazoa > Chordata > Mammalia > Artiodactyla > Delphinidae > Orcinus > Orcinus orca. Next base: position 14,211,993 of record NC_064568.1, read on the forward strand.
AAGAGATTTCTGTGCATTTATTTTGTATCCTGAAAGTTTACCAGATTCAGTGATTAGCTCTTGTAGTTTTCTGGTGGCATGTTTAGTATTCTCTATGTATAGTATCATGTCATCTGTAAACAGTGACAATTTTACTTCTTTTCCAATTTGTATCCCTTTTATTTCTTTTTCTTCTCTGATTGCCATGGCTAGGACTTCCAAAACTATGTTGAATAATAGTGGCAAGAGTGGACATCCTTATCTTGCTCCTGATCTTAGAGGAAATGTTTTCAGTTTTTTACCATTGAGAATGATGTTTGCTGTGGGATTGTCCTATATGGCCTTTATTATGTTGAGGTAGGTTCCCTCTATGCCCACTTCCTGGAGGGTTTTTATAATAAATGGGTATTGAATTTTGTCAAAAGCTTTTTCTGCATCTACTGAGATGATCATATAAGCATATGATCATATAACCGTATTTTTCAGTTTGTTCATATGGTGTATCTCACTGATTGATTTGCGTATATTGAAGAATCCTTGCATCTCTGGGATAAATCCCACTTGATCATGGTGTATGATTCTTTTGATGTGTCATTGGTTTCTGTTTGCTAGTATTTTGTTGAGGATTTTTGCATCTATAGTCATCAGTGACCTTGGTCTGTAATTTTAGTTTTTTGTTGTATCTTTGTCTGGTTTTGGTATTAGACTGATGGTGGCCTTGTAGAATGAGTTTGGGAATGCTCCTTCCTCTGCAATTTTTTCATTATTTTCCTTTTTTTATAATAACTTTGTCAGCTTTTGGTATTAGAATAATGCTGGCCTACTAAAATGCAAAAGTTAACCTCCATTATTTTCTGAAAGACATTGTATAAGAATTATTTCTTACTTAATTGTTTGGTAGAATTTACTGGTGAAGTCTTTGCAAGAATATACCTTAGGTGAAAGTTTTTTTGAATAAATAATTTTCCTTTTTATAATTGCAAATATTCAGAATTTTATTGATTCTTCTGTCATTTCTGGGAATTTGTGTTTTTCAAGGATTTGTGTATTCATCAAAGTTATCATAACTATTGTCATAAAGATGTTCATTTCTATCCCTATTCTTTTATTGTCTAGAGGCTATGAAATAATGTTCTTTTCTTTCTTTCGTGATATTGGTATTTTGTGTTTACTCTCTTGTTTTCTTCGTAACTCTTGCTATGCTTTTATAATTTTTTTGTTTTTTTCAAAGAGCTAACTTTTAACTTTGTTGCCTTTTTATTACTTTGTTCTACTTATTTGATTTTATTTTTAATATTTCTTTTCTTTTTCTTTCTTTTTTTTTTTTTTTTTGTGGTATGCGGGCCTCTCACTGTTGTGGCCTCTCCCGTTGCGGAGCACAGGCTCCGGACGTGCAGGCTCAGCGGCCATGGCTCAAGGGCCCAGCCGCTCCACGGCATGTGGGATCTTCCCAGACCGGAGCACGAACCCGTGTCCCCTGCATTGGCAGGCAGACTCTCAAGCACTGCACCACTAGGGAAGCCCTCTTATCTTCTTGTATTGTTTCCATCCCTCTGATGAAATTCTCCATCTAGGTACACAGGCAAGCCATTTGTTCCTCTAGATCCTTCATACTTATTTTAATGTCCTTATCTGATAATTCCAACCTCTATGCCATTATTCAGGCTGTTTCAATAGTTTTCTCTTTTAACTGTGTGTCATGTATTTTCTTCCCTTTTCATGTGTCATGTAATTTTTATTTTGTACTGGGCATTTTATGCAAAAGAATATGGAGACTAAATAAGTCATACTTATTCCCTCCAATGGCAACGTCTTCTTTTCTCAGGATGCCAATGTGAAGAATTACAGTCTAGCCAGTAGTGGAACTTGATCTGGTTTTGGTGGCAATTTTGATTATTTTCACTTCATCATTTGCTTCAAACATTTTTTGATGAGGAGAAGAAATTTCCTTTCAGTTCAGCTTGCGATTTGAGTTTGGCAAGATTTCAGAGCTCTTTCTTCCTCTCCCCTCTCCCCTCTCCCCTCTCCCTCTCTCCCTCTCCCCCTCTCTCCCTCTCCCTCTCTCCCTCTCCCTCTCTTTCTCTCTCTCTCTCTTTCCTTTCTCTTTCTTTCTCTCTTTCTTTCTCTCTTTCTCTCTCTCTTTCTCTCTCTCTCTCTCCCCCCCCACCCTCTCTCTCTCTCTCTCTCTCTCTTTCTCTCTTCCTCTCTCTCTCTCTCTCTCTCTCTCTTTCTTTCTCACAGCACAGCATGTGGGAACTTAGTTCCCTGACCAGGGATCAAAACTGCACCCCCTGCATTGGAAGCGCAGAGTCTTAACTACTGTACTGCCAGGGAACTCCCCAGAGCTCTCTTCATGCTTTACTGTTGAGCTCACACCTTTCTGAACTGTGGGATATATTTCACTTCTTTCCAGCCTGGATCCCAGATTTTGGGTCACTGGGGATTTCTTTTGGCTCTTCAGTCCTGCTGCCACATTTCTGGGCTTTGGGAGATTTCTTGTTACTCTGCTGTTCTGCCCCTCAGCATTTGGGAGAATCTCCGCAGTATTCCCAGTAAAGACCCAGAGAGCCTTGAAAGAAGTTCTCTTAGCTATTATGCCCTGAGCTCAGACTTTGCAGGGTGACTATAGGGTACAAAATGAAGGTCTAGAATGCCATAGAAGGAAATTTCTCTCCTCTGCTGCCCTACTCTTAGCCTTGATGGCCAACCTTGCACTCATTAAGGTACAGTGTGTCACAGTGAAATTGCTCTTTCTATCCTACCCGTGATAAAGACATTATGTCTCTCTCAGGTCTTCTTTCTTGATCCAGACCAGGCAAATTACCCCTGAGAATTTGCTCAAGGTCAATGGGAAGAGCTGGCAAGGAGATGGAAATTCTCTGCATGGTAGATTGGGTTTATTTAGTCTTCTTTGTATTTTTTAAGCTACAATTTTATAGCTTATACAGCTTGGTATCTTTGTTATGGTGGATGTTGGTCACTTGCAATCAGCTTTCTAATCAGGAGAAACAGTCTAATATAAACTTGCCTTAGAATTATATTTTTAGATTATTCCTTTCTTATCTCATCTGTTTTATTTCTTTTACTCTTTGCTCTTTGTCATCTCAGTCTCTCTTAACTAACTGCTTCTTACTTTTATTTCAAAGAGGCAATGTTTTCTTCAACTTATAAAGATGTAAGACAGTTCTATAAAATTTTTAAGCAAAAATATTAAAGACCATTTATCAAGTATTTAGGCTCTATGTAAGGTGTTTTACCTGAATTACTTATTTGAATTCTAATAATAAGTAATTTTGAGGTACTCATTGTTATCTTCCTTTTCAAAACTGTGAACTGAGGCATAGAAGCATTAAGTTACATGCTTAAGGTCATACCATTAAGTTAGTATATAATATAATTAGGGTTCTAACAGAGCTTTGTCCAATTCTAAATCTCATGTCCTTAAACACAATACTGTATTGTCCCTTGCATTTGTATTTCCTTAAAACCAGTGACCCAAGAGCCTCAACTTCTGAGCCCGTGCGCTCTAGAGCCTGTGCTCCACAACTAGAGAGATGCCTGTGTGCCACAACTAGACTCGATGCAGCCAAATAAATAAACAAATAAATAAATATTAAAAAAAAAAACCCAAAACAGTGACCATTCACTAGAGTGAAGATATCCATGTATTTTCATAGGTACAGATACTGATTCTTAACGGCTGTTAACTGATGGGAGTAAACAGACAGTTTTCAGATATCGACAGTTTGAACAGTTTGAACTGTGAGGCAACAACTGCAGTTTTCAATGAAGTTCCAAAATACTCTAAAAAAGTGGGAAATTGCCCATAATAATATCTAATAATCATGTTTTCTTTGTGGATTTAAGTTTTTACATTTTCACTGTACATAAATGGTTTAGCAAAATGTAGACAGGCTGAACTCATAATTGCTAACCAGATGTCGTTTAAAACCAGAAGCTCTGATTTAATAATTATGTGTTATTTTTCTAAGTCTGAGAGCTCACTGGGGATCTCTAAATGAGAGATTTCAGCAATTCACCTTAGCAATGAACGTTATATTTGAATAACATTTAAAAAAAATTCTAAACTCTGTAAAAACTCACTTCTAAAAACTCATAGCTTAGATCTGGAAGTCAATATTTAAATTCTCATTTTTATTTAGTAATACATAGACTCATTCCAGAAATAAAATATGATCCAACTTAAAAATATTAAAAAATTCAGTAGAATTAAAAAAATAAAACAACTGGTGATCTATTTATAGCAAAGTAAAAAAGAGCATAAAACCAGGGATAGGTTACACAGACATATACTTAATAATATCCTATGCATATTATTGTTGATAAACTATGAATGTAATCTGTTGTGATAATCATAGTGCCCTTACAACAAATACAAACCATTTTCTAAAGAGAAAATTAGCTTTTCTTGCTACTGAAAGATGAAATTTCTCCCATGGGCCTCCATAGTGAAGACCTTGTATGATGTAGTGAATATCATCACATATTATACTTCACTGCACGCAAATGTCATAGTATCAAACCAGATTCAGTAAGAGCAAATCTACAAGAAAGGCAAAACAACTCAGTCTGAATTTGCATCTTTATGAAGATAGGGTCTAATGTAGGAAAAACAGTAAAAATACAGAGTAAGTGCTAGGCAGCAGATTCCATTAGCCTCTCTTATTTCTCATATCCAAGATGTGGAGAAGAGTTGTGAGATTAAAACTACAATCTCTAGCAAAAACATGGAGTGCACATATTTTACGTGGATAAATAAAGGCATATCTATAGATTTTGATCCCCAGTAAAGAAAATGGAGTGGGCTAAGCAGAACTACTCCAATGGAAACATGGTATCCTAACAGTTTACCTAAGGAGTGGTTAGGATTTTTTTTTTTTTTCCTGAAAATAGTTCTGAGTAACTTACACGCAGAAATATGCTCATTTGTAATTATTCAGGATTATTAATAAAGTGACAAGCAAAATGATTAAGAAACAAAACAGACAAAAAACAACATCGCCCCAAACTATACCACGAAATAAAAACCTTACACATATATATATATATATTTTCGCGGTACGCGGGCCTCTCACTGTTGTGGCCTCTCCCATTGCGGAGCACAGGCTCCGGACGCGCAGGCTCAGCTGCCATGGCTCACGGGCCTAGCTGCTCCGCGGCATGTGGGATCTTCCCGGACCGGGGCACGAACCCGTGTCCCCTGCATCGGCAGGCAGACTCTCAACCACTGCGCCACCAGGGAAGCCCCTTACAAATATTTTAAAATCTTTTTAGGGCCACCTAAAATGATGTTAACTTTTTTTCATATTTTTTAAATTTAAAAACTACATTTACTAAAGCATTTCTTTATTTGTATTCTAGCTATAAGCTGGTTTCTGTGTGATTAACAGAGCCTTTAATCTTTAGGTACAGGCACAAACATAAAATGTGCATTATTAATGTCTTTTTATGTCTTCCCAAAATTCATATTGATTATGCCATACGTTGTAGAGAATCACTGATCACTTATCAATTCTTTATGCAGAGTGATGAAGTCCAGTCTATAAATCTATGGCAGTAAATCCGTTAGTCCAATTTTTTCACAGGAAATTTCCAGCATTCCAGTTTATGAGGAACTTTATTGTACCCACTTCCAAACACAGTGCAATTTACTGACAGCCAGGCATTGATTGGGTGTGTGTCCCTTTAAATCTTTGGATTGCCTGGGGTTGACCGATTTAGGCATCAGCAGAGTGCACTTTAATTAGCCCTGAGGAAATCACAGTGGGGATGAAACAAGTTGGCTTGTTATTTTTCTGTTTGTACTAACGGCAAATAAAAGCATGTAATTGGATTTTTTAAAAGCATTGCCAGTCCTCTAGAGTATGCCCTGTTTACAGTTATGATAGCCCTATCTGAGTGTCACAACTCCCTAAAAAGGGCTTTTTCAGAGTCCTAAAGGTGTTGCTCCAGGATGACTATGTAAATTGTGCTTCGCTGTTCAGACCTGCACTTTATGCATTTAAAATGAGGGCCTGCCAGAGGACTCTATCCTGCAAGCTGTCTGTTGCAGCTGTGCTGCCCAGCACTGTTATACCAATGGTTTCCCACTTGGAGCTGCAATAACAGAGAAAGGGAAATCAAAGTTACAGGGGTCTATTTGAGAGAGTAAGCAATTTAGAGGCTCTTCTGTACTTCATACAAGTCACAAGGGTCTAGGAAAAGAGGCTTACTCCCTTGTATCCTCTTGGGCACAATAGCTGGCACTACTTTCTTTCACAGAATATCAGTCTCAACTTTGGAAGAATAAAGGAAGATATAAACTAAACACATAGGGGAAACTATCTTAAACACTTGGGTAAAAATATCCTTCAAATTAGGAGTCAGTATTTTCCCCTTGTGTTTGATCTCCCACTTCTAAATTAAAAACATAAAGTACAGACATATTTTAAAATCTAAATTTGTTAGAACAAAACACAGGGCTAATATTTCTGTGAAATAATTTCTTTTGGATTTGCTCTCATGAGTGAAAAAAAAAAGCCTTTCTTTTAAAAAAATTATTTGGATTGAATGAATGAATGATCTTTGAGGAATTTTTTATATATATACAAAAACAAGACAAAAAAGTACAAGAAAGCTGAAGACCAATAGCCCTTAAGAATAAACATGCAAAAATCGTTAACAGACTATTTGGAAGTAATATTCACAAATAAGCAAAAAATATTTTGTGATGGCTAAGTGGGGTTTACCCCAGGACTAAAAAGTGGTTTCACATTTGAATATCAATCAGTACAATTAATGATATTTATAGAATAAAGGACAAAATCATATGATCATTTGGCACAAATTATTTGGCAAAATTCAATAACTATTCATAATAGAAATTTTCAATAAACTAGAGGTAGAAGAAAACTTCTAAGCCTGATAAAGGCTAATGTCATACTTTAATCATGAAAGACTAAGATTGAGAATAAGAAAGGGATGTCCATTTCCATCACTTTTATTATTCTACTGGATGAATTAGTGCATAAGGGAAAAAAGCAGGGAGTGAGGGGGGACATGGGTAAACAAATTGGAAACAAAGAAATAAAACTTTCTTTATTCATAGAGCATGATTAAATATGAACAAAAGGAATCTATACAACAAACTATTCAAACTAAACTGAATACAGAAAAGTTTCAGGATATATGTGATCAACATATAAAAACAAATGCATTTTTATATACTAAAAACACATATTTAGGAAATAAAATTTAAAAGCAATGCCAAAAATATGAAACACTTAGGAAAAAAATTAATCAAGAATATAAGACCTATACCCTGAAAACTACAAAAGTTGCTGAGGAAATGAAATGAAACCTAAAAGTAAATGAAGAGATATGCCATGATCATGGACTGGAAGATACAATATTGCTAAGATTTCAGTTCTCCTCAAATAGCTCTATACTTTCAATATAATATTCTAGCAGATCTTACTATTTTTCTTAGAAGTTGAAAAGCTAATTCTAAAATTTTTGAGGAATGCAAATGATCTAGTAGCCTAATATTTTTTGAAAAAGAACAAAGTTGATCAAAATATCAAATCTGTACTTGATTTCAAGACTCTCTATCATAGTGTAGAAAACAAGATGTAAGCGCAGACATGCAGATTAAGGGAACAGAATAGTGTCCAAAACTAGACCACATGGATATGTTCAACTAATTTTCTAAATGTATGCATAGTAATTCAATGGGAGAATGGATAGATTTTTAACAAATGGAGCTAGGACAACTGCATATTGAAATGGAAAAAAAATGAACGTCAACATGTATCTCAGAAAATGAACAAAAATAAACTCAAAATGGATTACAGTCCTGAATATAACAGTTAAAACTCTAGGACTTCTACAAAATCATGAGAAACAATCTTCGTGACTTTACGTTAGGCAAATTTTTCTTTAAAAAGACACAAAACAGAAAAGATAAAGATAAACTGATAAACTGCACATCCTCAACATTTATGATTATGGCTCTTTAAAAGGCACCATAAAGAAAATAATAATTCAAACTATACATGTGTATATATATATGTGTATATATATATATATATATACACACATATATATCTCAAAGGTCTTGTATCGGTAATATATAAATAACCCTTATAACTCAATAAAAAGACATCCTGCTCACCATAATTGGCAAAAGATTTGAACAAATATTTTACAAAGGAATATATACGTATGGCCAATAAGCACATGAAGCAATGCCCAGTAACATCATTTATCAAGGAAATTTGTACTAAAACCACAACAAGGTATACCACGTATCTCATTAAAATAACTAAAACTAAAAAGACAGTGCCAAGGGTTGGTGAGAATATGGAGTAACTGGGATACTCATACAGTACTGCTAGGAATGTATGATAGTAAAATCACTTTGAAAAATAGTTTGCCAATTTTATAAAAAGTTAAATATATACTACTTATCATATAAACCAGCAAATACACTCTTTGGTGTTTAAGAGAAATGAAAACACATTTCTAGACAAAAGATGTATATAGGAATATTCATAGCTGCTTAGTTAAAATACCTTTAAACTGGAAATAACCCAACATTCCATACAAAAATGAGTGGAAAAACAAATTGTGGTATATAAATAGAACTGAATCCTAATCAGGATTTTTTTTAAAAAAGGAAGGAAATAACTGGTATGCAACAACATATATGAATCTTGAAAGTATGACCAAAGAAAGGAATGTAATCCCAAAGTAATGCAAGCCCTGTAGACATTCTGTTTACCAAAGTGACAAAGAAGTTATAAAATTATTACCAACGTGATAAGAGATGCATTGCTAATGGGCACAACCATCGGTGAGAAGCTTAGTGGTGGATGTCCTCTGTAGGCCATGGCTAACTATAGGAGACATTGTTATTGAACTGCTTAAACCAGTAGCTATTAGGCTGACAGAAACTCAAACTAGTAGTTTTCTGGTAGAACTAAGATGTGTGCAATTATCTTAGTGAGTGGCAAGGTCAAACAAGATCAGAGTGACTGCCTGACATGTAAAGAGCTACGGAGCTGGCTAAACAGAATATGGTGTTCTTAGGGTATCAAATTAAAGATGTACAATTAAACGGTCAGGTTAACTACTAAGGTTTCCAATCCCGAGTCAGTTCTCAGATTAAGAACCCATTGATTGAAGGAGAGGCCCAGTTCCTGGAAGGAGGGACCATTCAACACCATAGAAAGTATATACACTAATGATTCTTCTATATCTTCCCCTAACAAACCACAGTCATTTCCTGGAGAAATATTATACATACATTGAAGAAAAAAAGAACATCCAGGCATTTCGTTGGATACAAAATCCAAGTTGACATTTGATACTCAGGGACTGAATGTGTCATCATGACCCCCTGGTTAGAGTATTGGTATGTGAGGACCATGTAATAAATCGAGTCCTGACTTAGGTCCAGCTCATCTTTGGGCCCGTGGACCTAATCAGTGATCTTTTTACCAATTTCCAGTATAATTGAAATGGACATATTTAGTAGTTGGAAAAACTCATATCGGTCCTTTGGCCTATGCACTCTTTGAGGGAGGAGATATTATAGTGGGAAAGGCTACCCTCAAGACTGTAAATCAAAAATAGTAACACATTCCAGGGGAATATCAGATATCAGAGATTAGAGCTATCCTTAAGCACTTAAAGGAATAAGAACTGGTGTCTTTCATCATCTCCCAGTTTAATTCAGCTTCCTGGTCTTCACAAAATCAGTTGTATCCTGGAAGATGACACTGGACTACTACAAACTTAAGCAAGCAGTAGCCCCAATTGCAGCTGCTCTTTCAGGGGTAATATCTTTGTTGAGCAGATTTATACCACCTCCGGTACATGGTATGTGGCCAATAATTTGGCAAAGGTGTTTTTTTCCATCCCCATAAAGAAGAAAAATAAGTAATTTTCATTCAAACGAGACAGACAAAAGTATATTTAAAGTTCTTACAGGAGAGCTATATTAACTCTCCTGCTCTGTCTTAATATAGTCCATAAGGATTTGTTTCACAGAACAGCATACCACCCCATTACATCAATGGCATTCTATCAGTTTGGCCAGTGAGCAAGAAATGGAAAATATATTGGAGGTCTTACCGAGATGTTGGTAAGACCTCCAATATATTTTCCATCTCCTCTTCTCCAGAGAGCAGGAGATAAAAGCTGACAGTTCAGGGGTTAGTGGTTACATCCAAGATGGGGCATGAGCAGTGTCACAGGGCACAAGTAAATTTCATGAGTAGATTGTCAAGAACACCAGGTCATTTGCCACCGATGCACTAATGCCTCTCCCTTAGCATACACCCAGGCCCTCATGGGGAGTCCCTCTGATAAGCTGATGGAGGAGGAACAAGGTCAAATGTGGCCTATGGTAAGTCGGCTCAGTATGTGAGTGCAGCCAGAATGGACTGCTGCTGCACTATGGTCTCACTTGGCAGAAAGATGATAGTGAGAGAAAGTCTCCCAGCAGACTGCGCTTTGGACTGGTCATTCATTTTATTCTGGTCAAACATTTTATATGGAAAGAGAAGTGAGTTAAAGTAAAAATACACACAGGAATTCATGGACAGTGACAAGGACCCTATCTGTTTAGTCTGGAACTTGGAAGGAGAAAGCTCAAAAGACCAAGGACAAGGAGATCTGAGGAAAAGGCCTGCAAATGGATTTATGGAGTGAGCAGAGAATATAAAGAGACTAACAAATCTTTTGGTGCCAGGATGATTACATTAAAACCCTCTATCTGGATGACGGAACATTTCATTTTGATTGGGATTGACAAAATTTGAAAGTATGTGTTTGTCTTTGCCTCCTCCAAGAATGGAAGCAGCAACACTATCTGTGGACTTAACAGAGTATGTGTTGCATTAACACAGGATCTTACATAATATTTTCTCAGACTAATAGACCCATTTTATGGAAAAGGAGCTCTGGCAGTGGGGCACATAACCATGGGGTCCATGGATCCTATCACCATGTATTTATTAGGTAAGGATACATGAGTCTGAAAACCCACAGGGGAGGTGGAATTGCTTTCCTCTTCACAACTTTAGGCTCTGGGGCTCTGGAGGTCCTGTTTCATCTACAAGGGGTAAGGTTAAAATGCTATTTAGGTTTCATCTTTGTCGGACATCTGTTCGTTTGAAGCAATCACCACACTGGTAGGGGATTATTGACCTTCATTACCAAGAGAAAATAGGGATACTATGACACAATGGAGTACAGGGAAGGGCAGGTTTGGCACTTAGGTATCTCTTGGCAACCTGTTGACCAATTTAATCCTCAATGGACAAAGCAATAGCCACAGCCTGGGAAGTACATGGTGACCATGGTCTCAAACGCCTCAGTGAAAAGGTTCTGTGTCGCTCCACTAGCTAAGACACCTTGAACAGCAAAGGAAGTAGCAGGGTGTGAGGGAAATCTAGAGTGGGAAGTACAGGAGGAAGATGAGGAGTATCAGCTGCAGCCTTAAGAAGAGCTGTGGCAGTGAGAGCTGTGACTCACCCCACACACTTTGCTCTGGTATGTTTCCGGAGGAAAGAAGACTATACTGAATGCTGAAAAAGCAGCTCCCAAGGAAGGTGAACTCACTATAAGAAGCGAGTTCATCCTAGAAGCACAAAGGGTACATTGCAGGGAATACCATGGTGTGCTGACCAGATCCTTCTGAGGACTGAAGCCCTCATTTGCCCAGCCATCTGGAGTGCTGGCTGCTGCTGGCTCACAGAGGTGTTTCTTTGCAAGCATTACCCCCAGCCTAAAGAAGCTGCTTACAAAGGTTATGATCTCTCTCCAGGGTTGATCTGCATCCAATATCTGGTTGGCAAGGGGATACAAAGACCTGACACCCTTGCTTAGTTTGGAACAACTCTGAAAGGTGATTCTAGCTCCAGAACACCCTCTTGGAACAGTTGAAACCTCTCTTGTAAGTGAAATGCTGTTCAACTTGTCTTTCTGCCTGCTTCCCTCGTTTACTTACATATGTTGTTGCTGAATGAACGCAATATGTTGCCTGCACACAAGTCTCCATCTTAGTCTGTTTTTAGAGATTTGACTAGAGAAACAGTGCATATTGGAGATAGCACTTCCCAGACCCTTACAATTAAGAGGGGGGCATGTAACAACTTTAGGCCTTTATTTTTATTAATAAGATTGATTGAAGTGTGTCCTTCCCTGGTTGAGGCAACAAAGCCCTGGGTATGACTCTTTGGTCGTTCAGGAGTTTGATGCTATTTTTACCTTTGGTACCATGAAGTTTACCTGGGTATTTATGATATAATTCTTTTTCTGTTTATATTTATTTAACTGGATTTCTTTGTGACCAAAGTGAGCAATCTGATGACTGCCTCTTGTTTTGAGGCTTCCCTTAGTACCAGAAGATCATTTGTACAGGAGAAGGAATTAGGATATTTATTTTGTCAGCATTTTATTTTCTTGGATCATTAATGGGGCAGACTGCCTTTTGGCCAGAGACCAATAATTTGCTATTGACCAGACTCTTAAGATCAACCTCACCCAGCCAGGAGGAGTTTCTTGTGGTCCTGAACTAGACTGTACAGTATAAATAATGAGAACGCTTAGCCCCATTTAAGCTTGGTTTTACTTCAACCAAAATTACTACATGAACTTAATGACTTTTTTATTCTACTACACAGAGGTCACCACAGTGAGATTTATTTGATTTTGCAGTCTGGCTAATTAATTTGTTCATTCTGTACACTCAGCATCAGCACTGTTTTTTGGAGCAGTGCTACCAAAGCAATAGATTAATTTACATGGTACCATGCATCTAGAATAATCATTACCCCACAGAATTGTTATTGCTTGAATTCTAAAGAGAAAGAAGATATTTCCCCACTGAGAGATCAAGTTTCTATTGTAGTTTTCAGGGGGATAAAAAAGAAAAGGAAAATGTGTATAACTTCTTTGAACAGGAGAGCTTTCTGGAACTTTTAATTTAATTACAGTATGTTCTAATGCACTATTTCAATGACCATTCTGGACAAATATCATTCAGCAGCAAGGAACAGAAGCCCACCTAAAGCTGTATTAAATAAAGGATACAGAGGAAACTTCTAGAAATGTATGGATGGCAACAAGTGTAGGTACCATTATTGGAGAAAGGCACCAGGACTGCACATTTGTATTTTCTAGTTCTCAAAACAGCTTATCTCTTTTCCATGACATTCAGACCTCTCTGTCACCAGTTTCATTTTCTCTCCATGGGAATTGCTTCTTACTCTCCCTCCTCTATTTGGACATGGCCCATTATGGCTTACGATAAAGTGGCAGCCTAAGCCCCTGAATCATCAGTGTTATTAGCTCAGCTACCCATTGTCCTCCGGCATATCAGATGAATCTGACGGACTTAACTTGGATCACGTGAATACCACAGCCCCCTTGTAGGTAAGCAGGGAGGTGGAATCATGGGTTTCAACTGGTTCTCTGAGTACATTCCTTCTGCAGTGACACTTTGTGGGCAGGCATGCCCAAAATATATCTATAAAACTGGTCCAAAATTTGTCAAATGTTCTGCTCCTCAGCAAAAAAATAAAAATTATTTTATAGCCAAGTTTACAACTGGATTCAATGACAGTAATTAATTAAATTATAGGGCCAAGAGATAGTCCACGGTGTAGCATGCATTAGACTAAGAAGTTATATCCACTTCTGAAGCAGGTCAGAATAACGAAATCAGGTGATGTACAATAGATGACTGAATGATAAAAAAAAATGAAAGACAAGTTGTCACAATGGCAGCCATTTGATGCATGCAGATACACTAAGCTTTGGCCATTGCAGCAGATATGCAGGCAAAAATAAAACATCTCTAGCAAATTTATTTTTTTTCATTCTAAGTAAATCTATATTTTGTCACTTAAATGTTAATTTACAAAGAAAAATTCAGAATGATTCAATTAGAAAGTTTGATGTGTATTTTTTTTCACTCACTAGCACATTATTGGCCTAATATATAATTGTTGTATGAAAAGTCTTTCCAGCATTTGAACTGCTATAAATGTAAAAAATGGTAACTGTCACATCTGAAGCAAATCAACTCTTTCTGTCACCTGATGAAAAACTGAAATTAGAAGGCTGTGATCATAGTTTAGGCATACAAAAATGGAGTTGGGCAGCCACTGAGGATCTGGTCTCAGACGGGTCCTTGCACCACTGAGAACATGAACTTTCTTTGAATCGTACCAAGCCCAAGGACACCCCCGGCCCTGTATTTAGAACAACATCTGTCAACTGCAAACTTATGGTCTCAAGTTTCCCCTACTTGTAACTATGCAACCATTTCAGACCCCAACCAACCCTTGCTTAACAATCACCCTTACTTCTTGCCAGTTCCAATTAGAATTCTTGAAAACAACTATGTAACAAACTGTGGCCTTGTACTGTTGTCATTATAAGCTCCCTCCATTTTGTAGTTGGGCAGAGCACAATTTGAGGGCCTCTTGAATCTGTGTCTCCTGGGCTGCAGTCATAATCCCAAATAAGTGTCTCTGTTTCAATCAGGTCTCAGTTTCTGAAATTTTGGTTAATAACATCAATACATGGTGTTAGCAGTTGTGTATGGTCATTCCAATCTTGGCCTTCCCCCTCCATATCATATGTAGTGTGTTGCATTTGTGTCAAATTTATAATATTTTATGATTACTAATCTTATCTTGCACAATAAGTGCAAAAATTTCAGTTACATTTCTACCTTATTTTCATTATCAACATAACGTGTTCTACATCACTTATTAGATAATAGACACAAATATTGACTCTGAAGTCAGAATGATAATGATTCTAGCTCTGTTTCACCAAAACTTCATTAATCTGTGATCTTAGTCAAGTTGTGTAAGCTCTATGAACCTCAGTTATTCTACCTGCAACATTGGGTTAATAGCATTATCTATATCATAGTGCTAACATTAGAATTAACATTAAATATAAAGTGGCATGCATAGTACCAACAGGATAAATTATTAACACAAATCTGCAGTTGTTAAGAGGTAGCAGGCTAATATGGTTAGAATATGGGTCCTCAAAAGGAAGGAGAGAAGGAGACACAGTCCCTGCCACCAAGGTGAATGGAAGATACATGCAGTTTGACAAATCTTGCAAATGATCCTATATCCTCTTTCTGTCTTCTCAGTTGAGAATTAATGGTATAAATAGTTTTTTTTCCAAAAGGGTAGAATGGAGGTTATGCTTTCGTAATACTCTTTATTAAGTCTCTTAGTAAGAATTATTTTTTTTTTGTTTATCCATCTGTTATTCTTTGGTCTACATTATCTCAGCATAGCAATACATAACATATAAGTGACAGGACATATTTGTTCACAAAAATTACTTTTAGCTATTGAATTGTATTTCAATTTTTTTTTTCTTGAATAACCTTTTTTTTTTCTGTTCGTTCAATTCCAGTTCCCGAGATATTCCTAATTAGCTACCTGGGAAGGAGCCCTGCCCGCCCATCCCATTTTTTGGCCAGCTTATTAATCTCCTGGATTTGTCTCAATGAAGTATTTATCCACAGTCTTTTCTGGTCTACATTTGGTATTTCAAGAGCTGGCATTTCCCTTGCTTATTTTTGGACACTAATATTTAATCATAAAATCATAGGAGTTGGAGACGGATGAGACCTAACAGTTCACTCTCCATTTGCCTGCCAAACCTGATGTTCCCTATTATTTGGCACTGATTTTTACAAAACTGGTGATTTATCCACTCACATAGTTTATTTATTTATTTTTTTTGCAGTACACGGGCCTCTCACTGCTGTGGCCTCTCCCATTGCGGAGCACAGGCTCCGGACGCGCAGGCCCAGCGGCCATGGCTCACGGGCCCAGCCGCACTGCGGCATGTGGGATCCTCCCAGACAGGGGCAAGAACCTGTGTCCCCTGCATCGGCAGGCGGACTCCCAACCACTGCGCCACCAGGGAAGCACCACTAACATAGTTTTAAGTGCCATGCTTTTGCACATATACCAGGAATATCTACTATCCAAAGTTTTACGTTATTCCAGGTGTATTACTTTTAGATAACTTCACCTTTCAAAGTTAAGTGGGTACTCATGAGAAGATATATATACAGAATACCCATATCTGCAGCCATTGTGGTCAGTTTAGTGCACCTGTTATTTCAGTGAGCAAAATATAAATCCAGCAAATGGGTGAGGCAGAGATAAAGAGCCTATTCAGTCAAAATTTCAGATCTAGCCTCCAAGTATCACTATCAGCACTCTATGATTTCTTAACAGTAAAATACTTTCTCAACATTTAAAAATGCATTACAGAGTCCTATGGTCTTCTATTTCTTTTAAAGAATAAGTCCTTCCATTTTAAAGCTTCTATCATATTCTAAAGGGACATGGTTCAGGTAGAAAGCTTATTAAATTTCAGATGCATGGTGGTAAATGGATTTAAAACATCAAAACCAGTAAATACTACATTCATCTCCAAATATTCTCCTGCCTGTGACTCACTCTTGACTCGAGCATTCATTGCACTTCTCAGGCTTATGTCCACGAAGAAATATCACTGCACAAGTATTTGGAAAATTACCTCAAAATAGGGCTTTATGAGATTATTCTGATATGAGAATGTGATTTATATATGACCCCTTCATGTAGTGCTTATCATGTATTCACACAGGTAGAGAACATTCTAAATCAGAAGATGTATGCTGGCAGGCTGAAGCATTACCCACCTCCACAGTCATCCTCTTCTTTAGCCTTAGTCAAGGACTTGGGACAGTGGGTTAAAATGTCTCCTTATTTTTTTTGCCATATAAATCACTAGTATTCTGATTTGAAAGCCAGATAATGGTGAATCCATACTAATTCCGTTATACTCTGCTGCCCCAGTTACACACACACACACACACACACACACACACACACACACACACACACACAAACACTTTACTGAAATTCACCTTGAGCTTATTCATTCTCCTACACTATTTGTGTACCAGTATAACTCACCCACTTGATTGTAAACTACTTTGAGAGAAGATGCTATAATTTGTACCTCAACATCCCCTGCATTTCGCACACTACATGTGATTTGTAAACTCTAAATGAAAATACATTAAATAAAACACAAACCCATCACTGGTTCTTTATGAGTTGTAAGTGATTATGACAAGATTTTCTATAGTTCAAGGGTACACCAAATGGTGGTGGTGAGGGAAATTACCCATAATTTCAAAGGATTAACCGGTCTTTGGGAAGTTTTGTGTACCTCTAAGTTAGACAAGGTAAGACTCAAAGCTGATACATGAAGACGCTGGCAGGGATAACTGTGAACTGACAAGTTCCTCACTAGTTTTGAAAGTTTATAATCTCCTCACACCTCTAACTGACCATAGAATCCCAAACACATGTTCTTTAAACTAATAAAACACAGGATCCCTCTTCCTTTGAAGACTACTATTGCAATCCTGTAATAGAGCAATGCATCTAACTTATATAACAGAGACTTTAAAAGATTGCCTGACCCTCAGTGTGAGCACTTGGATGACATTTTGATTTTAAATCTTGCTAAGTATAATTCCATAAGAGAGCCAGTTAACCTCTTTTTCTCAACAACAAAATAGGGATAATAATACTTGGTTATGCTTACTTTGTGAGGTTGCTATAAACATAAGATAATAAAACTTTTATCCCAATGCCTGGCACATAGTCACTGTAAAATAATTGATAGCCATAACAATTGATGTCATCCATCACAAAAGATACCAAGGTTTGAAAAATGTTACCACATTTTCTCTCTGATGACTTCTTCTTAGTCTCCAAATAATTGTTTTACTTGGTCATGATAATGAAATAAAAACAAAACTTATTTATGTATGTATTTATTATTTATTTATGAAAGCAAGAATAAAAGCATTGCTTATTGAAGGACATGATCCAACACTATCCTTTAAAAAGTGGTAAATTAATTAGTGAAAAATTAGTTGAAGAGTAAACAAAAAGAGCAATCACCAAAAAAGATTTGCCATCTCATTGATTATTTTATCTGAGATGACATCAGCGCCTCCCAGGAGTCTTTGGACAAATTCTAGAGATTATGCAACAAAGGGATTCTACTAAGTAGTTATAATTTCAAAAAATAAAAAGCGCTTTAGGATTCCTCTAAGGAAATTCAGTAAAAGAAAGGGTGCAGGGTGTATACGTCACCCTATTTTGAATATCTGGCCTTAAAAATAACTTAATGACCATAAATACTTATTGCCAGAGTAAATGCTATGTATTCAATAGCTTTCCTAAGAAATGGAAATATAGAAGGTAACACTTTTCCTAAAACAATACTATAGAATGTTTGTGAAACTTAAGAGATATGTCTCTTTCAGAAAGTCAACAAAAAAATGCAAAAGTACATGAAAGCATTTATTCTGGACAGTCAAGGACAAATATAGAGAGAAATAGAAAACATTCCGTCAAAGGTATATGTGTGGCTTATTTTAGATAAGCAAAATCCACAAGTTTAGCAGTGAGCAAGAAATGTGCAAAGTCTTATCTTGGAATCACACAAAATGTGTTAATTCTTTGAATCCTTTTTAGAAATCTTTTTTTTTTTTTTTTGTCTCCAGTCTGTCCAAAGTTATAATGTAGTTGTCATTAATACATACTGCATTTCTTCTGTAGGGACCAATGAAAAATTTGATCTTAATTTGGTAGTGACTCTTTCATGTCTGAAAACTTTAGAAAGCATAGTTCTTATAGTATATAAAACAAAATTTTGTTACCTTTTATATTTCCAGAATTTTTTTTATTTTTTAGGAAGATATTATCACCTTTTTGCTTTTTGATCTTTGTAAACGTTTGTTGCAGTTCTGTGTTCTTTCCCAAAAGGCTATTTTGAGGGAAAAGAGGCACTTATCAACCATACAGTATGACAGATACAGTATTCTTTAATACAAATTTCAATGCCCAATGAGCTAATTATATATATATTTATATATTCTGATCTGTAAACATATGGTAAACAGTATGAGTATTTGTTAATAGATATTCTGGTTATACTGAACATAAACACAAATGTCTCATTACAGTGTTGCCAATCCTAGTTAACCACCACCTGTACAATCAATTAGTCAATAAATGTCATATAATATTTCTGTTTGTTAGAAAAATACTTAGTGGTCAACTATGAGTCAACTGCTATTCTAGGTACTGAGGGAGTACCAGTGATGAAATTCATGATTCCTGCTATGATCTCACAAAACCCATATTCTGGTCAAAAGAGAGAGTCAGTGAATAAGTAACCAAATAAAAAGATAAAATGTCATAGAAAATGTGATGAAGAATATGTTTCAGGCTAAATTGGTAAGAGTAATAAAGAAGGAGTGCCACTTTCGATGGATGTGTATGTACATGTATTTATACTTAGGTATATATAAATACATATGAATACACACGTACACATATATGTGCATTTTTAGAAAAATAAAATGTTCTTCATATATATTTCTACACACTTAAATTTTTATGTTTTTGAAAACTTTCAGTGTTTAAAAACTTTCTACTATTTAGTGTTCAGCATCTCTCCCTTGCAAACTGTGTTGTCATGAACGTGTACATTACTCCTTTGCTCCTATGTGTAACTGCTTCTCTGCAGTACTCTATAAGAAATGGAACTGTAGAGTCCAAAAGGAGGCACACTTAAAATTTTAATAGGTATTACCAATGGAGGTCCCCTAACAGAACTATTTCCCTGTTTCCTTGGCAAAATATGATGTTAAACTTTTAATTTTTGCCCATTAGGTAAGTAAGATAATGAACACAGCATCTCTTTGTATGTGAGTTTGCATTTCCCTGCTTGTTAAGTTAAGCAACTTTTTCTTTACTTTAATGACCATTTTATTTTCTCTTTTTTGACTCTTTGAGTTGTCTGTTTGGATCTTTGGCCCTTTACTCTTGGATTTTTATGTAATATTTATTCATGCGTGTGTGCTTAGCACAAATACACACCATTTACATACAAATAATAAACACACACTATATGCATCATGCCATGTGTATTCTTATGTGATTATATATTAATACCTTTTTATATATAACCACAGAAGAATACAAATTCAAAAATATGTATAGTGCAAATATTATTTCCTCTACTGTTACCTTTAACATAGTTTCATTTTTACCACAGAATGATTAAATATACCAGTTAAATTTATTAATTAATTCCTTATGGCTTTTGTGTTGTATTGTTTGTGAGTGTGTGTGTGTGTTTTGTCTTATTCCTATTCTTACACTAAATAATAATGACCTATATTTTCTACTAATATATTCATAATATTTTTTCCTACATTTTGAACTTGAAATAACTGAATTTAGTTTTGTCAATTTGGGGAGGTAAGCATCTAATTTATTTTTCTTCCTCCTGATAGACAATTTACCCAACACTGTTTTTTGCCAGGGTACCCTTTTCGCACCACTTCAAACTACCAACTTTTCATGCACTAAATTCTCAAGGGTCTGTTCCTGGACAGCAATCTCTTTCTGTATTTTTATGTCAATATTACATTTTCTTAATTGTTCAATTTTTATAATAAGTTTTCAAATATGGTAGGCAAATTTATCTCTTCTTACCCTCTTTATCTTTTTAAAATGTCCTCTTGGTTACTCTGCCATATTTCCCTTTCTAAATGAAATTTAGAAAGAGTACTCTGAGTTTCATGAATAACGTTAACAGGATTTTTGCTTACATTGTTGTGTATTTACAGATTAATCTGGAGGAGTGTTCTTATCTTTGCAATATTGAGCCACCCATTCAGAATATGGCTTAGCTCACCTTTTATTCAAATCTTCTTTTATGTCCTTCAATAAAATTTTATAGTTTTCTTCACATACGTCTTATTTTTATTAGGGTTATCTTTATGCATTTTAGTTCTGTGGCTATTGTGAGGCAGATCTTATCATCTATTATATATTCTATTATTGCTAGCATGTAGTAGGGCTATAGAAAATTGCATCTTTGCTATTTCTAATATAATGACATATTTCTTCCTCCTTTTGAATAGTTATAATTTATTTCTCATTATTTCTTTCCAATATTTATACTTTTTTATTTTTAAAAAAAACTTCCTGGCTTGGTGGATTGACTAGGGGATCTAGTACAATGCTGATTAACAATACGATAGTAAACCGTCCTTTCTTGTTACTGATTTTAAAGGGAATGCTTCCAATATTTCACCCCTAAATGTGATGCTTGCTTGATAGTTTTCTGGTAGATAAATTGTATTAAATCAAGGAAGTTCCCTTTTACTTCTAGCTTGCTAAGAACTTCACTTATTAATTTTTTAATCAGAATTTGGGGGAACATTTTATAAAACAGCTTTTAAACATGAACTTTTCCCCCTCATAATCGTTTAATGTAGCAAATTAGCTTTGTGCATTTTCTAGTGCCGAACAAGCCTTGCATTTCTTGGACAATACAAACTTGGGGATGATATATTATTACTTTCAGGTTCTGCTGGAATTTATCTGCTGATATCTTCATTAGGTATTTGCATTTGTGTTCATTAGTGAGGCTGGCCTATACTTTTTTTCTTTTAACATCTTTATTGGAGTATAATTGCTGTACAATGTTGTATTAGTTTCTGCTGTATAACAAAGTGAATCAGCTATAAGTATACATATATCCCCATATCCCCTCCCTCTTGTGTCTCCCTCCCACCCTCCCTATCCCACCCCTCTAGGTGGTCACAAAGCACTGAGCTGATCTCCCTGTGCTATGCAGCTGCTTCCCACTACCTATTTTACATTTGGTAGTGTATATATGTCAATGCCACTCTCTCACTTCGTCCCACCTTACCCTTCCCCCTCCCTGTGTCCTCAAGTCCATTCGCTACCTCTGCATCTTTATTCCTGTTCTGTCCCTAGGTTTGTCAGAAGCTTTTTCTTTTTTTTAGATTTCATATATATGTGTTAGCATATGGTATTTGTTTTTCTCTTTCTGACTTACTTCACTCTGTATCACAGTCTCTAGGTCCATCCACCTCACTACAAATAACTCAATTTCGTTTCTTTTTATGGCTGAGTAATATCCCATTGTATATATATGGCACATCTTCGTTAACCATTCATCTGTCAATGAACACTTAGGTTGCTTCCATGTCCTGGCTATTGTAAATGGTGCCACAGTGAACATTGTGGTACATGACTCTCTTTGAATTATGGTTTTCTTGGGGTATATGCCCAGTAGTGGGATTGCTGGGTCATATGGTAGTTCTATTTTTAGTTTGTTAAGGAACTTCCATACTGGTTCCTTAAAAACCATAGTGGTTGTATCAATTTACATTCCAACCAACAGTGCGAGAGGGTTCCCTTTTCTCCACACCTTCTCCAGCATTTATTGTTTGTAGATTTTTTGATGATGGCCATTCTGACCGGTGTGAGGTGATACCTCACTGTAGTTTTGATTTGCATTTCCATAATGATTAGTGATGTTGAGCATCCTTTCATGTGTTTGTTGGCAAACTGTATATCTTCTTTGGAGAAATGTCTATTTAGGTCTTCTGCTCATTTTTGGATTGGGTTGTTTGTTTTTTTGATATGGAGCCGTTTGAGCTGCTTGTATATTTTGGATATTAATCCTTTGTCAGTTGCTTCATTTGCAAGTATTTTCTCCCATTCTGAGGGTTGTCTTTTCATCTTGTGTATGGTTTCCTTTGCTGTGAAAAAGCTTTTGTTTCATTAGGTCCCATTTGTTTATTTTTGTTTTTATTTCTATTTCTCTAAGAGGTGGGTCAAAAATGATCTTGCTCTGATGTATGTCATAGAGTGTTCTGCCTGTTTTCTTCTAAGAGTTTAATAGTGTCTGGCCTTACATTTAGGTCTTTAATCCATTTTGAGTTTATTTTTGTGTATAGTGTTAGGGAGTGTTCTAATTTCATTCTTTTACATGTAGCTGTCCAGTTTTCCCAGACCACCTATTGAAGAGGCTTTCTTTTCTCCTTTGTATATTCTTGCCCCCTTTATCAAAGATAAGGTGACCATATGTGCATGGGTTTATCTCTGGGCTTTCTATCCTGTTCCATTGATCTATATTTCTCTTTTTGTGCCAGTACCATATTGTCTTGATTACTGTAGCTTTGTAGTATAGTCTGAAGTCAGGGAGTCTGATTCCTCCAGCTCTGTTTTTCTTTCTCAATATTACTTTGGCTATTTGGGGTCTTTTGTGTTTCCATACAAATAGTGAAATTTTTTGTTCTAGTTCTGTGAAAAATGCCATTGGTAGTTTGATAGGGATTGCATTGAATCTGTAGACTGCATTGGGTAGTATAGTCATTTTTGGCCTATACTTTTATTTGTTCTGTTGTCCTTGCTCAGTTTTGTCTACTAGTGGATTTTTCCCTTTGTATTTCTATAAAATGAACTTAGAAGGACTATTTTCTCATCCATGATCTTAGCAGTTCATATAATATGGGGATTTTATTTTGTTTTTTAAAGTATATTTTAGATACTTTAGATCTGACCCTATTTCAGGGATAAATGTTAGTACTCCCTTAATTTTATTTACTATTAATTAATTTGTTATCTATATGTTTTTGAGCCATTTTAAATAACATATACTTCTAGACCATCAAGTATTTCATCTAAGTTTAAAAATTTGTTATAAATAGTATTGTATTCTCTTTGTCATAGATATTACTGTCTTTGTTATGTATTTTTGGATTCCTCCTATAATTATATAAGCCCAGTTTTACATTTCTTATCACTTTTTGTACTTTGTTTCTTTTTATCTTGAAAAATATGTCTAATTTTTTACTATCTTATAAATTATAGCAAGTAAACTTTGATTTGTTGATAGTCTTTACTTAGTTTTGTCATATTCTCCCAATTATCTATCTCCATTTGTACTGACCTTACCTTGGAAAAGACACTCAAAATTCAGCCTTTTTTATTTTGTGTGACTCCAAATTATTATCTCCTCAGACAATTTTTTGAGAAGGGGCAAAGGAAGAAAAATATTACTTTCAAAAGCTTCATGATTTTGTTTTTCTGCTTTCAGGAAAAACAAAAGAGTCTAAGCTCATGTCTTTCTTTTAGAGTCTTACTGAACACCCCTGTAAGGAGCCAAAACCCCTCAGCAGTGTGATTTTTCTACCATTGTCCCCTAATTCTACAGCTTCCATGGGTGATTCATTGGTGTCCAATGTACAAAACATGTGACAATTTAACCAAACATTTTACAACTATCTGAAGTAATACTTCAAGTGCCACATTTAAATAATGGGTCTTCAATGACCTTGACCCAGATAATTTTCTATTTTAGTATATTTTCTTTGCAATACCCCATTCCTTATACCATATGTTGTAATTAAAACATTTATTTGCTTATATGACAAAGACCCTACATGTGTGTCTGCTCCAGGGCCATTGTTAAGGCAGAGTTCCACTTTGTACCCTCTGTGGCTCTCTTGCTTCACAGTCTTCCATCTGTCGTCTTTATTCTTAGCCTCGTAGTGATTTGGCTGCATCAGTTCAACGTGTCATGTATGGTCATGGTCCCAGAACAATCTTGATTTTGTTGTATTAAGGATGTACAACTTTTCAGACATAAACCTCAGTGGTGAGGGTAAGAGGTGGGGGTGGTATTGTTGGGAAGGGAGTGGGCAAAGAGGAATCTGCCATTGCCATTTGTTTCAATAATTTAATAAAATTAAATGAAAATCCATAGGATATGAAAGGGGACATTATTTTTGCCTCTCAGCAGAGGGACTGCATTATTTATTAGTATTTTTACTTTTGATTCAGTTACTCTCCTATTATCTGCATATAATAATGCTGACCTCCAAAATTCTCAAATGTGAGCTCTTCCACTTAAAATATTTTTGATTCCTTTACATTGCCACTCTTATATGTGACCATACAATGTTGTGATGTTTTCAGTATCACTGGTGACTTTTCATAGTTCAAAGCAGTCATCTGTTTACAGTCAAACCATAGTTTATATTCTTTGTATGACAACATCAAGGAACAAGTATCCTATTTTTCACTCACCAATTCTTAACTGATACAATTGTTCATTCTTCACGAATCTGCCTTGTCATTAATCTGGAGAATAGTTGCCAATCAAGTCTCTCAAACTGATCAAATCTGAATTAATTAAGCGCACATTTATTGTTTACTTAATGCCAAACATTTTGTCAGTTAGTGTGTTTAGGCTAAAATATAATCAGTTATGTGGATGTTTGACTGTGAAATTATTTAAGAAAACAGATTTAGGAAAGTCTTCCTCTAGCCTGTTACCAAATACAAACTCTGCATTGCTCAAACCTTGAGAATAAGTGACTCAGTAGCACGGTTTCTGCTTCAAAATGTCTGTTCCTGGCTCAGAAAGCTTTCTGCCTAGATTAGTTAAGCTTACCATCTTGTCTTTTTTCCTCAATTCCATTGAATTTCCTGGTTTCTGTCTCAGATCTCAGCTGTTTAATGCTCCTGCCTGCCTAACTCTTATGACTTTGGTAACTTTTGCTCAAATGAGATACTAGAATGCACTCTCCAGACCACCTGCTTAGCTCCTAATCCCTGCACACTCTGTCCTCCTAGCTTCACTATCTCACCTTGGGCATGGGCTGCAGGGCACCTCTCTCAAGTCAGGCTAGTTCTATGCTTGTACTGTATTCCTGCAACTCCAGGCATGTGTACTTCAACTCTACAAATCACCTGAATCTCTATAACTGACTACTCTATGGTCTCATTGGACTGAATTGATTGAGCTCACTGAATGGAACTAATGATTTAGGGCTTTGGTTCTAAACCCTGGCTGTAAGTTAATATGGGGAGAGCTTTAAAAAATTAAAAAAGAATAAATATATCAGCATCTCAGTCATGGGCATTTTTAAAAGTCTCCAGATGATTATAATGTGCAACCTCTGTTGAGGACCACTGTTTCAGAATAAAAATGAAACAGGCAGAGTCAGGGAGCACAGCTGGATTCCCTGTTTAAAGGGACTGGAATAAAACCCTGTGATATTCTCCTCATCTTTCTTGCAGTGTCTATCCCACTACTTTTTTTTCTCCCAGCCTCGCTCATTGACAATGTTTACAGGAGTCACATCAAAAAGAAGTACTGAGAGACAGTAAATGGGGGAGGGAAGAAGCAGACAGAGTCCCTGTTTTTATTCCCCCCTGCCCCACCAGAAGCCTGGAATTTACTACCATGTCAGCTATAAAAGGCAAGCTCCTTAACTACAATATCCTGTATGAATAATACCCAGGAAGGAAATTTTAAATCCACCCCTGAATGTAAAAAAGCATCACTAGAGAGAAATAATTTATGAGTAAGACACCGAGGGCTACATACTGTAATTTATTTTTATATCGTGATCTTTGTTCAGACCACTGCAAACTCCTCTTCAGAAAGAGTCCATCAATTATGAGCAAGAAGGAACAGGGAGACTTTCATACTAGAAAATATATCTTTCATACTTCCTATATGCTTATTTATTCCCACTGATAATAGATACTTTGTTGGTTCAAATCATTACAAGCTGTGAACCACGAAGAGAAATGAGCAATAAATAAAGTTTCCTGCTTCTTTTAATAAAATGTCCCCATGTCACAGCCTAGGGAATGCCTTGTAATCACAATGAGCTCAAATATGCTCTACCCAATTCTTGGAATGTAAATACTGTGACTTCTTTAAATTAACTTTTGGAATGCCTTTAATTACCGTGATCAGAAAAGTTAGAGGATGACTATATATACAAAATGAAGTGATTGGATTGTTGGTATATAATTAAATCAAACCTCCAGATGTTTATGAAAAAGTTCTTTAAGCATGTATTGGTAACAGTTAACATTTATTGAGTACTTTCTATTGTTAGATACTTCCCTGAGTACTTTAGATATATAAATTTATCCAAAACTAACAACCCAATAGTACCAACTTTAGAAATGAGAAAACTGAGCAGAGAGAGGTTAAGTGACTTGTACAAAGTCAACAGCTAATACGTGCTAGAACTGGAATTCTGACCCAGACAACAGAACTCCAGAGTCCTTGTTCTTATCTATGGTGGTATACAACCTTAGATTCAACCTTAAAATCAATCATTATATTAGAACATTTGGACAGAATTATTATTTAAGGAGTTTCCAACTCTGAGTCTTGATAGGAATAAGCTGTAAGAATTCCTTAGATATAATTTCCTAGCGTTGTGGAAGCTTTGACGGTCTTCTCATGAGAGAACAGACGATAGGGAATAGAGGGTGATGATGTTGTGAAGGGCATGAAATTAGTTCCAATCATCAACACTCATTAAAGAGTGAATTAGACTTAATAATCAAAGAGGTAGAAGATCCAACAGTGCACAAGATACCTTGACCTAGCAGCTCCTGAAGTCTAGTGGGGAGCAGACATTAACCGAAGATCACATACATATTCATTACAATAATGATAAATGCTGGAGAGTGGGTGGCTACTAAGTGCTAAAAGAACATATAGTTGGGCATTTAACCTAGTCTGAGAGGGATGGGACACACTGAAAAAGTCACATTTAAGCTGAAAGATAAGCAGGAATTAACCCTACTCACAGGGCAAGAGCGTTCCAGGTACAAGGGAATAGCATGTGGCATCCTGAGGGAGAAAGGAGGGAGTTCAGTAGGGTTAAAATTAGTTATTCATCGGGTGTAGAAAGAAAATGTTAGAACTTCTATTTACAGTCACTTAGCTCAACCTCTAAAATGTTTATTTTTTATGTAGTTTTATAAGATGCATGCAGTATCAGTTTACTAGTATTTGCATAAATGTTATGAATTAGGACTGCATGCTCAAGAAATTTTACTGATGGGCATGCAGAGTAAGAAATGTTTCAGGACCACTGGTTTCACTGGTTTAAGCAACTGCAAAAGGAACAGGGGTTCCTTTGCAGTGACCTCAAGGGTTGGTGGTGATGGGGAAGTAGAACAGGAAATTACACTGGATGACACTGGAGACTTTCCACATAGGACCTGGTGGGCCAGGTCAAGTATTCAGGGTTTAATAGCAAAGGGAAACAGCTGAAAGGAGAAAATACACACTTGTCCATTGGGCAAACAATCTAAGATGGCTACCAATTAAAATGATTTAGAAATAGGTTAATGAAGACAAAAAGGAAAGCTTCAGAGTGGATTTGAAAGCTGCCTTTTTAATATTAATCTATATGCGTGTTCTCTCTCCTTCTCAAATGAAAGCCATGTGCTAAGGACTGAATATTTGTGCCCCTGACAAAAATTCATATGTTTAAATCCCTGTCCCCAATGTGATGGTATTTGGAAATGGGGCCTTTGGTAGGTAATCAGGTCATGAGAGTGGAGCCCCGATGACGGGATGAGTGCCCTTGAAGAAGAGACAGAGAGAGCTGGCTTCCTCTCTCTGCTCTCTACGTGTCAGGATAGCAGGAGAAGACTGCTATCTGCAAACCAAGAAGTAGGCTCTCACCAGACACTAGATTTGCCTGCATCTTGATCTGGATGTCCCATCCTTCAGAAATGTGAGAAATAAGTGTAAAAAACAAAAAAAATGTTTAAGCCATCCAGTCTATGGTAGTTTGTCATAGCAGCCTGAACTAAAACACCATGTGAAACATGATTATTTCATCCATCACTTATCTCCTTTCCTTACATAATCTGTTAAATACCCCCTCCAAGTAGACAGCAGAGTATCTGGCCTACAGTAAATGCTCAGTAGCTTTGGCATATAAATTATATCATGACCTCAAGTTTAGCACATTCCAAATGAATTTAATTTATTTTCCCCAATACATGCGTGTCTACCTATATTCCCTGTCTCAATGAATGATGCACCCCCTCTCAGGACTTCAAGTTGGACTACATGTTTCCCACGACACCCTTATATTTAAGGTCTCGTCAGACCTTAAATCTTATAGATCATATCCAAGGGAAGCCTCAACACTCAGCCTCTCCTTGTCATTTCCTTGCCTTTGCCATAGCCCTTACAGTTCTTCCTATTTAGTAACCAATTCCAGATAACCCTTTCCCTATACTTATTAACTAAAATTCATTGGATTCCAAGTATGTGCCACACACTATAGTTAAGGCCTTAAATGCATGATCTCCTTTAATCAACATAATCCAACGACAAGAGTACTATTATTACAATCAGTGGGTTTTTTTTAAGAAATTAAGGTTTAAAAAGTTTAAGTGACTTTTCCAAGTTTGCCCAGCAACTAAGAGATAGAGCAGCTATTCACACAGTCAGTCTTCTCTTGGGCTAATATTCTTACCAACTGTGATATACTCTACTCTGCTCCCACCTGAAGTTTATTGCAACTGCAGTATATTCACCACAATTGATTCATTGATTTCTTTGTGTCTTCCCTTATTCACTCATTCATTCACTTATTCTCTACTCATTCACTTACCTATGCATTTAATGAATGATTGCTCACTTTTACCTATTTTACATGTTGTACAACTTTGGTGAAATCCAGGCACTTGTGAAGCATACCATCTATTAAGGGGCAAACATTAAACCAAAATTACTTAAATAATTATGTAATGGCAATAAATGCTAAGCCAAAATATGGTCCTTTAAGTATAAATCTGATCATGGTAGTCACACCTCTGCCACTGAAGAAGTGATTTTCTCTCCCAGAAATCCTCTTCCCTTTAATCTACTAAAAAATAATCACGTGATCTTTAAATGCTCAGATGTACAACTTTCTGTCACTTCCAAGTCAGAATTCATAGTTCTCTCCTTTGTGTCCTCAAAGGCAATACTTATTAATCCCTGTATTGTAGTAATTACTGCATATTTCAATTTCTTAGGTAGATGGCTTGACATTCTTCAGTTTACTCAGGAATTTTAGTGGTATTTCATATGGTTTTGTGGTAAAAAATATATATATATATATAATGCCTATGGAGCACCTAGAATATCGTAAGTTCTCAATAAACACTAATTATAAATGTATCTATTTTACCTATTAACATGTCTAAGCTTCTCAGGAGCACATTTTTTTGTATTCATTCACTAAAAGAAAAAATGTTATCTTTCAAACATAAGACTCTATAATTGCAGGTGATGTGGATATATCTACGTATTCACATTTGGTGACTTGTTTACATTTTATTATCTGTTCTTTTACTTCTTTTATTTTTTTCTATTCTCATATTAATGCTGGCAGCCTAAAGAGGACCACAGTTAGCACAGAAGGTAGAAATTTGGTAACAATCCTTGATTCTCTCCATCCCCTTAAAGCCATCAGAAAATCTTGTGGCTTCTTAACAATTGTATCTCAAATCTTCACTCTAGGTTGCAAAAAGCATCTGAAACAAACTGTTAAAAAAGAATGACATAGATCCTAACAGACTGACATAAAACAGGTCTAAGATATATGATTAAGAAAATATCACTTAATTTCAAAATGTTGTGTGTAATATTAAAATTTGAGAGAATGCATCAGTAAACAGTCTCTCTTCTTTCCATCTTGATTGCTGCCCTTTTAGTGCAGGCAAACCAGTATTATTATTTTTTTTTAATTGTCATTGATTTCTATCTCCTTATTTCTACTTTGACCATTCTGCAATCAGTTCCCCACCCAGTGGTAAGAGTGATTTCAAAATATAAACTATATTATGTTTCTTCATTGCTGAAAAATATTCTGTGACTTCCCATTACATGTGGAGAGAAGAAAAGTCTACAAGCCCCTGCCTTTTATGGCTTCTGCCTAGCCCTACAGCCTTATATTGTGCCCCTTTTCCTAACTCATGCCACTCTAAATTTCTTTCAGCTCCTCAAAGATGCTGAGCTCACTGGTGATTTAAGAGCTTTTGCCCTTGCTGTTACTGTATTGTCCTGTAATGTCTTCTGCCCTTCTCTTCATTCGGCTACTACTCTTCTTCCCACAGGTCTTAACTGTCACCAAAGGAGGGAAACTCTCACCTGCAGTTCCTATTAAAAGCTATTACTTGTTACCTTGTAACAGTCAACACAGTTGGAAAATATTTAATTCATTCACTTTTGATCCTTTTAAAATTACTTGCCACTTATCTTAGTTTGGTTATTCCTAGTAGATCCTGAGTCAAAGATACACATTTAAGTAGCTTATTGTGGATATTATTCCAGGAAGCACCAGTAAGAAAGTGTAAAACTGAAGGAAGGAAGCTAATTTAGGTACATCACTGAGCAGGCAACTGTTACTGGCAGCTGAGGCTCAGTTCCAAAAGGGAAGTCTGGGGATAGTGTAGACATGCCTCAGAGTGGGGTGAGGAGGCAGGGGTATTTATGCACCCAATAACATCAAACTGGTTTAGGGTTGATCCCCAATGGTACATAAGTCAAGAGGGCTCCAGCAGTTTGCAGCAGCCAGAGAAACTGCTCAAGCAAATCTTGGCAAGGTTTGAGTCAGTGGGCCTAAGAATAATGAGCATGGGGAAAATATGGGTGTGACATGAATGGCATTGGCTACTCCACCTCTCCAGGGCCTAAGCTCCATGAAGGCAGCAGCAGGAGTCTTGTTCAAGACTATATAACCTGGTACTTGGTACAGAGCTGGTGCTCTGCAGATTAAAATGAAAGAGCAGATAATAGGGCTAAGGGATAATACTTTTACAATACAGAGTTTAATTAGATTAAAAAAGTTGGTTTGGATCTATGGTTTATCTAGATCTATTCACCAGAGGAGAATCAGACAAATCAACTTTGTGACATAATAACCAGAGCTAAATCTAGTAATGACTCATTTATGTTACAAGTCTCTATTTACTTCCTAGAGCTACTATATCAAAATACAGCAAACTGGGTGGTTTAAAACAACAGAAATTTATTGTCTCAGAGTTCTGGAGGCTGGAAATCTGAAATCAAGGGGTCAGCAGGGCCATGCTCCCTCTAAAACCTATAAAGAAACCCTCCTTTGTCTCTTGCTAGCTTCTAATTATTTGCTGACAATCTTTAGTGTTCCTTGGGAGGCAGCTGCATAACACCAGTTCCTGCCTTTGTTGTCATAGAGTGTTCTCCCTGTGTGTGTGTGTTTTATAAGGATGTCAGTCATATCGAATCAGGGCCTCACCCTACTCCAATCTGATTTCATTTGTACTTAACTAGTTAGATCTGCAACAACCCTATTTCCAAATAAGCTTACTTTCAGAGGTATTGGTGTTTAGCACCTCAACATCTCTCTCTCTCTCTTTTTTTTTTTGTAGGACACAGTTTAACCCATAATAGTATCCTTGAAGTTAAAGCCTAGGGAAGAGCAGATTACAGAGTAAAAACTAGTGTTGTGCGTTCAAGTCTCAAATCAGCCTTCAAAGTCAACCAAAAACTTGTGTGTTTCAGGAAGGGGAAAAAGAAAGTTTTCAGGATTTTGAATGGTCCAGTCTCACATATAATGTAACAGTATGTTGGTTGCATGTCTGCTTGCCAGGAGGCAATCTGGTCTGTGCAGTGAGCTCTGGTTCCAGAGGGACAATACAGAGAACATGTGGAAAGAGGGCAAAATTCAAGGGCAGCTCTGGAATCCCCTTGTGGTCTCCTAAAGGAGACAACTCTGGGGCTTTCCCAGGGAAAAAAAAAAAAAAAGTAATTTCATAAGTCTCACAACTGTGTCTGTGAGGCTTATTAGAGACACAAATAGAAATATTTATCTTTGGATTTACTGCATACACCAGGTATTTTTCTATCCTCACATGTAATTTCCATAAAAGCTGACAATAAAAGGCTGTTTTGTACTTAGCTGCTAAGAATCATTTTGTCACTTTGTATAATAGTGAAATGTTTGATCACAGACCTCAACTTCTCTTAGAGATCAATGTGACACATCAAAGACCCTCAATGTAAAAGAGACACAACTCTATTTAAAATGCCAAAGTCCATTCTTGTTCCATATGATCACGGTGATGATTCTATTTGACCATTTAACCCATGATTTTCAGGCACTGTTATTAACAGCAATATTAACAACAATATTAATATGTGATTATATAGGCAGAATCAAGTGATGAGTAAAACCAACAACAGCCAAGAGTCAGGATTTAGGTATTTTTAATAACTGAGACTTGGTTGTGTCAGATAGCTAATAGCTCTTCCCACAGATTTATTAATCTACATTTTATGAATCAAGTGGAAAAATTATTTTGATTTTGAAGCTAAATGTAAATCCTGTCATAACATCTCTTCACTTATTTATTTATTTTTTTAATAAATTTATTTTATTTATTTATTTTTTGCTGTGTTGGGTCTCTGTTGCTGCGCACGGGTTTTCTCTACTTGGGTCTAGCGGCAGCTGCTCTTTATTTTGGCGAGCGGGATTCTCACTGTGGTGGCTTCTCTTGTTGCGGAGCATGGGCTCCAGGCCTGTGGGCTTCAGTAGTTGTGGCTCGCGGGCTTAGTTGCTCCGTGGCATGTGGGATCTTCCTGGACCAGGGCTTGAACCCGTGTCCCCTGCATTGGCAGGTGGATTCTTAACCACTGCGCCACCAGGGAAGCCCTATGTCTTCACTTATTGTAATAGTTCAAAAGTAAATACTTATATGAAAATAAGTAATACTATACTTGAACACAATTTTGCATGCAAGATGAATGTTTATTCAAAAGTGAAATGTTTTGTTTGTATGCTACTTAGCTTTAAACGTACAAAAGCCACAAAATGCTTATATAAATTAAATAATCCTTACTACTACTCCATTACATTTAAAAAGAACCATATTTTTTCCACTATCTAGAGAAACAAAGATTGGACGTTAATGGACAGAGAAGTGTGGATAATTTGTGTAATATCTAGTTTTTTTATAAAAAGTTTTAATCCCTCACCTTGATTTATTTTAAATATTTCATCTTCCATCCCCCTAAAGAATTTATATCTCATAGACAGGATAATATAAAAAGTGAAAAATCTCACTTTATCCTTGATGCCATAGATAACCAATGGAAGAGTTTGGTAAATATTTTCCAGAATTAGGTGTGTATATGTGTCTATGTGTAACTTAGTGTGTATTTTCTGAGTTTATCCTTATATATATTTTCCCAGATTTAGTTCCCAGTGGAAATACTGTTTGAAATAATATTTTTCTATATAACAATGCATTCTGCCTCTCTTTCCATGCAGAGACTGAGAGGGATTATTTTGCAACTTTATATGCCACTGAAAATATTAATATTATATAACATTAATTTCATTACATACTAATCCTGAGATTTTTAAAAAATATCTTACCATAACTAAACTTTCCACATTATGGGGAGGTGAACACAATTTTTTCTTGCAATTGCAAATGGGAGTTGTTTTGCTTCAAATGGGAGTTGATTTGAATCATTTCCAATTTGCAGTGATGGCTGTGAATTATAGTGACCAATCATGGCTCTGTTATCTCACTTGAGACTTGTTTTATTTAACTCATTAATGAGAGAAGTAGAAGGATGACAAAGCAGGTTCAAAGAAAAGAGAATTTGAGAAATGAGATTTTTACGGTCTGGTGGTGGGAGTGAGGGAAGGCTGCAAAAATACAAGTCAGATTAATGTCTACAAGACAAACAACAAGAAACAAACAAACCATAAATTTTGGTAAAATCATATCTAACAAGTTTCACAGAACAAAAAGTTTTCTGGGTCCTAACCTATTATGTAAACAAACTTCCGTTCTCCTAAAGTAGCAGATGGAACTTGGGTGTGGGTTTATAAGAAAATGCCCTAATATGCAGTAGAAAGGATTTACAGTTATTCTTATATCTTCTTCCAAGTTTTGGATATTTGTCTCATTACCATTAAAGTTTATTTTGTTTTTCTGAAATATGGTGTCTACCTATCTTGGTAACATTAACTGAAAACCATGGTCATAACAATTTTTAAAATTTCCTTAAGTTTAGACTATCAAAGGAAATTTGATAAACATTTTCTTGAAATATATTTGCATAATATTTCATTTTATGGATGCCCTGTATGATAGGAAACATATGCCCCACTTATGGACATTTAAGTTATTTCCAGTATCTCACCATTTTAAATAGTTCTCAATAAATAGTTTCATCACTTTTAACTTCGCACAACTCTATGTATATATTCATAAGCTAAATCCTAGAAGTGGAATTGCTGTTTCATAATTTAAATACATTTAAATATTGTAAACAAAATTGCCAAATTTTTCTCTAAATAAAGTGCATTTTTGCATTCACAAGGAATCACAGATATATTTTAAATAGAGAGCCATTTGGGTCATCTGTTATGTTGTTTTTGCATATGTCTTTACATAATTAATCGATTAGCTATCTTAAGTTCCCTGGTCATTATTAAGCTATTTGAGGAGGAAGAACAATGAGAAATGAAGGAGGGAAGTTCCAGAGAGTTCAGGAAAAATTGGAAAGCAAATAAACCAATGAACAAATAATGACTTTAGATAGGAAGGCATAGAGCTTTCCAAAGACACAAGAGAAAAACTAGCCAGGAAATAAGAGTAAGTGGTTATTTGAAACTTATGAGAAAATAAATGGCAAATAACGCAATTCCCTAAATGGTTAGAGATGAGGCTTCGGGCTAAAGTCAAAGCTGAAGGAAATGGAAAGGAAAAGTTACAGACCCTTTTCAGTTGCTTATTCATTCAACAAGCATTTAGTTGCTAACTCTAGAAGGGCTCTGCTGGTAAGTGAAGGAGTCTTCAGTAGGTAGTTAAAGAAAGAATGGGCAGAGAAGAGAAGCAATGGACCTAAGCGTCAACTGGAGAAAAATATTCTAACTTTTGGTTCAAGAATGCTTCTAAGATAAGGAGCTGACAGTAATCAAGACAGTATGGTACTGGCACAAAAACAGAAATATAGATCAATAGAACAGGATATAAAGACCAGAGATCAACCCACGCACATATGGTCACCTTATCTTTGATAAAGGAGGCAAGAATATACAGTGGAGAAAAGACAGCCTCTTAAATAAGTGGTGCTGGGAAAACTGGAAAGGTACATGTAAAAGTATGAAATTAGAACACTCCCTAACACCATACACAAAAATAAACTCAAAATGGATTAAAGACCTAAATGTAAGGCCAGACACTATCAAACTCTTAGAGGAAAACATAGGCAGAACACTCTATGACATAAATCACAGCAAGATCCTTTTTGACCCACCTCCTAGAGAAATGGAAATAAAAACAAAAATAAACAAATGGGACCTAATGAAACTTAAAAGCTTTTGCACAGTGAAGGAAACCATAAACAAGACCAAAAGACAATGCTCAGAATGGGAGAAAGTATTTGCAAATGAAGCAACTGACAAAGGATTAATCTCCAAAATTTACAAGCAGCTCATGCAGCTCAATATCAGAAAAACAAACAACCCAATCCAAAAATGGGCAGAAGACCTAAACAGACGTTTCTCCAAAGAAGATATACAGATTGCTGACAAACACATGAAAGAATTGCCGACAAACACATGAAAGAATGCTCAACATTATTAATCATTAGAGAAATGCAAATCAAAACTACAATGAGATATCATCTCACACCAGTCAGAATGGCCATCATCAAAAAATCTAGAAACAATAAATGCTGGAGAGGGTGTGGAGAAAAGGGAACCCTCTTGCACTGTTGGCAGGAATGTAAATTGATAGAGCCACTATGGAGAACAGTATGGAGGTTCCTTAAAAAACTACAAATAGAACTACCATACGACCCAGCAATCCCAACTAGGCATATATCCTGGGAAAACCATAATTCAAAAAGAGTCATGTACAAATGTTCATTGCAGCTCTATTTACAATAGCCAGGACATGGAAGCACCCTAAGTGTCCATCAACAGATGAATGGATAAAGAAGATGTGGCACATATATACAATGGAATATTACTCAGTCATAAAAAGAAATGAAATTGAGTTATTTGTGGTGAGGTGGATGGACCTAGAGTCTGTCATACAGAGCGAAGTAAGTCAGAAAGAGAAAAACAAATACCGTATGCTAACACATATATATGGAATCTAAGGAAAAAAAAAAAAAGGTCATGAAGAACCTAGGGGTAAGACGGGAATAAAGACACAGACCTACTAGAGCATGGACTTGAGGATATGGGTAGGGGTAGGGGTAGGCTGTGACGAAGTGAGAGAGTGGCATAGACATATATACGCTACCAAGCGTAAAGTGGATAGCTAGTGGGAAACAGCCACGTAGCACAGGGAGATCAGCTAGGTGGTTTGTGACCGCCTAGAGGGGTGGGATAGGGAGAGTGGGAGGGAGGGAGACGCAGGAGGAAAGAGATATGGGAACATGTGTGTGTGTATGGCTGATTCACTTTGTTATAAAGCAGAAACTTACACACCATTGTAAAGCAATTATACTCCAATAAAGATGTTAAAAAAAAAAAAGATAAGGAGCTGCTTTTGCTTAGGAAATAAATGACGATGGGGAATGGAAGGTCATGGATTTAATGTCATGGACTGGAAAATAACAGTAAAATAAACAGACTGATAAATTAAGTTTCATGTACAAGAAGAGGAATTGAGATAAGAAGAGGAGAGAAAAGGGTTTGCTCTCAAGAGGAGAGAAGGAGCCAGACAATGTGGAAACTTGAGTCTGCAAAAGAAAATGATCAGTCAAGAACTGCATTAAGGTAGTGAGTGACTAAAAGACTTTAAGAACTAACAACTATTAACTCTGATCCAATTTTAAGTTTCAGTTGCCTAAAATCTTCAGAAAGGCTACTATGTACAGAAACTGGCATATCTGGGTTAAAAGAAAAGAAAACTAGGACTAGGAAATGAAAAGCAAGTGAGACTGAAAGTTTAGCAAAAGCAGAAGTTCCAAACTGGAGGTAACCATGAGATTTTAAGGGATCCAGAATTATCAGAAAACATGGAGAGGCCTTTGTTCAATGTTCCTAATTACTCAACATTACTAAAACTGAGGATGACCTCAGTTAGCACTCACATTACACAAACATTCATCAGGATTAAAAAATAAAGCACAGGGCTTCCCTGGTGGCACAGTGGTTGAGAGTCCACCTGCTGATGCAGGGGACACGGGTTTGTGCCCCGGTCCGGGAAGATCCCACATGCTGTGGAGCAGCCGGGCCCGTGAGCCATGGCCGCTGAGCCTGCGCGTCCAGAGCCTGTGCTCCACAATGGGAGAGGCCACAACAGTGAGAGGCCCGCGTACCTCAAAAAAATAAATAAATAAAGCACAGATGTAGAAAATATTATGTTGCAAGAGAAAGGGCAGTGAACTAAGAATTGGAAGGTCTTGTTCCAATGTTTCATTGTCTTCCTCTGATAGTGGCGTATCCTTGAGCCAATTTCTTCACTGGTAATAGATCCATAATAACATCTATCATTGGGTAGTTGTGAGCAACTAATCTAGATAAATATATGTGTATGTGTGTGTGTGTGTGTGTGTGTGTGTGTGTGTGTGTATAAAGTCTATAAAGTATAAGTATATAAAGTCTATATCAAATGTAACACTGTTATATTTAAAATATTACCACCTAAACAACAAGCTCCTACTGTGTAGCACAGGGTACTATATTCAATATCCTGTGATAGACCATAATGGAAAATAATATAAAAAATATATATATATGTATAACTGAATCACTTTGCTGTACAGCAGAATTAATACAACATTATAAATCAACTATACTTCAACAAAATTAAAAAATATTACCACCAATAACTATATTTATATATCCATATTTACAGCAACAGATTTATATCTTTCACCATATCTAGATAGTGCTAAAACTTATATTGACTCCCACGTTTACTCCTGGGAATTTCCAGATCTCTAGAATGATCAAGGAAAGACTCAGAAACGTTTTCTAATTAGTGCTTGCTTTTTGCAGAAGCACTGCCATGATAATCTGAACTGGTTTTGAAGCCCTTTGGAGAACGAGGTTCTATATTTTTCTTGCACACACTATCTCAGGGTTAAGAGGCATCAACATCCCCAACCTTCCCTCTGTCAAACTCTAATCCCTTGGGCATTTTAAGGTTATTATTAGTCAGACTCTTTTAAAATTAAACTTCAGAACCAAATGGCTATTTGCATTTTAATGCCATAGTATCTGTTCCTTAGTTTGAAAATTATGTGACAATTCTAGTTGAGAAGGGAGAATTCTTTGTACAAATTCAATATACAATCCCTGTTCCCCTCTGAGGTAGCTTAGAATTTAGCTGTGTTTTCTACATGTTCATATAATTGTCACAGCAACACTCTTGAAACTTGTTTTATCCCTGTACAAATTAAACAGAAACTAAATAAGCTCTGTGAAGTAAAACAGTCCTTCAGAAATGTAAACACTTCCTGTGGGAATATTAACAGTTTTCCACTTTTTTTCTTCAAAGCAGCATTACTTTAGATTACAATAAACAATAAATGAGAGATGGGATTTACTCAACACTATCACCTTTGAAATAAAGAAAATCAACTTGATTTCAAACTTCCCTGGGCATTCCTCTCTGTAGGCTTTCTTCACCATTTCAAGAATGATGGCAAACTCTACAAGACTTTACATCACCAAAGAGAGAAAACAATTCACACCACTTCACAGCCAGAAATAATTCTGAGGAAGCAGCACAAACAGTTGGGGATTCCTCTGATAGGTGCTCCACGAATCCTGAGAGGCATAATCTCCAAAACAGGATGCTTCAGCCTATAAATAGGTGTGCCAGAAAGGTTGACTCTGGTTATCAACGGAATAGGAGAAAACACATCCACTACTGCTCTGGTACAAAGATTGCTTTCTCCATTACACTGATTTTCTTTCTTTCTTTTTTTTTTTTTATGTCATTTAAGGTTTCCTCCATCCGTTCTCCATCACCAATGAAGGGAACAAGTGTTACTGAATATGGAACTGTCTGAATGACCACTGCCTGTCTTGTAAAATCCTAAATATCTTACGGAGAGTGACTTACATCACTGCAGAGTCAGCCTCACTAATAATGATTTCTATCTGTAAGGCATAATTCTTTCATACTATGGGAAACACCTTACATCGATGTCCTTTATCATTGATTTATCATTGATCATTGCAGCATTTTTGTCAGAGGGGTGAAACATATCTCTTTGGGCAAAAAATGGTGGAGCTGTGAAATAAATGATGGACATAAAATAACTCATCATGTCTAAACAGTATGATTTGTGCACCATCAGCATCAGTGATAACATGAAATTCATGTTATTAAAGACTCTTATTACTCATTGCTTAAGAGCTTTGTGTCAGTGTTGCTTTGTAACAAAGCCCTCCTGCTAAATACCTATTTTAAACAGGAAGTTTATTTCTAAAGTGAATGCCTCCAAACTCAATCTCACCCAACCCCAAATGACCTGTTCTGAATGGAGTCATTGTCAACAAGTACAGAAGGCCTTAAAATTTGCAAATGCATAAAATCTGCTCTTTGCCATGATTTCTATTTCACCAGAGCTGGGGTTGCTGTTTCAAGATTTATGTTCATTTTAGAACATCCTTATTTCATGAATGAACCATATCAAATATGAAAGGTGATGGCCATCTTGTTGTGGAATAAACATGAGGAATCAGGAAATCTGGGTCTAAATTCTGGGCCGGCTACTTGGCAGGTATATGGCTTTGAGCATGTTTTCAAAAAGTATTCCTAGGTCTTGAGTAAATGGTCTCTAAGTTTCTGTGCAGGTCTCAAATACCATGACTCTGAGATTCAGCTTACTGGTGCCTGGCATTGAAAAGTACACTCTTGGGTCCAATGCTTAAGTTGTATTTGCAATATGTGGAGAAGATGTAAGATACTAACAAATACTCAATTCAATATATTAAAGCAGTCTCTCCCTTTGATGGAAATAAAAGACAAAACAAAACAAAACACACGGGAGCAAGAAGTAAGTATCCTTCCAAACAAAATCCTTAATTTATTTCCACCTAATGAATATCCTCTATCTCTAACAACAGGAATTTCCATGATTCTTAAATCTATTTGCGGAAGACCTGTTTTACTAAAGCACTCCAGTCAATAAAAGTGCCACATAAACGGAGTGAAAATGATTAGTTTAAACAGCTGGTAATTATGATAATTATACACTGCCTCTTTTGTTAAGCCAGGAAGGGATAAATTTTAAGAATATGTACTGGGGATTCAGCCATGTGTCATACACTCACGTTAATGGAAATGACAATCTAATCCTGTCCATCACATTCGACTTTATTTCCAAAATTCACTTGGAGGAACGGTAAGTGATTTCCCTTCGTTTTCATCAAAATTTTCTTTAATGTTGGTATATATTTTTAAAATGTTATATATACACATAAATGTCATTTTGGTCATATTGATGAATATGGTCCTCATTTATTTTTCAGCTTCATACCTCAAACTATATAGAGACACTAAAGAATCCATATACTGTATATAAATGAGTGAAACTTAAGATATTATTTTATTATTTAAAAGCAAAATACTATAATAATTTATACCCCAGAAGCCATGAGGAAAATGACTGACAGATCAGAGTATAATTTTTTTAAACTTTTATCATGGCCATCATTTTAATGTTAAAAATTTAATCAAAGACATCTGAAATGGTGATTAATTTCTTTTTTGTAACATTATTTCTTAAAAATGTGATTTATAAAAGCCAACAAAAATAACTGTAATGATTTTGAGTGTTTAAAATGGAAAAAGCTACTAAGAAAATAAATTTAAAGAAAATGTTTTATAAGTTTCTGTCAGGGTTTTATTTTTATGCATAAATAATAAGGAATGCATGATATGAATAAGACAAAGAATGTAAGCTCTGGAATCTTGCTGGTAAAAGTGTCAGAGTGTATGCAAAAAGAAACATTAAACAGGAAATAAATTGCTGTGGGCTAACATGTTTAGAAAAGGAATATGCACTGGTATCAATTATTTACTGACATACTATATTCATATTTCTGTCTGGAAATTCATTGAAATTTCCTACTTCCAAAGGTGACTAAAAACCAGGGAGTCTCCCTAACACCATACACAAAAAAAACTCAAAATGGATTAAAGACCTAAATGTAAGGCCAGAAACTATCAAACTCTCAGAGGAAAACATAGGCAGAACACTCTATGACATAAATCACAGCAAGATCCTTTTTGACCCACCTCCTAGAGAAATGGAAATAAAAACAAAGATAAACAAATAGGACTTAATGAAACTTCAAAGCTTTTGCACAGCAAAGGAAAGCATAAACAAGGCGAAGAGACAACCCTCGGAATGGGAGAAAATACTTGCAAATGAAGCAACTGACAAAGGATTAATCTCCAAAATTTACAAGCAGCTCACGCGGCTCAATATCAAAAAAACAAACAACCCAATTCAAAAATGGGCAGAGGACCTAAATAGACATTTCTCCAAAGAAGATATACAGATTGCCAACAAACACATGAAAGGATGCTCAACATCATTAATCATTAGAGAAATGCAAATCAAAACTACAATGAGATATCACCTCACACCAGTCAGAATGGCCATTATCAAAAAATCTACAAACAGTAAATGCTGGAGAGGGTGTGGAGAAAAGGGAACCCTCTTGCACTGTTGGTGGGAATGTAAATTGATACAGCCACTATGGAGAACAGTATGGAGGTTCCTTAAAAAACTAAAAACAGAGCTATCATACTACCCAGCAATCCCACTACTGGGCATATACCCTGAGAAAACCATAATTCACAGAGTCATGTACCACAATGTTCACTGCAGCTCTATTTACAATAGCCAGGACATGGAAGCAACCTAAGTGTCCATCGACAGATGAATGGATAAAGAAGATGTGGCACATATATATGGACTATTAGCCATAAGAAGAAACAAAATTGAGTTATTTGTAGTGAGGTGGGTGGACCTAGAGTCTGTCATACAGAGTGAAGTAAGTCAGAAAGAGAAAAACAAATACCATATGCTAACGCACATATATGGAATCAAAAAAAAAAAAAAAAAGGTCATGAAGAACCTAGAGGCAGGACGGGAATAAAGACACAGACCTACTAGAGAATGGACTTGAGGACATGGGGAGCGGGAAGGGTAAGCTGGGGACAAAGTGAGAGAGTGGCATGTACATTTATACACTACGGAACGTAAAACTAATAGCTAGTGGGAAGCAGCCGCATAGCACAGGGAGATCAGCTCGGTGTGGTGCTTTGTGAACGCCTGGAGGGGTGGGATAGGGAGGGTGCGAGGGAGGGAGATGCAAGAGGGAAGAGATATGGGAACATATGTATATGTATAACTGATTCACTTTGTTATAAAGCAGAAATTAACACACCATTGTAAAGCAATTATACTCCAATAAAGATGTTAAAAAAAAAGATTGAATAATCAATCAATGCAGTTCACCGTATGATTAGACAAAAAAAAAAAAAAGACAAAAAAACCGGGAGTCATATAAGTACCAAAAGACTGACTCAATGTGCGTGAGATTGAATCAGAAATCATGTTTACGTGGAGGTGGTGTGGTTTTTACTTTTCTGTTTAGAAAATGTATTTTATACATATAATGAAGTACATGTAGTAAAGTACATATATATATGAAGGTATATATTGGCATATATATATATATGAATATGTATACATTTATACATTCAAGGCATAAGTACTGTTTTCACTATTGTACAATCATATACACATGTGATTCTCTGACTCATCTGCAAAGGTGGTAATTCTCTAAAACACCTAAAGAGTTTTGATTCCTATTAAGACAGTGCTAAAAGAGGCTGAAAAATTAATTAAAAATGTAATGTCTTGAGACTGAGAGCTTGCAATGTTTTTTTCTTTTTTCCTTCTGTTGAAATCCCTATTACAAAATGTAAAAAAAGAAGCCACCCAAATCCCATGTGCATGCTGAGTAAATAGAAATCACCAAATGATAGTGTACCTTATTAAATTTGCAATGTCTTTTATGAACGTATCTGTTCATTGTCTGTCTTGAACAGCTTTGCATTTCCTGTAAAGGATGATAAATACAGCAGTAGGTCCCTTTTAAATGTTTAAGTTCTAGAGACCAATAGCTTATCTGTTTCCTGCAGGAACTTATAAAAGTAATCATCATACAGATATAAAATTGGCTGCATTTATTCCTCTGTATGAATTCTAGTAGATCAGCTGCAGGAAGTTAAAGAAATGACAGTAATATGGTGATTAATTTTTCAGTCTAGCTCCACACATTAGAAAATAACCTCAAAATTAAGCCTGCAGGATACTTAATATATGTTATCAGGAATTCATATGTATTTTAGATAAAAATGAAGCAGGGATCATTAGTTTTCAGGTAAATTTCAATGAGAATTCCCTCAGTGGCAAAGGTTGTAATTCTGGCAAGAATTCAAAGCCTCTGAAAGCCATTGATTAGCCATCTGTGACAGGAGAGCAAATGAGACTTTAAAGTAGGGACAGCAGCTATTAGACCCCTCCTGGTGGATCCTAAACTGATATCTATGCCAACTGCAAAACCAAAAAAAAGAAACTCCAAAACACCAAAAAAAACCCAATACCTTGATTCAGGTAGACAAAGCATGCAAAATAGAGTACTTTAAGGGGAAGGGTACCATGAATCAGATTACCAAATTTGAAAACTAGTACCACCAACATTTACTATACATGTGACTCCAGAAATGGTATTTTTATTTTTTTATTTTTTTGCGGTACACGGGCCTCTCACTGCTGTGGCCTCTCCCATTGCGGAACACAGGCTCCGGATGCGCAGGCTCAGCGGCCATGGCTCACGGGCCCAGCCGCTCCGCGGCATGTGGGATCTTCCCGGACCGGGGCACGAACCCGTGTCCCCTGCATCGGCAGGCGGACTCTCAACCACTGCGCCACCAGGGAAGCCCCAGAAATGGTATTTAATTTCTCCATATCTTTGTTTCCTCTTTTGTGAAATGGGAAAAAAATATAGTACCCACCCATTAGAGATTT
The DNA here is from genome assembly GCF_937001465.1 of Orcinus orca. NCBI lineage: Eukaryota > Metazoa > Chordata > Mammalia > Artiodactyla > Delphinidae > Orcinus > Orcinus orca. The sequence continues at coordinate 14,256,840 of NC_064568.1, forward strand.
TATGAAGATTATATGAGATAATAACTGTAGGGTACTTATAGTCCAATGTTTGAAACATCAGAGTTACTCAATAAATACTGGTTGTTGTTGTTATTATCATTACATGATTACTTATGGCCAAGGGTTACTATCTAGTAGCCTTTGAGTGAATTATAAGAAGTATTAAAATATATTGATTATTTAAAATTCAGGACTCGCTAGAGTTTATGGGGGACTGTCTTCTTTTAGAAGTTATATTGCCACACATTTTTAGCAGTATTGCAAACTTACCCTCACATAGGCAGTTTCACAATTTTCGATAACATGCTTTATGATCATTGTTGTGTTGGATTGATCATGGTTTCCAATTGCCATTATCCGTTTATTAATCTTTAGTCATCATTTGCTTTTAATTGCTATGCTATTTTCACCTAGATTGTTATTTCAACCCTCTCTATTCTTTGTATAACTCACTTTTTATTCCCACTACAAAGTGAAAACTTGTGTGACTGTGGTCCATGTAGTCCATTCTCTCACCCATGTTTGTCTTAGGATTTTTGTTCTACCTAAAAAGGTGAAGGTCAGAAAAATTTAAGAATGACTCTTTTAGAGGCCTAAGAAAGTCAATGGATTTTTTTCCAGAAGAATTGAATAGGTTAACACAATGTGACTAGTAAAGTATTCCTTGAATAGAGAGATCTGTTATAATCTATTCAGTTCTTAAAATTCATTGCACCTGCCACTGACTTCATTTTTGTCCTCTTTATCTCTCTAAACTGAATTTCTACACAGCTCCATCTTCCTTTTCCATTGCTAATCTCTGCCTCCTCCATTCCACCCATTTATTGTCATTTGTTGTGTTTCCAAAAAGCAAACCCTTGATATTTCACTGACTTAAAAAAAAAAAAAAAAGTTTAAAGGCTACTAGTACATAAGGTGAATTTGGCAAAAGCAAGCAGATATAAAGCCACTGACCAAAAGACTTTGCTAATTAAACATCAATTTTTACTCCTGAGTCTAGTTTGTTGAATATTCTCAACAGAGATTATCAGGTGATTACTACCAACTAGAGCTGGTAAAGGAGATAAGACCTGCCTGCCATCCTTGGCTTACCACATTCGCATTCCTTAGGAGAGTATGAAGATCCTTGTATGGTGGTCTCAGTCTGTACCTTTCTAGTCTTACATTAATTTCTTGCCCATCACTCTACCGTATCACAGCACATTTCGTGAGCTCTAAGTCATCTTTAAAATTTTGTAACTCTTCTCACCTTTCTGCCTGTATCTTACTTGGTTTACTTAATATTCATAGAATAATAAATACCATAGCATAACCTCCACTGGTCAATATTTTCTCTAGTGGATGGCAGGCATCACTGTGCTTTACCTAGGCTTAGATGGATAGAGGCATATAATATAGGAAACTGTACTGTATGTGGAACAATTTACCTCTTAGTTTGTCCAAAGTTTTTGTTATTGTTTTTGTTTTTGCGGTACGCAGGCCTCTCACCGCTGCGGCCTCTCCCGCTGCGGAGCACAGGCTCCGGACGCGCAGGCCCAGCAGCCATGGCCCACAGGCCCAGCCGCTCTGCGGCACGCGGGATCCTCCCGGACCGGGGCACGAACCCGCGCCTCCTGCATCGGCAGGCGGACTCCCAACCACTGCGCCACCCGGGAAGCCCTGTCCAAAGTTAATCTGTTCACAGGACTGTGCTAATGATTACCTTATATTTCAGACATGAATATAACTGAAAAACGCCGTATCCTTTTTTCTTCTTCAAGTTAAGGGTTCTGTGGTAACTAATAGACTTTCTACAAGATGACTTGGTAAAGTGAAAACATCATTTTCAGATGTTTCAGTTTCAAACATCATTTTCCACTCTTTTCAGAAAGGAATGCAGCAGCTGTTTGTAACCACTGACATCTAAATTTAATTTTTAAAATACCCCCTAGACCAATAAAATGAGATTCACCTGATTTAATTAGGTCAAAATGGGTCTTCTTGAACTGGGTTTTGAAAGTCAGGAAGCTTTTATTTATTTTAGTCTTTATAAAGATGTTTTGAACTGCTAAACTTGGCTTTCTTTAATCCTAAAGTTTAATGCTCTAATAATGTATCCTTCCATTCTTGTTTTGTAATATTTTTCAGCTACATTTTTTGAGAGAGGCAGCTATCCGAATATGGCTTATAAATCACACAGCCTCCTACTTTTGCAAGAAGGGCTAATAACGTGTGTAGAAACGTGAGTGGCCATGTTCAGAAGGACGTAAGAGGTGGAAGGTAAGGTCTGTCTAGCTTCAAGATCATGGCTTCAGTTCTTTATGTTAAAAAAAACCCCAAAAAACCCTTATCTCTAGGAATTCTCCATTAAAAGCCATACTTCCTTGAGAAGAAAAATATAATACAATGAACCAATATTGGGTATTAGTGTCGTACTTGAAATAAATTTCATATATTAATCAGTCAATTAGTAATGTCTTTACAAAAAGAATAGGATCTAGAAAAGCATTTGATTCTAGAAAGTTCCTTTCTTCCTTCCTTCTCTCCTTCCCTACTTCCCTCTTTGACTTCTCCTTTCACCTAAAATTTTATTTATTGAGCATCTAAAATGTACCAGACATTTGGTATGTTCTAGGAGCAATATGAGTTTCTTTTAAGGAATAACATATCCAAGTCATTGATTTCCAAGAATTCTAGTCTTTTTTTTTTTGTTTTTGAGGCTGAGGAGGAAAACAAGGATTACAGATCTGGGGATGGCTTCCTGGTCACTGTTCTTCCTTTATTCTCCTCTTGTGTAATTGGTTGCTCCTTAAGGATGTCATTCTCATTATCTGTTTCCTCTGAAATGTGTGCCTGCAGCCCAGACCTCTCCCCTGAACTCCCATCTAGTACATCCAAATGTCCATGCAACATCTCCACGTGTATGTACAATAGGCATCCTGAGCTTAATTCTTCCCAAACTGAACAAATGTAAAGACTAAGGAGAGAAAATGCTCGTTACAGTCAAGTAACAGCAAGAACTATAGTTTTCTTGGAGCAAAATAAGTAAAGAGAGTGATGGTAGAAAAAGTCTGAGAGGGAGCCTGAGGCATGATTTTCTCTTCCCACCTCCTCCTGCTTAAATCTGTTCTACGGCGGTATAGTACTTCCAAATTCAAAAAGTACTAAACTCTGGTTTCTACATGTTATGGGCAAATATAGGGAGAGATCTTTGATTCCCCAATTTCTCTTTCATATCCCTACCTCCCCCCTCAAAGACCCCACAGCACTGGTCCTTCCTTCAAAATATATGCAAAATCCAAACACCTCTAGCCAACTCCACTGGTAACACCTTGATCCAAGCCACAGTCATCTCCTGTCTGGACCACTGCGATAGCTTCTTAATTCATCTCCCTGTTTCTACACTGGTTTCCCTGTATTCTATGCCCTTCACTATGGTAGGAGAGATCCCCATGTGATCAGATCATGTCAATATTCTGTCCAGAACCCTTTTGTGGCTTTACTCAAAAAATTCCAAGTCCTCACTTCCAATTACATGGTACTATAGGATCTAGCCTTATCTACCTCTCCAATTTCACTTCCTACCTTTCTCCCTTTACCCACTCTGTTCTAGTTTTTCTGGCCTTCTTGCTGTTCCATGACATTCAAAACCTTTGAAATTATCATTCCCTTGGATATAATTACTCCTTCTCCACATTTCCCCTCATTTGTTCCCTCTTTTCATTCATGTTCCCTTTTCACATTAGGGAACATTACCTCTGCCACTTTATTCTCTACTCCCCTTATGCTGCTTCATGCTTCCACACAGCACCATTGCCATTTGGTAAATAGTTATAGTTATTTAAACATTATCTGTAGTCCTATAATCTATACATTCCTATTAACCTTATAAGGTCCTTTAGGAATGGGTACTTACAAGAGTGCTGCTGCATTCTCTGTTGTATCCAGCTCCTGGATCTTGGCCCAGCTGATAACTGTTGCGGAAAAAAACAGTTTTTGAATGAACCATTCTGGGTGTGGCAGTATAACATGAAATTACTTGAGCATTACTGTAAAGTTCGGAAGCAGAGGGAAGGTCACACACACACATGTAGAGCTTCATTCAGGCAAAGGAATCTATATGTATAGAGTTTTAGGTGTCATGAAAATACTTCTACAGTGGGAGTGGAAAGAAATAGAGGTAAAAATATAAGGGAAACAGAAAGGTATCGTTCATTTTAAATTGTGCCCAATATCAGCTCTAGATGTTCTTATAAATAAATCTAACATATCCATGATGATTTGGAAGGGAGGGCATGTTGTCCCGTTTTTTTCTTAATTTCTATTAACCAAAATTATTCCTTTATACCAGTGTGGAAGATGATGACTAGAAATATTTCCAAAAGATGATTTTCATCCTACAAAACTTAACTGAAGATTTGCAAGTGGCTTGCAATAAAATTAATAGAGATCTATTGTAAAATCCTTTCTTCTGTATTACGTGAGGCTGGTTATGATGGCTCTAAGGTCTTTGAGCATTTGCTCTAAGTGCCTCTTATTTTCCTATGGCTCATTTATTTCTACTACATCTTGCTTATGTTAGGAATAATTTGGTTTTCTTCCTCTTTACCTGCTGATCTCTTCACAACTAAAGCAGTTTCTTTTCTCTGTCACATCCTGCCCTAAGGCCCCTTCTCTTTAGTAGTTATGCTGACATTCTTCATAAATGCCCATAACAAAATTATGATGCTAATATATCCAATGGGTCAATTAATGTCAGAGAATTCTATTGATTTGTTTTTCTCTATCTCCAGATTGACATCAATTCTTATTCTTGAGAACAAGATGTCACTTTGAAAGAGTGACAGTGAAACTACGGTATTTTATTTTGGTTTTTACAGTTTTTACATACCTGAACTCTTTTACTTATGTTCCAGCTGCTAAGAACTAGATACTCACTATGATATCTTCCAATAATAAACTACTAGAGTGAGAAGAAATCATTTAGACCAATCCTTTATTTGAGAGATGAAAACAGAGAGGGGCGAAGTAACTTGTCCAGGGCCGTATTAATAGAAACTAGAAGTGAAAAGGGTATCTTAAGACATGACAGCAGATATGACATCTTTTAGGGAACTAAGTTGCTCATAGTGTTTTCAGATAAGAATTAGAAAATCAGCTTAATTAGAAATATTATGTAATACATACATAGGGTATACATATGTATATTGATTGTATATTGCCAATACTATATGTATATATGCATATATTATTAAATGCATTGATGTAGGAAAATGTAGTGATAGTAGTGTTATATCTATAGAGGCAAATGAAGATGGGGGTGCTGATCAATATTTAATAAACCATTCATTAGGATTAAATCCCAAGCCACTGTTTTCAGTCTTCCAAGCCACTCTGCCCCTATAAACACATCCTGTATCACATATGTGTTGGTTTGCATGAGGGAGACTCCCTGGGTGAAATCTATTCAATTATACTAACATTTAAATTTAAGCATTTCATAAAAAGAAAACGGGTTTATTTTTGCAACTTTGTATTTACTCAAGTCTTTACACAGCTGGTGGAACTGTTATGTGTAAGTCACTAAAAAATGTTTATTCAAACATCCATTTATGAAGTGCTTTTATATTCAAGTCATCTCTTCAAGTTAAGTTTTAATTTTTCATGCATACATCTATAAACTTTATTTTAAAGTGTATTAAAACTCTTGTGCATATCAAAATGAGAAGACATATAAAATATACTAAATTTAGCTTATATACATATTTAGATGCACATTTGTTTGAACGTAAAGGGACAGACTAAATGATCCATGATTCCTCAGATAGAATAATGTCCTTATTTCTTGGTAAAAGTTCATGGACCTGTAAACTAGATAAACAAACAGTAGATATGGGCTTTATCGACCTCAAAAACTATTTGAAAATATTTAAAAAATGATTTTTGAAAAGCAAAATGGGACAATATGTACAGGATAATTGTAACTTGACATAGACATATATTGGTCTCTGCAGGAGTCACAAAAAAGCAGCTCAGTGTAACCAACATAAATAATTAAAAACTATTTCCAATAGTTCCCTCAGTCCTCATCCTTTCTTTTATATATCACCTTATTCTCGGACCAATTCTCCTTCTCTCTTTCTGCCCACTCTTTCAATACGTGCTTTCCTAATTTTGCATTACAAAAGATTAAAGATTATTTGCAAAGATAAAACCCTGTTATATTGGAGGTGGAGTGAGGAAATGAGTTGAAGTCTAGGGAAAGTGAGGCCAGACTCTTATCCATTACTAAATTCTACTCCTCTTCTATCAACTGGGTTTGCAGATGCTTGAATTATTATGCAAAAGGAGGTTGACTGCAATGTCACTTATAGATTTACTAATTTGTTCCAACACAGCAAATACTTTACACGAAATAATTGAACTCCAGGAAAAGATTTCAATTGACCAAATGTAATAATGAAAATATATAATAGATAAGAATAAAGTTTCAGGCACAAAATAAAAAAAATAGACCACTGTATTTGTGGTGGGAATAAGATCTGAGTAGGGGATAACTTAAATTGATAAGAAAGCATAACTCTTTGTTACTGGTCAGTGGCACAAACTGATTGGTATTGTGCTGTGATGAGGGAAAGTAGCAGAAAGAAAGAAGCAATGGTTGCTACATGGGATTCTCTTTCATGAGCTACTCAGGTATTGTGTCTACTTCTGTGAAAACTTGAACACACTCAGTAGAGAGGAACTGAGATGCTGAATTGACTCGAAACCATGTTAAATTAGAAAGCATGTCATACAAAGAAGAGTAGACATGAAGGGGAGGAGAGATATAATAAGTGTTCTCAAAATCATATCTAAAGTTTTATCAAACAGCCCTCAGAATAAATTCATTTTGTGTGGCTTTCATGATAGAACTAGAATCAATTAAGTGAGGCAAGAGAGAGCATGATTCAAAGAGAGGAGGCATTTTCTATTATCAGATATTTTAAGAAGCAAAGGCATGTGTCAGGGAGTGCTGAGTACTGGACACTTCATGAATATATTTGGTCAAAATAAAAAATAAACAAGGCTGGACGAAGGATAATCTGAAGGACTAAAAATCCTTACCATTCTTAAGGGTTTTAGATTCAACATACTACGACGACCTAAATGGAATAAAGTCTTCTCTACTCTAAATAGAATTTCTTTTTCAAAAATTTATCTGCATTTTCCAAAGACTTCAAAATTTTAAAATTTTATCTCAAAGTTAAACGTCTTTATTATTCCATAGGCATCCAGATGCATCATATCTAAAAATATAACCATAATAACAAAAACAATAATAATAAAATTGACTATATAATGAGCACTCGATAAATATACATCAGGCACTAAGCATTTTAGCTACATTTTCTTCATTTATACCCCAAAACCTGTTGGGCAGGTAGGATGGGTTTCATGGAGTTGACAAGGCACACAGCTGGTAAGCAACAGAGCTAGAATTTCAACTCAGGTTTGTCTGAATTTAATCCCTTTACCTAACTGCTACACTATTGTTATGCCTTGTTCTGTAACGTTCCTCTAAATGAAACATGAATAAATGGAGCATGGAAGCCAATATTATACAAAAGAGAACTCGTTATACCACTCACATATCCCCAGGTATAGAACTGTAATTCATAAATTTTCAAAAGGCGCTCAGTAACACTGTGGAGATCTGCCTTTAAATAAGCCTCACAAGTGAACCAAATGGGCATTTTGTGATATAACAGTCAATTCCTAAGATATTATGTTCTCAGCTTAATGCTATCAATGCTCATATGAAAAATCAGGAATAATTTATTACAATTCTCCAATGAAGGGAACTAGTTCATTATAATTCATAAATATAGAAAGGTTTTTACCGCTTCTACACAAAACTAGTTGTTTCTCTGCATACCTGGGAATGAAGCTAGTCATGCAATAAAAGCCTTTGTGAAATTTTACAGAGTACAGGCAAAGTGAGAGAGCAGTAGTTTTAGTTTTGTTTTTTTTCTTTTCTTAAAGAGGGTTCTTGTTGAACTTTCAACTAGGTATAAGGGGTAGTGAGTATGTTAAAGTAGCTTTTTCTTTTGAATCAAACCTGAACTAAAAGAATAGAAACAGAAATAACAATAGCAGGAGTCAAGATGGCAGACTAGGAGGACGCGGAATTCACGTCTCCACACAACTAGGGCACTTACCAGGCACCGGTGGGGGACCATGGACACCTAAGGGGACAGGAGGAACCCCCAGCAACCGGGTAGGATGTGAGGACTGGGGGAGAGTGAGGGGGGGAAAAGTGGAGGCAGGATGGGACTGGCACCCCTGAGGGGTGGCTGGGGGAGGGGAAGGGATCCAACGCCTGAAGAGGGAAATTGGGGGACCACTGGGAGGGCAGAGGATCAAAAGGGAGAGTGGCCAGGTTTCCCCTGCCCTCTTGGGCCCCCGGAAGCCTGTTGAGATCTGGGTCTGATCCTCTGCCCATTGAGGCCCCCTCCAGCCACACGGATCCTGAGGGAGTGGGAGGGAGGGAAAGGGGAGCAAAAGTAAAGGCCAGACCTACTGGATTGGCACTCCTGAGGGGTGGCTGGGGGGAAGGGAGGAGTTCCTACACCCAGCGGGACCCATGAACAGTTAGTGGTCCAGCTGGGGCGGGGGAGAACCCAGGGGAGACGTGGCAGGGGGGTGTGGAGGAACGGAAGGGAACTTAGCCAGTGCTTTCTCTGTCCACTTAGGCACCAGGGAGCCCATTAGGCTCCCGGGCCTAATCCTCTGCCCTCAAAGCCTCCCTCTTGCCTCGTACAGCCCAAGCCCCGCCCCTACAGCCCCAACCAGGCCCCATCTCAATACTCGGAGACCCTCTGAGATCCCCTCCAACTGCACTGGGCCTAAACCCCACCTATACACCTTCACCCAGGGTCTTACCTGAAACTCCAGAACTCCACACTCTGGAGGCAGCCCCTTGGACGAGCTGCCTGTCTGCTTCCAGGCAAGTCCTGAGCAGAGGCCCCGCCACATGCTTGAACATCGCCCTGCCTAGGCCCCGACCCCAAGGCCTTTTCCAACTGCCAGCATCCTAAGCCTAGGCTCCACCCCATGCTCAAATGTCACCACCACCCCCCAACCCCGGCCCCCGCCAGGTCCCACCCACCCTAAACCTCTCCCCTGCCTAATTTCCACCTCTGCCTAAACTCTGCCCCCAGAGCCAAGGTATTTTTTTTTTCTTCCTTCCTCTTTTAGATTAGGGTTCTGGTTTACCTTGTTGTTGATTCGTTTATAGTTTTCTTCTTTCTAATAAATCTTTTATTTTTCTAATTTTATTTTATTCTTTATAGTTTATTCTTTTAGTTTGCTCCTTTTGGCTTGTTCCGCTTTTTTTTTTCTGTTGTGATTTTGTTTTACCTTATTGCTGTTGTTTCCATATTTTTATTTTTCCTAATATATTTTTTATCTTTCTAAGTTTATTTTGTTTTTTATTCTTTGTTATTGTACTGCTCCTTTTCTTTTTTTTTTTCTCCTCACGTGGCTTGTGGGATCTTGGTTCCCAGGCCAGAGGTCAGGCCTGAGCTCCTGTGCTGTGGGCTGAAGTCCAAACCACTGGACTAACAGAGAACCTCAGGCCGCAGAGAATATTAATTAGAGTGAGGCCTCCCAGAGGTCCTAATCTCGGCACCAGGACCTGGCTCTATCCAACTGCTGGCAAACTCCAGTGCTGGATGCCTCAGGCCAAACAAGCAGTAAGACAGGAATACAGCCAAACCCCCCCCCCCAAAAAAAAAAAAAGAAAGAAACAACAAAAATATATGTTATAGACGAAGGAGAAAGGTAAAAACACACAAGACCAAATAAATGAAGATGAAATAGGCGAACTACCTGAAAAAGAATTCAGAGTAATGATACTAAAGAGGATCCAAAATCTCAGAAACAGAATGGAGAAAATACAAGAAACATTTAACAAGGATCTAGAAGAACTAAGAGCAAACAAAGTGATGAACAACACAATAACTGAAATTAAAAATACTCTAGAAGGAATCAATAGTAGAATAACTGAGTCAGAAGAACGGATAAGTGACCCGGAAGATAAAACAGTGGAAATAACTACTGCAGAGCAGAATAAAGAAAAAAGAATGAAAAGAATTCATGACAGTCTCAGAGACCTCTGGGGTAAACATTAAACACACCAACATTTGAATTATAGGGGTCCCAGAAGAAGAAGAGAAAAAGAAAGTGTCTGAGAAAATATTTGATGAAATTATAGTCGGAAACTTCACTAACATGGAAAAGGAAATAGTCAATCAAGTCCAGGAAGCGAGGAGAGTCCCATACAAGATAAATCCAAAGAGAAACACACTGAAACAAATATTAATCAAACTATCAAAAATTAAATACAAAGAAAAACTATTAAAAGCAGCAAGGGAAAAGCAACACATAACATACAAGGGTATCCCCATAAGGTTAACAGCTGATCTTCCAGCAGAAACTCTGCAAGCCAGAAGGGAGTGGCAGGACATATTTAAAGTGATGAAAGGGAAAAACCTAAGACTGAGATTACTCTACCCAGCAAGGATCTCATTCAGATTTGATGGAGAAATCAAAAGCTTTACAGACAAACAACAGCTACGAGAATTCAGCAACACCCAACCAGCTTTACAACAAATACTAAAGGAACTTCTCGAAGTGGAAAACACAAGAGAAAAAAAAGACCCACAAAAACAAACCCAAATCAATTAAGAAAATGGTAATAGGAACATACATATCAATAATCACCTTGAATGTAAATGGATTAAATGCTCCAACCAAAAGACATAGACTGGCTGAATGGATACAAAAACAAGACATGTATGTATGCTGTCTACAAGAGACCCAATTCAGGAGCAGGAACACATACAGACTGAAAGTGAGGGGATGGAAAAAGATATTCCATGCAAATGGAAATCAAAAGAAAGCTGGAGTAGCAATACTCATATCAGATAAAATAGACTTTATAATAAAGACAGTTACAAGAGATACGGAAGGACACTACATAATGATCAAGGGATCAATCCAAGAAGAAAACATAACAATTATAAATATTTATGCAGCCAACATAAGAGCACCTCAATATATAAGGCAAATGTTAACAGCCATAAAAGGAAAAATCGACAATAACACAATAATAGTGGGGGACTTTAAACCCCACTAACACCAATAGGCAGGTCATCCAGACAGAAAATAAATAAGGAAACATAAGCTTTAAATGATACAATAGACCATATAGACTTAATTGATATTTTTAGGACATTCCACCTGAAAGCAGAAGAATACACTTTCTTCTCAAGTGCACACAGAACATTCTCCAGAATAGATCACATCATGGGTCACAAATCAAGCCTTGGAAATTTTAAGAAAATTGAACTCATATCAAGCATCTTTTCCGACCAAAACGCTATGAGATTAGAAATCAATTACAGGAAAAAAAAACAGTAAAAAACACAAATACATGGAGGCTAAACAGTGCACTGCTAAATAACCAAGAGATCACTGAAGAAATCGAAGAGGAAATCAAAAAATACCTGGAAACAAATGCCAATGAAAATATGATAATCCAAAACCTATGGGACACAGCAAAAGCAGTTCTAAGAGGGAAGTTTATAGCAATACAATCCCACCTCAAGAAACAAGAAACACTTCAAGTAAACAACCTAACCTTACACCTAAAGCAATTAGAGAAAGAAGGACAAAAACCCCTAAAGTTAGCAGAAGGAAAGAAATCATAAAGATCAGATCAGAAATAAATTAAACAGAAACAAAACAATAGCAAAGATCAATAAAACTAAAATCTGGTTTTTGAGAAGATAAACAAAATTGATAAACCTTTAGCCAGACTCATTAAGAAAAAAAGGGAGAAGACTCAAATCAATAGAATTAGAAATGAAAAAGGAGAAGTAACAACTGACACTGCAGAAGTACAATGGATCATAAGAGATTACTATAAGCAACTATATGCCAATAAAGTGGACAACCTGGAAGAAGTGAAGGAATTCTTAGAAAAGCACAACCTTTGGAGACTGAACCAGGAAGAATTAGAAAATATAAACAGACCGATCATAGGTAATGAAGTTGAAACTGTAATTAAAAATCTTCCAACAAACAAAAGTCCAGGACTAGATGGCTTCACAGGCGAATTCTATCAAACATTTAGAGAATAGTTAACACCTATCCTTCTCAAACTCTTCCAAAAAGTTGCAGAGGGCGGAACACTCCCAAACTTGTTCTACGAGGCCACCATCACCCTGATACCAAAACCAGACAAAGATATCACAAAAAAAGAAAATTAGAGACCAATATCACTGATGAACATAGATGTAAAAATCCTCAACAAAACACCAGCAAACAGAATTCAACAACACATTAAAAGGATCATACACCATGATCAGGTGGGATTTATCCCAGTGATGCAAGGATTCTTCAAATAGATGATGATGAATGAGGAGGAAGAAGAGGAGGAAGAGGGAGAAGGAGAAGGAGAGGAGAAAGAGGAAGGGGAAGAAGAAGAAAACATGGCACATTGATGGGCAGGGCTCCCCAGAGAATAAAATACTTTCTGGAAAGTTAAGTTATAATCATGGTATAAATGTAAGCTAAATTACTAACTTTATTTAGGTATTTACCAGCCATAAATATTCAAACACATTCTTAGTAGAAATAAACTATCTTAAAAAGCAAGGAGAAATACATTTTAACAGTTCTCTTACTTGACTGGGTTTTTTGTTTGTCTAAGAGCCAAGACTAGATGTCAAAAGATGTTTCTGTTTTTTTTTAATTCAACTTAAAGAAAATATTATTTCAGTAAATGGAAGATGAAGGTGAGTTTTTCTGAGAAATAAATGTGTTAGAAGTGATACATTTTTTTTTTCTTAAGGATATGCTTCTTGGATGTGAGAAATCCTGTCAGGAAAAAAATAAATAAACTTGAATTTTTCTAGATGTGGCTTCTGTTTTGAGTCACAAGAAATGGGAAAAGGTCTCATGATTATTCCTTATTCCTTTCTCCTTCAACTGCAATTGATTTTTATTAGTAACCATGAGCATTAGAAAAAGAGTTTCTGTCTCTGTTAATGAACTGAGCTGTGCAGGCACATATGATATGTTCATAAAAAAATCAGGGCTCTAAAGTACACAGATTCTCCCCAATTTTCTACAATATTTTCTGTTTCTTATCATTATGACTAAATAACAATGGCAAAACTAATGATGCCATTACCCTGTAATTGGGAATTGAGCCTGTTTAGCAATGATAAAGCATGCACTGAGCAGAGTTAATGGGCCAACCAAGCAGCCCCACTGGGTAGCTAGTCCCAGAGCACAAAGACTGAACATTTGCAAGGTAAGATGCTGTTCATAAAAGGCAGTGAGCAACAGGAAATGTTTTCTACTGATTATTGTCTACTGCTCTGTCAACCTAGGGAAGGATGAGAGCTCAAGTAAAGATCTGAAGTGATTCTTGATGTGAAGAGCCATCTTTCTCCATGACTTAACATTTTACAAACTTCTCACTGACTTTACTTTCACAAAAGAATCCATTATTGTAATCCTATTATATTCTGCACATTTTACCTCCTAATTTAAATGGGAAAGATAATATAGATTTTAGGGGCCATATGCATGTGTTTTTATTTATAATACTTGTTCCATCATGGTAGTTGGAACATAGTAGGTGCTCAGTTAGCTATTTGTTCAATCAAGATGCTTGAACCTCTTATAAAAAATGTAAAGTGATATACTCACCCAAGAATATACCATAGCTCAACTTAGGGAAAGAAAACTAAAGTTCTTGCAGATTCTAACATCAAAAATACGTTTTCCCCAGACCAGTCAGGTTACAATGAAAGCAAGATTCTGGTGATTCAGAAATAAAGATTGGGAGGCATGGAGGAAAAAAAAAAGCACATAGAGTAATGTACCCCTGAAACTGTTCCCTGGATTCGGATGCAGCAACAGCAGGAGGCATTTTCCGAAGGTACCATTCTCTTTTTACAAACAAGTCATGTTCTATAATTTTTTTTCACATAGGTTAGGTAAGAAGTGAAATGTCATTAGTGTTAATAAAACAATGTCTCTCATTTAGTAATAATAACTATTATTTGTTGAGGTTTTATGCCAGGCATTATGGTAGATTATTCCATTTAATCCTCACAATAATCCTTTGAAGTGAGTTTGATTAACTTCTCCATATTTTATTTTGGAAATATGGGGCTTACAGAGGTAAAGTTAGTGGGCCCAGGGTTATACTGTCAGTAAGTCGTAAAACAGGGAATTAAAAGAAGTCTGATTCAATTCCATGGTCTTACATTAGACGGCACTGTAGCACATCATAGAAAGTGCTTTCCATGCATTGCCTCAAGTGAGCCTCCCAAATGTTCTTTCAGTTAGGTTGAACTAGTTTTGAGATCCACTGTACAGATGGGGGTTTAAAGATGTAAATAACTTGCCCAGGATTCACACAGGAATCAAATGACAAAACCAGTTCACAATCCAGCTTTTCTCTCTCTGAAGCCAGGGCTCCTGGATGTGCAGTGCATTACATATTTCCTATCCAATCCCCAACAGAAGCCTTCAGCACTAAATGTTTAGAGGAAAGTGCCTTATTTTTGGAACATCTAATATCTTCCCTCTAAAAAGGGACACCTCCCCTCTATGTCATTCTTTCCTTCCAACAAGAGGATAGAGATGCATCCTGGGAGGATGAGGCCCAAGGCTACCTCCCTTGTCTCAATCTTTTCAGTGAAGTTTTTTTCCTGCCACACACATCTGAATCTATACATAGAAGTTTCCAGGTCATTTTAAGGTGGGTTTTTATCACAACTCTTGATTTTACAGAATGCAAAAGGACATTCTGCTCTCACTTATGCCCACCAGAATGGTTGCTCTTCATCCTATAATCCCTAGGAGGCATCTCTCTGTGGTTTGGGGTTTTAGATATTACTGGAAGCTGCTGTGAGTACAGCAACGTTCACCCAGTTGCTACTGTTACTCTAATAATCACAGAAGCAAAGTGCACCACATGCCACAGAAGACAGAGTCACAGAACAGATCCTGGGGACTTCTGGGGCATGTGCCGCAGCCCAGGAACAGCTTTATTAACCTGCTCCAAATTTATGACTTATTTTGTTGTTGTTGATTTTATTCAGGATTGCCTAACTTAAAATATTGTCACACACTCATCCAGAAATAATTCTGGTCAGCTAAATGGTACAGATCAGCACAAGACTTCTGACTAAACATCCCTCTATTCAAGTAAAAGATTTTCCCCCCACTGGATTTTCCAGAATTTAAAAATGTTTTAGCCGCTATTATAAATGCATGTTGACACCTTCTGGGCATGTAGAGGAGGAAATGGTGACAGTTTAATCAAGTACACATGGATGGGTATGTTTGTAGCTGGGTATATAGATACCACATAGGAGAATTTAATATACAGTGCTCCTTAGCCTAGAAACTTTTACAGATGGGGACCTGGGCTGAGATCCCAAGGAAGCATCACAGATTATGCAGTAGTAAAGCACTGCCCTGGGTCCACACAGACAAAGGCAAGTCAAGTTAAAGACAAGGGGGATGGCTGAAAATTTTGTGATAGATGCAAGGAAATGAATGGTTTCTTCAGTTTATCTTTTTTTTTTTTTTCCATTTTTTCTTCCTTCCTCCCTTCTTCCCTCTTCTCTTTTATGACCTAGCATTGATCAGGAAATTTCTTTTTCACCTCCTTTCCTTGATGGGAAAGACTTATATAAGCAATCCTTTACAAAATATTTTTTATTATAAATAGACATTTTCCCCTACTCCCTTACACTGAACTACATCAGAGAATCTTGAGTATAGGTTAATATTCAGGGTATCATGAAGATTCAGTTCTATCCACTCACATATTGGTCAAAGTATTTATTGATTATCCACTGTATGCTGAGCAATTGTCGGGGACTGAATAATGATTCTCAAACAAGCATTACTGATGACCAAATGACTTTCTTATTGGAAACATATTTTTGTGCTTATTTTTGCTTATGCGTTCCAGAAGCAACCATTTATTTACATTCTACAGAGCCCTGATATCATTGTATTAAGGTATTCCATTTAAAGAAAAGTAAATCTTGCCATTGATTCTAATGATCTGTTTTTCAATTGAAGAAGGAATACTTTGAGTCTGTCAAATCATTACAATATTTAGCTGAAAGAAAAAAATTCTAAGAATTGCTAATTTAAAGAGAATAGTGCCATTAAGAAGTGTTCAGTTTAGGGCAGACATTACTGTCTGTGACATTTATTCATTGCCTGACCTGTCAAAAGTGGAATGTGGTATGAAGTTTAATAATCTTTTTCAGTGCTACCTTTGACCCTTGGTATCCGCTGATGCGTTACCTGTGGATAAAGAAGGCTGACTGCTGTAAGTCATTTTAAACAAGGGACTTGAACATTCTCGGATACTGGTATCTGCTAGGGTCCTGGGATCCTTTAAACCCCCAGGATACTGAGGACAACTATAATTTACAATGATAATCTTATTTGGGCTCAAAATAAAGTTTTAAACTAGGGAAGGAAGTTATCACTACTGATTTGAATAATGGTGCTAGCAGTAATAGAAAATGGAAGCAATAGAAAGAGAATAAACTTTCACCACCACATCTACCCACCTCTGCAGCATCTATATCTACTTTCTGTGCTTTCATTCCTCTTATTGTAGGTGCAGTCTCCATACTCCTATCTAAGACTAATCCTCTATATATGTACAAGATACCAATCCTTTTAATCCAGTCAGAACCACCACTCCAGCAAATCCCTCCCCTCTCAGAATATCACTGTTTTCCTCTCTCTACTGAATCATACCCATCAACGTATAAATATTTTGGTATTCCTGAAAAACCTCTCTTGACTATATATCCCATGTTCTATTTGCTGCCATTTGTTTACTCCCATATACAGTAAAGCTCTTTAAAATAGTTTATGTTCCCTGGCTCAATGAGATATTCACCCCTACTACTACCCTCTCCCTCACCTAAAATTGGCCAGTTATGGTAGCTGTGACTTTCACACTACTGAACCCAAAGTCAACTCTCAGTTGTCTAATTGATCCAGCAGCAACATTTGTCACAGCAGACATCCTTCTTCCTGGAAATACTTTCTTCTCTTGGCATCCTAGATCTCTCTCTCACATTCTCAGTCTCTCTCTCCCTCTCCCTCCCTCTCCTTTCTGTCTCTGGCTCTGGCTTTTCTTCTCCTACCTCACGGGCAGCTTTTACTACATCTGTTTCTCTTTTTCCTGACCTGCTGAAATCCAGATTTCTTTGCTTCTTTGTTTACTTGATACCTCTTACTAAGATGCTAATACATATCTCGAGCCAAAATACCCAAATCTGAGCCTCTAATCTTCCCCCAAAACCTTTTCCAATTACATCACAGCTAATGACATGTCTATCCTTGCAGGCATTTATAGTCATTCTTGATATATATCTTTTTCTTACGCTACACAGCCAATCAGAATATTGGGCTGTTTCTACATTCAAAATATATCCAGAGTCAAACATTTCTCACTATCCCCATTGCTAATATTACCACTCTCCTCTGGATTATCGTAACCAGTATCTCCGCTTCCACTCTTGCTTCTCATCCATCTTTTTCAGTCTATTTCAAACACAACAGTAACTCTTTCATAGCATACCAATGACTCCTATTTCACCCACAGTAAAACCCAAGTTCTTGAAAGGCCCTCTAAATCATAAAATAGTCTGTTTCCTTTCCCCCTCTGTTAGGTCCCTAACCTTTTCTAATATCACTTTCCCCATGTTCATTCTACTCCAACCACATTTTTCTCTATATTGTGCCTCAGGCACACCAGACATGTTTTTAGCTTAGCACTGGGTAGTCCATCACGCTGGGATATCTTTCCTGCAGATATCGACAGTACTGAAGGCTCATTTACTCACCACTTTTCAAATAAAATTTACATCTTAGAACAGTTTAAGATTTACAAACAGATTGTGAAGATAGCACAGAGAATTTCCATATACCACACACTCAGTTTCTCCTATTGTTAACATCTTACTAATTTAGGATGTACCGGTCACAATTAATCAAAGAATAATGATACAGTATTACTAAATAAAGTGTATGCTTTCTCTGGATTTCCTTAGTTTTTACCTTATGCCATTTTTATTTTCCAGGATCCCACCCAGAATACCACATTGCATTTAGTTGCCATGTTTACTTAGCCTCCTCTTGGTTGTGACAGTTTCTTAGAATTGCTCGTTTTTGATGACCTTAACAGTTTTAAGAATTTTATATTAAATCACCTCTATTTGGATTTGTATGATGTTTTTCTTATAATTTGATTTGTATTACGGTTTTTGAGAGGAAGACCAGAGAGGTAAAGTGCCACTTTCATCACAACGTACCTTCAGTACATACTCTCAGCACAACTTGTCACTGTTGATGTGGACCTTGATAACCTGGCTGAAGTAGTGATTGTCAGAATACTCCATTAATAAGTGCAGAATTATGCTCCAGTCCCTGAGGGTTGAATATCTACATAGTTCTTTGCACAGGAGATTCTTCTTCACAGGAGATTTGAATCTTCTCTCCCATTTATTTATTTATACCATCATTTATTTATAACAGTATGGATTCACAGATATTTACTTCTGGCTTTGGATTATAATTCGATATTACCTTATTTAATTTGTTAAACAAATTGTTCCAGCTTTGTCCACCGGGAGATCTTTCAGTTGGATCCTACGTCCCTTTTATAAATCCTCCATTTGTGTGTGTGTGTGTGTGTATTTTGAGTATTTACTTACTTTCCAGCACTACAAGACACTACAGGCTAATCTGGTATACATTCTGCCCCAATTCCAGAATCAGCCATTTTCTCTAAGGAGCCCTGGTTCTTTTTATTAGAGAATCATATTAGAATCCAAGAAATGGGTGCTAGATGTGCTCCCTGTTAGTGGGAGGAGTCACTGCTTTTGCAACTTTTCAGCTGACAAAGAAGAAGTTATACATCAATATATTAACCTGTGTATGTATACATATCTGAATATTTGTAGATGTTAACTGTGAAATAAAAGTCATATTTTATGGGAAGACTAGAGAAATTTAAACAAAAAAATCTTCTCTGCCCTTTGGCCTCCTCTCTCCTCTCACTGTACATTGTGTATCTGCTTTACGCATCAACCAAATCTCCCCTATCACCAAACCTCCCCAATCAGCAGGAATATCTGCTCAACCATAAAGAGCAACATTCTCCCAGCATCAACAAGACAACGCCTTAAAAGACAAGATTCCTGGGCTTCCCTGGTGGCGCAGTGGTTGAGAGTCCGCCTGCCGACGCAGGGGACACGGGTTCGTGCCCCGGTCCGGGAAGATCCCACATGCCGCGGAGCGGCTGGACCCATGAGCCATGGCCGCTGAGCCTGCGCGTGGGGAGCCTGTGCTCCACAACGAGAGAGGCCACGACAGTGAGAGGCCCGCGTACCGCAAAAATAAAAAAAAGGCAAGATTCCTTCTTGATCCTGTAAGGGGCCACATGACCCACAACATGATGCTTAGATCTGGATTATGTAAACTGTCAGTAACACATCATTTGATGTACAGTCTTCTGTCTCAAAAAACATATTTTTGACTTCTAACTGGCTGAACAGTTTTCAAAGCTTTCTGGGATGCTCTTCCAGGGTTATAATCCTCAAATTTGCTCAAATAAAATTTTCCATTTCTTTCTTAGATTGACTGATTAATTTTTCATTGGCATAACCATCCATGCCTATAATAAGATAAATTAACTTCTGGCAAGGCAGCATGAGGAGCACTGCTGACCTGCTCCACAGTGAAACTAGTGGGGACAAAAAACTCCTGTGGAAATGGTCCTAAGGATAAATAGCAAATGAAGAAACATCTATTAAGGAAAATCTATAAACATCAATAAGAAAGTTGAAAGTTTGGAGTATTTAGACCAAGACCACTACCTCCAACCCAGACTGGACTCCACTCTAGATTGCTGCAGCCACAAACACAGGGCCTTGCCTCATGGCTACCAGCCAGAGAGTTTTCTTTTTGGGAGAGGCAAAACTTCAGCATTTCTCATCCTACTCCCAGGTGCATGTTGGTGAGGCTAAGTCCCAGGAATTTCAAACAAGAGATGAGAAGCTCCCTTCTACTAACCCTCGCTCATAGAGTGAAGGCTCTACCATAGGTATGATGCACTGAGAATACTGGTGCCCCAAATGAGCCCAAATCCTGGCTCATAAGCCAGTGATTCCATGTAAGGAGAAGCAAGAGAAAAGGACGTCAACTAGTGCTGCCCTCCATGCCTCCCAGTGTTCATCTCCTAGAGTGGAGGTGTCTTTAGACAGAAGTTTGCTATTGTTCCCACCTCAGCTCAGAGATTTTACCTGGGGAAAGGGTCAGCAGAATTCATTTGCAGCAGAGTGTGGAGAAGTTTAAGCCTGAAAGGCATGCTCGAGAACAGTAAAGATTGTGGTGAGAGGAAATTGGCATATTTGTAAACTTAATAAAGGTACAACCTCGGCTGTAGTCTTGCTAGTTTTCAGGACAGAACCAGTGTATAAGACAGTTAGGAGGGGTCCTCCTATAGTCTGAAAAAATATAATGCATTGACCTCAGCAACTATTCCTTCAAAAGTAACATAATTCGATTGAATTCATCTGTAGAACAATTTATGTTCCAGATAATTGTTGAAACAAGACAGCAATCAGCTGGCAATTAGTGGAGATTAATATCTGTATGTGGTTAGAGAAAGAGAGCACTACCCAAACCACTGTTACCCCAGGATGACTGTGGGCATATACAAAATGACATCATAGGCTTAAAATAATGTGTGTGTGTTGGGGGGGGGTGTGTGTTAAATGTCACTAAAATTACCCAGGGAGTCATTAAAAATAAACAAGAAAATAACAACAAGCCAGGGACCTGGACATGGGGAGGGGACATAGTGAGGGAGGAGGGAACCAACACTGAGTTGCTACAATATATTGTCTAAAACTTCCAGTTTCCAACAAAAGTGTATGAAATTCGCACAGTAACAGGAAAGTATAACCCTTATATTGGGGAAAAGAAGAAAAAAAAAACAAGCAATACAAACTGTGAGAGTGATCAGATGTTGTGTTTAACAGAAAACGTATTCAAAACAGCCATTATAAAATGTTAACAGAACTAGAGGAAAGCCCGGTTACAGATATAATGGAAGATATGATTGACAATCTATATCAATAAAGAGATAGAAATTGCGAGAAAGAATCAAATGGATATTACGAAGGGAAAAGTACAACAACTGAAATTTTTTAAAAAGTCACTAGAGGAGTTCAAAAGCAGATTGGAATGGACAGAAGAAAATATTAGTAAACTCAAAGATCGATATACATTATGCAAGCCAAAAAACAGAGAGAAAAAAATAATGAGGAAAATTGAACAGAACCTCAGAGAAATGTGGGATACTATTAAGCACACCAACAAATGCATAATACGGATACAAGAGGTAGAGGAGAAAGGGAAAGCAGAAAAAATTTCAGATAAAGACTAAAACCTTCTGAAATTTATTGAAAAATAATAACCTACACATCCAGGAAAGCTCAACAAACTCTATGTAGGATAAATGGAAAGAGATCCATGAACAAACACATCATAGTAAACATGCTGACTGTCAAAGACACACAGAAAATATTGAAACCAGTAAGAGGAAAAATGACTCCTCACTTACAAGGGAAGCCCAATAAGATTATCAGCTGACTTCTCAGCAGAAACAATGGAGGTCATTTGGAAGTGGGATACAATGTTCAAAGGGCTTAAAGATAAAAAAATGTCAATCAGAATCCAGCAAAGCTATCTTTAAAAAAAATGAAGGTGAAATAAAGACTTTACCCAACAAACAAAATCTGAGAAAATGTTGCTACCAGACCTACCTTACAAGAATACTAAAGAAAGTTCTTCACTCTGAAAGCAAGGGATGCCAGATAGTAAATTAAATCCATGTGAAAAAGAAAACTATTAATTATAAAACTATAAAAGACAGTATAAATGCATATTTTCTCTTTTCTTAACCACTTTAAAAAGAAATTGTCAAATAATATGTATATAAGATATTGTTGTGCATTTAAGATACAGAAATATATATATATATATTATATAGTTACAAAAAAAAGTACAAAGTAGAAGCATGTGTGCAAAGCTATATTGGTTTAAGAAAATGTCTACAGGTAGTACAGTAATAATGATAACAACATATTGTTGGGTTTGTAACATTATGGATATAATGTGTGTAAAAACACAAAAAAGGGGGGGGGAAGGGAATAAAGCTATATAGTAGTGTTTCTATATGCCACCAGAAGTAAGCTGGTATAAATATGAAGCTGATTCGGATAAGTTTAGATGTACATGGTAAATCATAAAAATATATAGTGAAAAACAATAAAAAAATTAAAATGCTATATTAGAAAATATTCAGTTTACGCAAAAGAAAGCAGTAAAGGAAAAACACAGGAACAAAAAGGCAGCCAATATAGAGAATGCAAAAAGTAAAAATGACACACATAAATCCAACTACATTATTAATAACATTAAATATGATTGGATTAAATAATCTAATTAAAAGGCAAAGATTTTCAATTTGGGTTAAAAAAGATCCATCTATATCTTATCTAAAGGACATATATTTTATATTCAATGATACAAATAGGTTGAAAGTGAAAGCATGGAAAATGTATATCATGACATAGCAATACAATAGAGTGACTATATACATAGATTTTATATACTTTGTTCTTTATGTAATTTAAAACCAGAAATGTTACTAGAGATAAAGAGGAAAACTGCATAAAGGTAAAATCTCAGCAGCACACAGCAATAAGCATTTGCTTATATTAATTCTGTGTTTAGGTTGCAGCAGCTTAGTTGGGGGAACACTGCACCACATGTTTACTCCTTCTCAACCAGCAGGATTCCCTGGGCATGTTTTTCCTCTTGAGATGGTAGAGTTGAAGCAAAGCATATGGTTACACAAGAGGTCTTTTAAGATCTAGATACAGAGCTGGTTCACTATTACGTCTGTCACATGGCAAAGTTCAATGTCAAGTGGTAGGCACTAATAAAAAATAAATATCTTTAAGTTGGATAAACTGAAGAGTTACATGGCAATATATTTGAATATAGAAGAGGATGAAGATTTGGACCAATAAAGCAATCCATCTCCCAGGT
This sequence comes from Orcinus orca, assembly GCF_937001465.1. Classification (NCBI taxonomy): domain Eukaryota; kingdom Metazoa; phylum Chordata; class Mammalia; order Artiodactyla; family Delphinidae; genus Orcinus; species Orcinus orca. Next base: position 14,280,054 of record NC_064568.1, read on the forward strand.
TTCTATAGCATACCACACCCACTACTAAAATGGTAGTGGCAATAGAACCTCTGATCCTCAGTGATCCTCTTTTTCAAATTTTTAAAATCTATCAAGCCAGGAACAAAGGTGGAATCATAAAGAAGCAAGAGAACATTCCAAGTCTATGTGAGGATGGTGGTATCCAAGGTTCAATCTGGCTTGTTAATTTCTTTAAAGCAAATAGTGAGGTTTCTCTGTTTCAGTGACCTTTGCCCATTGCTCCTGCATTGCAAACATCAGGGCTTCCTAATAGTGAGCCACTTAATTTAGTGACCTCCTAACTCAAAGATGAAAACTTTCAGAGAAAGCAGTTGTTATTCTACATAAATAACTAGTCAATCTACATGTATTTTCTGATATTTATTTCCAGTATGTAATGGTCAAATTTGGAGATTCACCCTTCTATTAATCTAGCTTTCAAACAAACAAACAGTGTCTTTGCTTTTCATTTGCCTTCTGCAGATCTTAAATCTTCCAAAAAAATTTTAAAATTAAAAAATAAAGAATTACAACTAAAAAAGAAAAAACTACCACTAATAAAATGACATTTTCTCTCACATGAACAGCTCTTTCTAAAATTGCAAAAAGTAAACATATAATATTTTCATAAGACATTTGATATAGGGCACAGTATCTGTTGTCAAAAAGCAATATGCCTGGAACTTAAATTCTCTTTTACAAAGTCATGTAGAGAGAGAGACCTTCAAGATGGCAGAGGAGTAAGATGTGGAGATCACATTCCTCCCCGCAAATACATCAGAAATACATCTACATGTGGAACAACTCCTACAGAACATCTACTGAATGCTGGCAAAGACCTCAGACTTCCCAATTTTGGCAAGAAACTCCCCACGTATCTGGGTGGGGCAAATGAAAAAACAAAAAACAGAGACAAAAGAATACGGACGGGACCTGCATCTCTAGTAGGGAGCTGTGAATTAGGAAAAGTTTCCACACAGTAGGAAGCCCATTCACTAGCGGTGACGGGGTGGGGAGTGGCGGGGGGTAGCTTCGGAGCCATGGAGGAGAGCGCAGCAATAGAGGTGCAGAGGGCAAAGCGGAGAGATTCCCTCACAGAGAACAGGTGCTGACCAGCACTCACCATCCTGAAAGGCTTGTCTGCTTACCCGACAGGGCAGGTGGGGGCTGGGAGCTGAGGCTTGGGCTTCGGAGTTCAGATCCCAGGGAGAGGACTGGGGTTGGCTGAGTGAACACAGCCTGAAGGGGTCTAGTGTTCCAAAGCCAGGCGGAGGAAGTCCAGGAAAAAGTCTGGAACTGCCTAAGAGGCAAGAGACCATTGTTTCAGAGCACATCATGAGAGGGGATTCAGAGCACCGCCTAAATGAGCTCCAGAGACAGGTGTGAGCTGTGGCTACCAGCGTGGACACCAGAGACTGGCATGAGATGCTAAGGCTTCTCCTGCAGCCACCAAGAAGCCTGTGTGCAAGCACAGGTCACTATCCAGACAACTGCTCGTGGGAGCCTGTGCAGCCCGCCACTGCCAGGGTCCCGTGATCCTGAGACAACTTCCCCGAGAGAACACACCGTGTACCTCAGGCTGTTGCAATGTCACGCTGGCCTCTGCCGCCACAGGCTCGGCCTGCATTCTGTACCCCTCCCTCCTCCAGGCCTGAGTGAGCCAGAGCACCCTAATCACCTGCTTCTTTAAACCTGTCCTGTCTGAGTGAAGAAAAGTTGCCCTCAGGCAACCTACACAAAGAGGCAGGGATGAATCCAAAGCTGAACCCCAGGAGCTGTGCGAACAAAGAAGAGAAAGGGAAATTTCTCCCAGCAGCCGCAGGAGAAGCAGATTAAATCCGCACAATAAACTTCATGTACCCTGCATCTCTGGAATACCTGAATAGACAACGAATCATTCCAAAATTGAGGCAGTGGACTTTCGGAACTGTAGACTTGGGGTTTGCTTTGGGCATCTAATTTGTTTCTGGTTTTATGTTTAGCTTAGCTTAGTACTCAGAGTTTATTATCACTTGTAAATTTCTTTATGGACTTGATTGCTCTATTCCTTTATATATATATATATATATATATATATATATATATATACACACACACACACACATTCTTTTTCTCTTTTTGTGAGTGTGTATATGTATGTTTCTGTGTGATTTTGTCTGTATAGCTTTGCTTTTACCATTTGCCCTAGGGTTCTGTCTGTCCATTTTTTTTTTTTTTTTTTTTTTTAGTATAGTTTTTAGTGCTGGTTATCATTGATGCATTTGGATTCTGGTTTGGTTGCATTCTTCCTTCTTTTTTTAAATTACGTTTTAATTTTAAAATTTTTAATAATTTTAAACTTACTGTTCACATTAATTACTTTACTATATTTTTTAGTTATTTATTTTTTTCTGCTTTTTCTGCTAAGCCGTGTGGCTGACAGGGTCTTGGTGCTCTGGCCAGGTGTCAGGCTTGTGCCTCTGAGGTGGGAGAGCCAAGTTCAGGACACTGGTCCACTAGAGACCGCCCGGATCCACGTAATATCAAATGGTGAGAGCTCTCCCAGAGATCTTCATCTCAACGTAAGACACAGCTCCACTCAACAACCAGCAAGCGACAGTGCTGGACACCCTATGCCAAACAACTAGCAAGACAGGAACACAAGCCCACCCATTAGCAGAGAGACTGCCTAAAATAATAACTTCACAGACATCCCAAAATACACCACCAGACACAGTCCTGCCCTCGAGAAAGACAAGACCCTGCCTCATCCACCAGAACACAGGCACCAGTCCACTCGACCAGGAAGCCTACACAACCCACTGAAACAACCTTACCTACTGGAGGCAGACACCAAAAACAATGGGAACTACAAACATGCAGCCTGCGAAAAGGAGATCCAAAACACAGTACATTAAGCAAAATGAGAAGACTGAGAAACACAAAGCAGATGAAGGAGCAAGGTAAAAACCCACCAGACCAAACAAATGAAGAGGAAATAGGCAGTCTACCTGAAAAAGAATCCAGAGTAATGATAATAAAGATGATGCAAAATACTGGAAATAGAATGGAAAAAATACAAGAAACATTTGACAAGGACCTAGAAGAACTAAAGAGCAAACAAACAATGATGAACAACACAATAGATGAAATTAAAAATTCTCTAGAAGGAATCAATAGCAGAATAACCAAGTCAAAAGAACAGATAAGTGGCCTGGAAGGTAAAATAGAGGAAACAACTACCACAGCACAGAATAAAGGAAAAAGAATGAGAAGAATTGAGGACAAACTTGGAGACCTCTGGGACAATATTAAACGCACCAACATTCGAATTATAGGGATCCCAGAAGAAGAGGAGAAAAAGAAAGGGACTGAGAAAATATTTCACGAGATTATAGTTGAAAACTTCCCTAATATGGGAAAGTAAATAGTCAAAGTCCAGGAAGCACAGAGACTGGACTGCAGAGAATGCCAGAGAGTCCCATACAAGATAAATCCAAGGAGAAACATGCCAAGACATAACCAATTAAACTATCAAAAATTAAATACAAAGAAAAAATATTAAAAACAGCATGGGAAAAGCAACAAATAATATACAAGGGAACCCACATAAGGTTAAAAGCGGATATTTCGGCGGAAACTCTGCAGGCCAGAAGGGAGGAGCACGACATAGTCAAAGTGATGAAGGAGGAAAACCTATGACCAAGATTACTATACCCAGCAAGGATCTCATTCAGATTAGACGGAGAAATTAAAACCTTTACAGACAAGCAAAAGCTAAGAGAATTCAGCACCACCAAACCAGCATTACAACAAAAGGTAAAGGAACTTATCTAGGCAGGAAACACAAGAGGAGGAAAATACCTACAATAACAAACTCAAAACAAATAAGAAAATGGTAATAGGAACATACATATCAATAATTACCTTAAATGTAAATGGATTAAATGTTCCAACCAAAAGACATAGACAGGCTGAATGGATACAAAAACAAGACCCGTATATATGCTGTCTACAAGAGACAGCACATACAGACTGAAAGTGAGGGGATGGAAAAAGATATTGCATGCAAATGGAAATCAAAAGAAAGCGGGAGTAGCAACTGTCATGTCAGACAAAATAGACTTTAAAATAAAGACTATTACAAGAGACAAAGAAGGACACTACACAATGATCAAGGGATCAATCCAAGAAGAAGATATAACAATTGTAAATATTTATGCACCCAACATAGGAGCACCTCAATACATAAGACAAATGCCAACAGCCATAAAAGGGGAAATCAACAGTAACACAATCATAGTTGGGGACTTTAACACTCCACTTTCACCAATGGACAGATCATCCAAAATGAAAATAAATAAGGAAACACAAGCTTTAAATGAGATATTAAACAAGATGGACTTAATTGATATTTATAGGACATTCCATCCAAAAACAACAGAATACACTTTCTTCTCAAGTGCTCATGGAACATTCTCCAGGATAGATCATGTCATGGGTCACAAATCAAGCCTTGGTAAATTTTTAGAACACTGAAATTGTGTCAAGTATCTTTTCTGACCACAACATTATGAGACTAGATATCAATTACAGAAATAAAATCTGTAAAAAATACAAACACATGGAGGCTAAACAATACACCACTAAACAAGCAAGAAAACACTGAACAAATCAAAAAATACCTAGACACAAATGACAATGAAAACACGACGACCCAAAACCTATGGAATGCAGCAAAAGAAGTTCCAAGATGGAAATTTATAGCAATACAATCCTCAAACAAAAAACAAGAAAATTCTTAAATAAATACCTAACCTTACCAATAAAGCAATTACAGAAAGAAGAAAAAAAACCCCAAAGTTAGAAGAAGGAAAGAAATCATAAAGATCATACAAGAATTAAATGAAAAAGAAATGAAGGAAACAATAGCAAAGATCAATAAAACTAAAAGGTGGTTCTTTGAGAAGATAAACAAAATTGATAAACCATTAGCCAGACTCATCAGGAAAAAAAGGGAGAAGACTCAAATCAGTAGAATTAGAAATGAAAAAGGAGAAGTAACAAATGGCACTGCAGAAATAAAAAGGATCATGAGAGATTACTACAAGCAACTATATGCCAAAAATGGACAACCTGGAAGAAATGGACAAATTCTTAGAGAAGCACAACCTTCTGAAACTGAACCAAAAAGAAATAGAAAATATAAACAGACCAATCACAAGCACTGAAATTGAGACTGTGATGAAAATCTTCCAACAAACAAAAGCCCAGGACCAGATGGCTTCACAAGAGAATTCTAGCATACATTTAGAGAAGAGCTAACACCTATCCTTCTCAAACTCTTACAAAATATAGCAGAGGGAGGAACACTCCCAAACTCATTCTACGTGGCAACTATCACCCTGATACCAAAACCAGACAAAGTTGTCACAAAGAAAGAAAACTAGAGGCCAATATCACTGATGAACATAGATGCAAAAATCCTCAACAAAATACTAGCAAACAGAATCCAACAGCATATTAAAAGAATCATACACCATGATCAAGTGGGATTTATCCAAGGAATGCAAGGATTCTTTGATATATGCAAATCAGTCAATGTGATAAACCATTATTAACAAATTGAAGGAGAAAAACCATATGATCATCTCAATAGATGCAGAAAAAGCTGTCGACAATATTCAACACCCATTTATGATAAAAACCCTCCAGAAAGTAGGCATAGAGGGAACTTACCTCAACATAATAAAGGCCATATATGACAAATCCACAGCCAACATCATTCTTAATGGTGAAAAACTGAAACCATTTCCTCTAAGATCAGGAACAAGACAAGACTGTGCATTCTCACCACTATTATTCAACAAAGTTTTGGAAATTTTAGCCACAGCAATCAGAGAAGAAAAAGAAATAAAAGGAATTCAAATCAGAAAAGAAGAAGTAAAGGTGTCACTGTTTGCAGATGACATGATACTATACATAGAGGATCCTAAAGATGTTACCAGAAAACTACTTGACCTAATCAGTGAATTTGGTAAGGCTGCAGGATACAAAATTAATGCACAGAAATCTCTTGTATTCCTATACACTAATAACAAAAGATAAGAAATAGAATTTAAGAAACAATCCCATTTACCATAGCAACAAAACAAATAAAATACCTAGGAACAGACCTACCTAAGGAGGAAAAAGACCTGTACTCAGAAAACTATAAACCACTGATGAAAGAAATCAAAGATAACATAAACAGATGGAGACATATACCATGCTCCTGGATTGGAAGAATCAATATTGTGAAAATAACTATACTACGCCAAGCAAACTACAGATTCAATGAAACGCTCTCAAACTACCAATGGCATTTATCACAGAAACAGAACAAAAAATTTCACAATTTTTATGGAAACAAAAAATACCCCGAATAGCCAAAGCAATCTTGAGAACTAAAAACGGAGCTGGAGGCAACAGTGTCTCGCACTTCAGACCATATTACAAAGCTACGGTAATCAAGACAGTATGATACTGGCACAAAAACAGAAATATAGATCAATGGAACAGGATAGAAAGACCAGAGATAATCCCACGCACATATGGTCACCTTATTTTATTTTATTTTTTTTACGGTACGCGGGCCTCTCACTGCTGTGGCCTCTCCCGTTGCGGAGCACAGGCTCCGGATGTGCAGGCTCCGTGGCCATGGCTCACGGGCCCAGCCACTCTGCGGCATGTGGGATCTTCCCGGACCAAGGCACGAACCTGTGTCCCCTGCATCGGCAGGTGGACTCTCAACCACAGCGCCACCAGGGAAGCCCTGGTCACCTTATTTTTCATCAAGGAGGCAAGAATATACAATGGAGAAAAGACAGCCTCTTCAATAGGTGGTGCTGGGAAAAAATTGACAGCTGCATGTAAAAGAATGAAATTAGAACACACTCTACCACCACACACAAAAATAAACTCAAAATGGATTAAAGACCTAAATGTAAGGCCAGACACTATCAAACTCTTAGAGGAAATCATAGGCCGAACACTCTATGACATAACTCACAGCAAGATTCTTTTTGACCCATCTCTTGGAGAAATGGAAATAAAAACAAAAATAAACAAATGGGACCTAATGAAACTAAAAAGCTTCTGCACAAAAATGAAAACATAAACAAGATGAAAAGACAACCCTCAGAATGGGAGAAAATATTTGCAAACGAAGCAACTGACAAAGGATTAATCTCCAAAATATACAAGCAGCTCCAACAGCTCAATATCAAAAAAACAAACAACACAATCCACAAATGGGCAGAAGAGCTAAACAGACATTTCTGCAAAGAAGATATACAGATTGCCAACAAACACATGAAAGGATGCTCAACATCACTAATCATTATGGAAATGCAAATCAAAACTACAGTGAGGTATCACCTCACACCGGTCAGAGTGGCCATCATCAAAAAATCTACAAACAATAAATGCTGGAGAGGGTGTGGAGAAAAGGGAACCCTTTGCATTGTTGTTGGGAATGTAAATCGATACAGCCACTATGGAGAACAGTATGGAGGTTCTTTAAAAAACTAAAAATAAACTGCCATACGACCCAGCAATCGCACTTCTGGGCATATACACTGAGAAAACCATAATTCAATAATTCATGTACCAAAATTTTCATTGCAGCTCTATTTACAATAGCCAGGACATGGAAGCAACCTAAATGTCCACAGAAAGATGAATGGATCAAGAAGACATGGCACATATATACAATCAAATATTACTCAGCCATAAAAAGAAATGGTATTGAATTATTTGTAGTAAGGTGGATGGATCTAGAGACTGTCATACAGAGTGAAGTAAGTCAGAAAGAGAAAAACAAATACTGTATGCTAACACATATATAGATGGAATCTAAAAAAAAAAAAAAAGGTTCTGAAGAACCTAGGGGCAGGATAGGAATAAAGACGCAGACATAGAGAATGAACTTGAGGACACAGGGATTGGGAAGAGTAAGCTGGGACGAAGTGAGAGAGTGACATTGACATATACACACTACCAAATTTAAAACAGATAGCTAGTGGGAAGCAGCCACATAGCACAGGGAGATCAGCTCAGTGCTCTGTGACTACCTGGAAGGGTTGGATGTGGAGGGTGGGAGGGAGAAGCAAGAGGGAGGAGATTTAGGGATATATGTAAATGTATAGCTGATTCACTTTGTTATAAAGCAGAAACTAACACACTACAGTAAAGCATTATACTTCAATAAAGATGTAAAAACAAAAAGTCATGTAGTTGGATTTCAGCTTGTAGACTATGAAAATGTATGAAGGTTACTCTGGTATTCTTACCAAGTTTAAAATATGAATCTCTGAAATATTTTTAGAACATAAGACGTAGAGAATTTCATTAAGAGCCCATTGTATACTTCAAATGACACTTCACGTATTTGTAAGTCAATTAAGGCTCAGGCGTTAGAGAAGTGCAAATCCATCCATAAATTATCTATGAATGCGGTAGGGCAAATGAATACTTAGACTTCAGTTACATTTAGAATCTTCAACTGTACAATCTAACATACAACCATGAAACAGAACACAGGAGCTTCCAAAATATATATCTATGTATAAAGTAATACTTTAGACATCATTTTAGAACTGTTATTCTATATCTTGGGATTTCTCATCAAGATTGAAAACTCTTATTTTAATCTACGTTAACTTTGGTTCTCTATGTATGGAATGTAGAAAAATGGTACTGATGAACCTAATGGTAGGGCAGGAATAAAGATGCAGATGTTGAGAATGGACTTGAGGACACAGGGCGGGAAGGGGAGGCTGGGATGTAGTGAGAGAGTAGCACTGACATATATACACTATCAAATGTAAAACGGGTGTCTGGTGGGAAGCTGCTGCATAACACGGGGATATCAGCTTGGTGCTTTGTGACGAACTAGAGAGGTGGGATAGGGAGGGGGGAGGCAGGTTCAAGAGGGAGGGGATATGGGGATATGTGTGTGCATATAGCTGATTCACTTTGTTGTACAGCAGAAACTAACAAAACACTGTGAAGCAATTATACTCCAATAAACATGTCTAAAAAAATTGCTTATATTAAAACACAGAGATGCCAACGTTCTTGCTTACTTATGCGACCTTCATGATTGACACATACACACTCACAGAAATATAAATGAGCAAAAGTCTCTCTAAATATGTATTTTATCATGTAGCCAGTTAAATCGATTAATTCATGGTTGAGTAAACTTTCTAAATTCAACTGGATAGTCTAAGTTAAGAACAGATACATTTTCAGACCTAGAAATGACTGTAAATATTACAGTCTGCAACCCTCTCATTTTATACTATGTAAATTGTGCCCACGGAGGGACAGTGATTTAACATAACACCAAGCCAGAAGTACAATGCAGATGTTCATGTCCCAATTCAGCTTATACTTTCATGGATATAATTTATTTTCTTGTTAATATTTTACTATTATTTATTTTATGTTTTGGGGGGTAACATTTATAAGTAAATAAAAGTGACTTAAGGGTGAAAGTGAATAACACCATGACTGTAGAAACAAAAACTGACAGTAAAATTATCTTTCTCACTTTAAAAGATCAGTGACAGTAATAATATTTATATCCCAACACCAGGCATTTGAATAAAATATTATTTAACTATTAGCTAGATTCTAGAGCTTTATTGTTAAACTGCCAGTTAGAACCTCCACTCTCTACAATAATTAGCCAACTTAATCAAGAAAGCGATATTGCACCAGATTAGCGATGGTAAGGTATGTAATGTCATTTTACTGCTTTTATTATTGCCACAATGTATTTTCACTATTCTACCTATTCCCTCCATATACTGTAAATATATTATCATGTCATTCCAAATTCAGAAATTTTCAATTCTCTTTTTAGCTCGTGGCACTGCGTGATGCCATCCATGTTTATAGTTACTTGGTTCCAAACTACTTCAAAACTCAGACATGAAAAGGTGACATTTCTTACACATTAAGATAAACACTGCATTCCTTCTATTATGTCAGGGAATATGTTAGTCAAGTGTTATAATTTTAGCATTTTGCTCTTTATAATATTAATAGCTACACACTAAGTGTACTATTGAACTGTCAGGAATGATTTGTTACCAGATGTTAGCATAATTTGCCAGTTGTCAAATTTTATAATTTTTATTTGCCTAAAATATGACACTTACCTTTCATGGTAAATCAAGATATATAACAGAACTTATTTGATATTACAGAAACTGAGGGAAAGATTGTGTGTGGCTTGAATTGACCAGACACTCCACACATGGTATTCCAAATGCATTTTTTTGTGATAGATTTCAAAATTTGTGCTTTGCTGGGTGCTTTAGTCACTGTGTTTTGGGCAGAGCTAGACAACCTATAGGTCTTCAGTAATTCTAAGCTGGATGCAACAATAAAAATTTACTTTTAAAATGTTAGTTTCGGGGGGACCTTGAAGATGGCAGAGGAGTAAGATGTGGAGATCACCTTCCTCCCCACAAATACATCAGAAATACATCTACACGTGGAACAACTCCTACAGAACATCTACTGAACGCTGGCAGAAGGCCTCAGACTTCCCAAAAGGCAAGAAACTCCCCACGTACCTGGGTGGGGCAAAAGAAAAAACAAAAAACAGAGACAAAATAATAGGGACGAGACCTGCACCTCTGGGAGGGAGTTGCGAAGGAGGAATTGTTTCCTCACACTAGGAAGCCTCTTCACTGGTGGAGACGGGGTGGGCAGGGGGGAAGCATCGAAGCCACGGAGGAGAGTGCAGCAACTGGGGTGCAGAGGGCAAAGTAGAGAGATTCCCTCACAGAGTATTGCTGCCGACCAGCCTTCACCAGCCAGAGAGGCTTGTCTGCTCACCCGCCGGGGCAGGTGAGGGCTGGGAGCTGAGGCTCGGGCTTCGGAGGTCGGATCCCAGGGAGAGGACTGGGGTTGGCTATTTGACCACAGCCTAAAGGGGTCAAGGGCACCACAGCTAGACAGGAGGGAGTCTGGGAAAAAGTCTGGAACTGCCTAAGACGCAAGAGACCATTGTTTCGGGGTACACGAGGAGAGGGGATTCAGAGCACCACCTAAATGAGCTCCAGAGATGGGTGCAAATCACGGCTATCAGCGCGGACACCAGAGAGAGCATGAAGTGCTAACGCTGCTGCTGCAGCCACTAAGAAGCCTCTGTGAAAGCACAGGTCACTATCCACATCTCCCCTCCTGGGAGCCTGCGCAGCCCGCCACTGCCAGGGTCCTGTGATCCAGGGACAACTTCCTTGGGAGAACACATGGCACACCTCAGGCTGTTGCAACATCATGCTAGCCCCTGCAGTCACAGGCTCGCCCCATATTCCATACCCCCCACAGCCGGCCTGAGTGAGCCACAGCCCCCTAATAAGCCGCTCCTTTAACCACCTCCGGTCTGGGCAACGAACAGATGCCAGAGGGCTACCTACATGCAGAGGCGGGGCCAAATCCAAAGCTGAACCCAAGGAGCTGTGTGAACAAAGAAGAGAAAGGGAAAATTCTCCGTGCAGCCTCAGGAGCAGTGGATTAGATCTCCACAGTGAACCTGATGTACCCTGCATCTGTGGAATGCCTGAATAGACAACGAATCATCTCAAAATTCATGTGGTGGACTTTGGGAGCAATTGGAGACTTGGGGTTTGCTTTCTGCATCTAATTTGTTTCTGGTTTTATGTTTATCTTAGTTTAGTATTTAGAGCTTATTATCATTGGGAGATTTGTTTATTGACTTGCTTGCTCTCTTCCTTTTTTTCTTATATGTATGTGTATATATATATGTATATTTTTCTTTTTCTCTTTTTGTGAGTGTGTACATGTATGATTCTTTGTGTGATTTTCCTGTAGAGGTTTGCTTTTATCATTTGTGCTAGGCTTGTCTGTACTTTTATTTATTTATTTTTTTAAGTATAGTTTTTAGTGCTTGTTGGATTTATTGGTTTTGTTGCTATCTTCTTTCTTTTTTTAAATTACTTTTTTATTTTTTACTTTAATATTTTTAACTTTTTATTTTAATAACTTTATTTTATTTTTTTCTTTCTTTCTTTCTTTTTTTCTCCCTTTTCTTGTGAGCCGTGTGGCTAACAGGGTTTTGGTGCTCCACTGGGTGTCAGGCCTGAGCCTCCGAGGTGGGAGAGCCGAGTTCAGGACATTGGTCAACCAGAGACCTCCTGGCTCCACGTAATATCAAATGACGAAAAGTCTCCCGGAGATCTCCATCTGAACACTAACATCCAGCACCACTCAATGACTAGCAAGCTCCAGTGCTGGACACCCCATGCCCAACAACTACCAAGATAGGAACACAACCCCACCCATTAGTAGAGAGGCTTCCTAAAATCATAATAAGTTCACAGACATCCCAAAACACACCACTGACGTGGTCCTGCCCACCAGAAAGAGAAGATCCAGCCTCATCCACCAGAACACAGGCACCAGTCTCCTCCACCAGGAAGGCTACACAACCCACTGACCCAACCTTACGTACTGGGGGCGGACACCAAAAATAACAGGAACTATGAACCTGCAGCCTGTGAAAAGGAGACCCTAAATGCAGTAAGTTAAGCAAAATGAGAAAACAGAGAAATATGCAGCAGATGAAGGAGCCAGGTAAAAACCTTACAGACCAAACAAATGAAGAGGAAATACGCAGTCTACCTAAAAAGAATTCAGAGTAATGATAGTAAAGATGATCTAAAATCTTGGAAATAGAATGGAGAAAATACAAGAAATGTTTAACAAGGACCTAGAAGAACTACAGAGCAAACAAACAATGATGAACAACACAATAAATGAAATTAAAAATTCTCCAGAAGGAATTGATAGCAAATAACAGGCAGAAAAATGGATAAGTGACGAGGAAATAAAATAGTGGAAATAACTATCACAGACCAGAATAAAGAAAAAAGAATGAAAAGAATTGAGAACAGGCTCAGAGACATCTGGGACAACATTAAATGCACCAACATTCAAATTGAAGTATAGGGGTCCCAGAAGAAGAAGAGAAAAAGAAACGGACTGAGAAAATATTTGAAGAGATTATAGTTGAAAACTTCCCTAATATGGGAAAGGAAATACTCAACTCCACGAGGCACAGAGAGTCTCATACAGGGTAAATGCAAGGAGAAACATGCCAAGACATAATCAATTCAAATATCAAAAATTAAATACAAAGAAAAAATATTAAAAGCAGCAAGGGAAAGCAACAAATAACATACAAGGGAATCCCCATAGGGTTAACAGCTGAACTTAGAGCAGAAACTCTGCAAGCCAGAAGGGTGTGGCTGCACATATTTAAAGTGATGAAAGGGAAAAACCTACAACCAAGATTACTATAGCCAGCAAGCATTCAGATTTGACGGAGAAATTAAAACCTTTGCAGACAAGCAAAAGCTAAGAGAATTCAGCACCACCAAACCAGCATTACAACAATGCTAAAAGAACTTATCTAGGCAGGAAACATAAGTGATGGAGAAGGCCTACAATAACAAACCCAAAACAATTAAGAAAATGGTAATAGGAATATATATATTGATAATTACCTTAAATGTAAATGGATTAAATGCTCCAACCAAAAGACACAGGCTGAATGGATACAAAAACAAGACTGGTATATATGCTGGCTACAAGAGACCAACTTCAGACCTAGGGACACATACCGGTTGAAAGTGAGGGGATGGAAAAAGATATCCTATGCAAATGGAAATCAAAAGAAAGTGGGAGTAGCAATTCTCATATCAGACAATATAGAGTTTAAAATAAAGACTCTTACAAGAGACAAAGAAGGACACTACATAATGATCAAGGGATTGATCCAAGAAGAAGGTATAACAATTATAAATATTTATGCACCCGACATAGGAGCACCTCGATACATAAGGCAAAATGCTAACAACCATAAAAGGGGAAATCAACAGTAAAACAATATAGTAGGGGACTTTAACACCCCACTTTCATCAATGGACAGATGATCCAAAATGAAAAAAAAAAAGGAAACACAAGCTTTAATGATACATTAAACAAGATGGGCTTAAATGATATTTACAGGACATTCCACCCAAAACAGTAGATTACACTTTCTTCTCCAGGATAGATCATATCTTGGGTCAAAAATCAAGCCTTGGTAAATTTAAGAATATTGAAATTGCATCAAGTATCTCTTCCCAACCACAACGCTATGAGACTAGATATCAATTACAGGGAAAAATCTGTAAAAAATACAAACAAATGGAGGCAAAACAATACACTACTAAATAACCAAGATATCAATGAAGAAATGAAAGAAGAAAAGAAAAATACCTAGAAACAAATGATAAGGAAAACACGACAACCCAAAACCTATGGGATGTAGCAAAAGCAGTCCTAAGAGTGAAGTTTATAGCAATACAATCCTACCTCAGGAAACAAGAAAATTCTTAAATAAACACCTAACCTTACAACTAAAGCAATTAGAGGAAGAAGAAAGAAAGAAAAAAGAACAACAACAACAACAACAAAAAAAAAAACGCAAAGTTAGCAGAAGGAAACAAATCATAAAGATTAGATCACAAATAAAAGAATAAGAAATGAAGGAAACAATAGCAAAGATCAATAAAACTAAAAGCTGATTCTTTGAGAAGATAAACAAAATTGATAAACCATTAGCCAGAGTCATCAGGAAAAAAGGGAGAAGACTCAGATCAATAGAATTAGAAATGAAAAAGGAGAAGTCAGAAATGACACTGCAGAAATACAAGGGATCATGAGAGATAACTACAAGCATCTATATGCCAATAAAATGGACAACGTGGAAGAAATGCACAAATTCTTAGAGAAGCACAACCTGCCGAGACTGAACCAGAAAGAAATAGAAAAGATAAACAGACCTATCACCAGCACTGAAATTGAAACTGTGATTAAAAATCTTCCAACAAACAAAAGCCCAGAAGCAGATGGCTTCACAAGCAAATTCTATCAAACATTTAGAGAGAAGCTAAAACCTATCTTTCTCAAACTCTTCCAAACTATACCAGAGGGAGGAACACCCCCAAACTCATTCTACGAGTCCACCATCACTCTGATACCAAATCCAGGCAAAGATGTCACAAAAAAAGAAAACTACAGGCCAATATCTCTGATGAATATAGATAGAAAAATCCTCAACAAAATACTAGCAAACGGAATCCAACAGTACATTAAAAGGATCATACACCATGATCAAGTGGGGTTTATCCCAGGAATGCAAGGATTGTTCAATATATGCAAATCAATCAATGTGATAAACCATACTAATAAACTGAAGGAAAGAAAACATATGATCATTTCAATAGCTGTATAAAAAGCTTTTGACAAAATTCAACATCCATTTATGATAAAAACCCTCCAGAAACTAGGCAGAGAAGGAACTTACCTCAACATAATAAAGGTCATATACGAAAAGCCCACAGTCAACATTGTTCTCAATGGTGAAAAACTGAAACCATTTCCAGTAAGTTCAGGAACAAGACAATGTTGCCCACTCTCACCACTATTATTCAACATAGTTTTGGAAGTTTTAGCCACAGCAATCAGAGAAGAAAAAGAAATAAAAGGAATCGAAATAGGAAAAAAAGAAGTAAAACTGTCACTATTTGCAGATGACACGATACTATACATCCTAAAGATCCTACCAGAAAACTACTAGGTCTACTCAATGAATTTGGTAATGTAGCAGGATACATTCCTATACACTAATGATGAAAAATCTGAAAAAGAAAATAAGGAAACACTCCAGTTTACCATTGCAACAAAAAGAATAAATTACCTAGGAAGAAACCTACCTAAGAAGACAAAAGACCTGTATGCAGAACACTATAAGTATGGATGAAAGAAATTAAAGATGCTACAAATGGAGAGATATACCATGTTCTCAGATTGGAAGAATCAACATTGTGAAAATGACTATATTACTCAAAAGAATCTACAGATTCAATGCAATCCTTATCAAACTACCAATGGCACTTTTCACAGAACTAGAACAAAAAAGTTCACAATTTGTATGGAAACACAAAAGACCTCGAATAGCCCAAGCAATCTTGAGAAAGAAAAACGGAGCTGGAGGAATCAGGCTCCCTGACTTCAGACTATACTACAAAGCTACAGTAATCAAGACAGTATAGTACTGGCACAAAAACAGAAATATAGATCAATGGAACAGGATAGAAAGCCCAGAGATAAACCCACACACATATGGTTACCTTATCTTTGACAAAGGAGGCAAGAATATGCAATGGAGAAAAGCCAGTCTCTTCAATAAGAGGTGCTGGGAAAACTGGACAACTACATGTAAAAGTAAGAAATTAGAACACTTCCTATCACTATACACAAAAATAAAGTCAAGATGGATTAAAGACCTAAATGTAAGGCCAGACACTATTAAATTCTTAGAGGAAAACATAGGCAGAACACTCTATGACATAAATCACAGCAAGATCCTTTTTGATCCACCTCCTAGAGAAATGGAATAATAAAGAGAAATAAACAAAAGGGACCTAATGAAACTTAAAAGATTTTGCACAGCAAGGGAAATCATAAACAAGACAAAAAGACAACCCTCAGAATGGGAGAAAATATTTGCAAACGAAGCAAGTGACAAAGGATTAATCTCCAAAATTTACAAGCAGCTCATGCAGCTCAATATCAAAAAAAAAAAAAAATCTAATCCAAAAATGGTCAGAAGATCTAAATAGACCATTTCTCCAAAGAAGATACACAGATTTCCAACCAACTCATAAAAGGATGCTCAACATCACTAATCAATAGAGAAATGCAAATCAAAACTACAGTGAGGTATCACCTCACACCAGTCAGAATGGCCATCATCAAAAAATCTATAAACAGTAAATGCTGGAGAGGGTGTGGAGAAAAGGGATCCCTCTTGCACTATTGTTGGGAGTATAAATTGATATAGCCACTATGGAGAACAGTATGGAGGTTCCTTAAAATACTAAGACTAGAATTACCATATGACCCAGCAATCCCACTATTGGGCATATACCCTGAGAAAACCGTAATTCATAGAGTCATGTAAAACAATGTTCATTTCAGCTCTGTTTACAATAGCCAGGACATGAACGCAACCTCAGTGTCCATTGACAGATGAATGGATAAAGAAGATGTATATATATACAATGGAATATTACTCATCCATAAAAAGAAATGAAACTGAGTTATTTGTAGTGAGGTGGATGGACCTAGAGGCTGTCATACAGAGTGAAGTAAGTCAGAAAGAGAAAAACAAATACCATATGCTAAGACATATATATGGAATGTAAAAAAAAAAAAAAAAAGTTCTGTAGAACCTAGGGGCAGGACAGGAATAAAGATGCAGACGTAGAGAATGGACTTGAGGACACCCGGAGGGGGAAGGGTAAGCTGGGACAAAGTGAGAGAGTGGCATGGAAATACACTACCAAATATACAAAAGATAGCTATCTAGGAAGCAGCCGCATAGCACAGGGATATCAGCTCTGTGCTTTGTGTCCATCTAGAGGGGTGGGATAGGGAGGGTGAAGGGAGATGCAAGAGGGAGGAGATATGGGGATATATGTATACGTATAGCTGATTCACTTTGCTATACAGCAGAAACTAACATGCCACCGTAAAACAATTATACTCCAATAAAGATGTTAAAAAATAAATAAATAAAATAAATGTTAGTTTCTTTATTTAACTGTATTTCATCTTGTTTCCATTGCTTGATAATCTCATGCAGGTGCAAAAACGGGAAAAATGATCCCTGAAAATGAATATGTATTAATGTTCCGCTTTAAAATATTTACATTTTCTTTATATATTATATGCATAAGACTGAGTAATATAAAATCAGTCTGCCAATAACTTTTCCAGGCTGTATGAGGTAACCATCATTGATACCATGAGTTATTACCCTAGGACTATACTACAAATTTGATTTGGTCAGTTCATTCTAGTGACTTGCAATCCAGTGGGGAAAACATCAACAACAGCCTCCAGTGTTACTGGATTCACTTCCATTACTTTTCAATACATTTAAAAATCTTCAGCCAGTTGTGTCTATGGCAAAGAAAGTGAAAAAAAAGTTACCTATATCAAGCAATTTCCCAAATCTGAGATGTTTTCTTTTTTTTCCATTTTATAGTCTGGGAAATTTTTTAAAAATGTACAAAGTTCCATTAAGCTAACATTCAACAAAATCTTTAATGTTGATTTAGTAAACTTACTTTTGTTGGGAGACTTTTTTGATTATTGACTCAATCTAATTACTAGTGATTATTTTGTTTAGATTTTCTATTTTTTATGAATTCAGTCTTAGAAGAGTACATGTTTCTAGAAATTTATCCACTCTTCAAGGTTGTCAGTTTTTTGGCATGTACGTGTTCATAATAATCTCTTTTGATCCTTTGTATTTTGGTGGTGTCAGTTGTAACTTTTCTTTCATTTCTGATTTTATTTATTTGGGTCCTTTCTTTTCCTTGTTGAGTTTGGCTAAAGTTTTTTCAATTTTATTTTTTCACAAACAAGCTGTGAGTTTCATTCATCTCTTTCAGTGTTTTTTTTTTTTAATTCGCTATTTCATTTATGTCCACTCTAATCTTTATTATTTCTTTCCTTCTACAGATATTAAGCTTTATTTGTTCTTTTCCTCTTTTCTTTAGGTGTAATGTCAGATTTTTTATTTGAGATTTTTTTTCTTGTTTCTTTTTTTTTTTTTGCAGTACGCGGGACTCTCACTGTTGTGGTCTCTCCCGTTGCGGAGCACAGGCTCTGGACACGCAGGCTCAGTGGCCATGGCTCACGGGCCCAGCCGCTCTGCAGCATGTGGGGTCTTCCCAGACTGGGGCACAAACCCGTGTCCCCTGCATTGGCAGGCGGACTCTCAACCACTGTGCCACCAGGGAAGCCCTTCTTGTTTCTTGAGGTAGACCTGTATCACTCTAAACTTCCCTCTTAAAACTGCTTTTGCTGCACCCCATAGATTTTGGAACATTGTGTTTCCATTTTCATTTGTCTCAAGGTATTTGTTTAATTCCCCCCTGATTTCTTCATTGACCCATTTGTGGTATAAACAGCATGTTGTTTATCCTGCACATATTTGTGATTTCCAGTTTTCTTCTTGTAATTGATTTCTAGTTTCATACCATTGTGGTTGGAAAAGATGCTTGATATGATTTCAACCTTCTTATTTTTCTTGAGACTTGTTTGATCCCAACATGTGATCTATGCTGAAGAATGTTTCATGTGCACTTGAAAACAATGTGTATTCTACTGTTTTGGGGTGGAATGTTTGTATATATCTATTAAGTCAATCTGACCTAATGTGTTGTTTAAGGCCAATATTTCCTTATTGATTTTCTGTTTGGATGTTCTATCCATTGATGTAAATGATGTGTTAAAGTCCCCAACTATTATTGTATTACTGTCAATTTCTATCTTTATGTCTGTTAATATCTGCTTTATCTATTCTTCTCCCTAGGTTAGTGAGCATCCTTATGACTATTAATTTGAACTCTTTATATGGTAAATTGCTTATCTCTGTTTCATTTAGTTCTTCTTCTGAGGTTTTATTTTATTCTTTTATTTGGAGGGTATTCTGTTGTCTCCTCATTTTGCCTAACTCTCTGTTTCTACGTATTAAGTATATCAGTATTAAGTATAAGTATTAAGTATATTAAGTATATCAGTCTCCCAGTCTTGAAAAAGCCACCTTATGTAGAGAAGGTGTCCCGTGGTGCCCAATGGCAGAATCCTTCCTGGTCACCAGAGCCAGGTACTGCAGGGGTCCCCACTGTGTGGGCTGCATGTCTCCTCTTGTGGTTGAGCCATGATTGCTGTATGCATGTTAGTGGGTGGAATTTTTCCCCAGGCTGGCTGGGTGCATTGCTGTGCTGCAACTTCTGGATACACCCTGGTAAGTGGGGCTGGCCCCTGGCCCAGTTGGATGAGAGGTCCAGCTCTGAGTGCTGCCAGTGCAGTGATGTGCAGACTTGTCCTCCAGAGTAGGAGCCACTTGAGAGGGGTTCTAGTGATGGCCATGGCAGCCCACGAGGTGGGACAGGGCAGGAGCCAGTTGGAGGGGCCCGTGGGGTGGGCTGGTTGAGTGGACTGGGCCTTCAGGGGAAAACTGGGGTTGGGGCACATGCTGTTAGCTAGAATGCTGAAGAGTGACAGAAAGGGCACCCACCAGTGGTGAGCTAGTAAGTTGGGAGGACAGTAATAAAAGAAGAGTGTCCACCAGCACTTCCATGACTAGAGAAAGTATCACTGGATCCTGCCACTCCAGCACATGCCCTAAAATTAGTCACTGAATCTCCTTTTCATACTACCCAGGTGCTTTTCAAGCTGCTGCCTCTACACTGGGATTTGGAGCAAGTGAGTTTGTATGTGAGTCTTTCAAGAGAAGAGTCACAGTTTCTCACAGCCTTCTGACTCTCCTGGATGCAAGCCCCCCCACTGATGTTATGGGGGCTTGTCTTTACAGTGCAGGTACCTCAGGCTGGGAAGCCAGATGTGGAGGGATCTCTGCATTGGTGATATCCCTCCCGCCTGTGGATCACTGCTGTAGGATGTGAGTTCTGACTATGCTACATCTCTGCCCCTTCTACCTATCTTGATGTGGCATTTTCTTTATAACCTTGGTTGTAGAAAACCTGTTCTGCTAGTCTTTAAGTCATTCTCAGAGACAGGTGTTCTATATATAGTTATACTTTTTGTGTGTCCACAGGAGGAGGTGAGTTCAGGATCTTCCTACTTTGCCATCTTGATCTGGACTGCCTCTCCCTCATTTTTAAAGGATTATTTTTTGGGGGGTAGGAAGATATTGAATGCTTTGTTCACAATCTTTTTCTTTAGCACTTAACTATTTCATCCCACTTTCTTTTGGCCTCTGTGGTTTCTGAGAAAAAAATCTATGGTTAATCTTGTAGTCACCTGTTTTGCTAAGTTCAAGGTTTTTCTTTGTCTATGGCTTTTAACAGCTTAATTATGATGTGGTTAGGTGTGGATTTCTTTGAGCTTTCCTATTTGGAATTCAATAAGCTCCTATTTGTGCAGATTAAAGTTTTTCTTCAATTTGAGACATTTTTCTGCCTCTTTCTCTCATCTTCTGGGACTTCCATTATGCATATGTTGGTATTCTAGATTGTATCCCAGAGATCTCCAAGGACTTGTTTATTTTCTATTTTTTCTGCTCTGCAAGCCAGATAATATCAATTAACCTCTACTGAAATTTGCTATTCTTTCTTTTGCCAGAAAAAAAATCTGCTGTTGAGCCCCTCTAATGAATTTTTATCTCAGTTAATGTACTTTTCAAGTACATAATTTCTATCTGGTTCTTTTTAATTTTTTAAAAATAAGTTCTGTGTCTTTGTTGACATTATCTGTTTGGTAAGGAATCATTCTCATACTCTCTTTTAGCTCTTTAGACATGGTTTCCTTTAGTTCCTTAAATTAGCATATTTAAAGTCTATAATAAGTCCAGTAGATGGGCTCTTCTGGGGTGGTTTCTGTTGATTACTTTTTCCTTGTATATCAAGTATGCTTTCTCATTTCTTTGCATTCCTCATATATTTTAGTTAAAACATGGATATTTTAAGTAATACAATGTGGCATCTCTGAAAACCAGAATCTGCCCCCTTACCAAGGTTTGTTGTTGTTTGTTGCTGCTGCTGTTGGTTTATTTAGTGACTTTCCTGAACTATTTTTCTGAAATTTTTGTCATATGTGGTCTCTGAAATCTCTGTTCATATAGCTTAGTGGCCAACTAGTGATTGAACAGATTTCCTTAAATGTCTGCAACTAATCAGTCTACCATCTTTGCCAGGTACTCTTAGTATTTGTTGGGGGAAGACCATCGATGACAAGGTAGAGAGTTTACAATTCTGCCTTAGTCTTCACTTTTTGCTTTCACAGTTCCTCATGATCAGGCAGACACAGAAGTGTAGGCATTCTTGGGTCTTTTATGGGTATGTGCACAGGACTATATATGTACCTAGTCTACTAGCTCACCAGATATTTTGGAGCTTTTCAAAGACCACTATGGATCTATCACTCCCCAACTTTTCCTTTACATGTTTGGTCAGCTTCTTGTTTGCTCCAACTGTTGTTACACCTCAGACAGCTGCAATGCTACTGATTGTTTTGATAAATGCCCTGGAAAAAAGTTGGTTGCAGTCAGTGAGTTCTGAGTCAGGTCAAATAATGGCAAACTCTGTGAATGGTGGTTTCCAGGGAAATGGTATGAAAATTTTCATGAAATTTTCATGAAAAATCATGAAAATTTTCTGGGAATGGGACTCTGGGGAAACTCAAAACTGTTTACGCTTTCTAGTGGCTGCTATGCTGTTTTTTCTGACTATGATAATTGCAAGGTTGCTCATTTTTATGAGAGCCATACAGCAGGGGAGTGGGGGCTAAAATGACACAAAGCTCACTGTTATTACTAAGATTCGTCCATTTTTCTTGAGTGAATGCTCCTCATATTGCCACAAGCCTTTGGTTGATTTCCACAGTTGAGTTTGACAATTTTTGCTAGTTCTCATTGCTTTTATGGATAAGTAGGTTTTGGGGGGGTGCATATTCTGCCTTTTGTGTTGACATAACTTCTCTGGGTGGTTCAATTTTAATCCACATGGCTTCATTTAGAGTGGCTGGGTCTGGAATATCCTCTTTCAAGTTGGTCTGTCATTTGGATTTACTATGACTTCTCTCCTCTTTTTTTCCCCATGTCTTTTCATGACCCAGAACCCTCTCTACATGGCTTAGGCCCTCCTCACAGTATGATGGCACCACAGTGTTTTATGCATGATGACATGCTTTTACAGTACCAAGTCAAAAGCTGTCAGCCCTCTTAAATGAAATATAGTAACGTCTACCATAGTTTATTGGTTATATACAGTTACAGACTAGCTCAGACCCAAGAGACTCTACATTTTACTAGAAGAGCACCAAATAATTTGTGGTACTCCAAAAATTTGCCACATGCACGTTACCTATTTTATCTTCACAAAATTTTATGGAATACATATTGTTATTCTCACTTTACAAATACTAAAACTGAGACTAAGTTAAAATATACAGTAAGTATAAAGCAGTGATATGAATCTGTGATGTCATACTAACTCTAAAATTTGTGTCCTTCAGCGATTACATAAGTACACAAGCATTTTTCCTAAATCTTTTTCACAGAACCACAGTAATTAGAAATTTTCTGAAAAAGAAAAGAGATGTGAAATAAAATGTTTCAAAAGCAAAAATAAAAATCAGTATATTTGAAACCCTTTTTAGAGACTTAAAATGTATATTTTCATATAAGGTTTTTTCTCTGCAAAGTAAGTTTTCTGTAAATAACTGTTATTATACTCTGATGGAAAATTCAAGGAACACACTTTTGGGACAGACTTAGTAGATGATCACTCTTAATGTTTACTGAATGACTTTAAGGCGGTCAACCATCAGCAAGTGTCACTGAACTTTCAAGGCTTGAGTAAACTGTTACATTTCTAGACAAGAAGTTGAATCATGTGCTTTAAACAAGGAGGTGGGTAGGATTATGCAGATGCAGATATTGTTCATTTACCTAGTAAGTACAGCAGAGCTCAATTGTGGAAATGGGTTGTTTTATTTGGTGACATGTACCATAGCATTTAAGAATATGGAGGTAAGACCACAATTGACACTTTTCAGATCTTGGCTCCTGCTCTGAGTATAAGTATAGCATTTGCTAAATTGTTTACACTCTATGCCTTTGATTCCTTAATGTAACACGAGGGCAAAAATAATACTTTACTGAATTTTTAAAGTTGAAGGAGGAAATGCCTACAAAACTCTTGGCATATTGTAGGTAGTCATTAACTTTATATGAGAGTAGTAATTACAAATTTGTGGCATTCAAAAGTCTAACAACAGTCTGTTGTGTTTATAACACAATTAGCCAGACACAGTAAAGTCAATAAACTAAAGCCAGGACTTTTTTTAAAGCAGATCTCAACAAGTAAACACAGAGAATGGTAAAGGAGGTTCCTTGCTGGCCTTACACATTTTAAGATATGTTTCATAGATCAAGAGAACACAAATAACAAACACTGGCAAGGATGTGGAGAAAAGGGAACCCTCCTACACTGTAGGTGGGAATGTAAATTGGTACAGCCACTGTGGAAAAAAGTATGGAGGTTTCTCAAAAAACTAAAAATAGAACTACTCTATGACCTAGCAATTCCACTCCTAGGTATATATATCCAAAAAAACCCCAAAACACTAATTTAAAAGATACATGCACCCCAATGTTCATAGCAGCAATATTTACAATTGCCAAGTCATGGAAACAACATGTGTCTATCAACAGGTGAATGGATAAAGAAGCTGTGGTATATATGCACAATGAAATACCACTCAGCCATGAAAAAGAATGAAATTTTGTCATTTGCAGCAACATGGATGGACCTGAAGAGAATTATGCTAAGTAAAATAAGTCAGACAGAGAAAGAGAAATACTATAGGAGACTACTTACATGTGGAATCTAAAAAATACAAAAAAAACCCAAAAACCAAAACCCCCAAACAGTGAATATAACATAAAAGAAGCAGACCACAGGTATATAGAACAAACTAGTAGTTACCAGTGGGGAGGGGGTGGAGGGGCATTATAAGGGTGGGGAAGTGGGAGGTACAAACTATTGGGTATAATAGGATAGGCTCAAGAATGTATTGTACAACACAGAAAACATAGCCAATATTTTATAATAACTGTAAATGGAAAGTAACCTTTAAAAATTGTAAAATATTAAAAGAAATGGGGGAAAAAAGCCTTTTGATCACTATTTTCCTTAGTGATATGTCTCAGAAATTTCTGTCATTGTATTCACATAATTTTTCTTCCTATCATTAAATATTGATTTAATATATTTTCTAAAAAAAGGACCTGCTTTCTCTGCATGTCTACAGGGATAAATTGAAGAGTTGAAATGACAGAATAGAGCCGACTTTTTTCATATTTATAATACCCATATAAGTCTCAGGTTGTGTTCAGACTAATCAAGTGTTTTTCTTTTTTTAAAAAATCCAATATAGATTGAATTTATTCACACCTAAAATATATTATTGAAAAAAAGAAGGATAAGTTGCAAACTAATATGGACATGTGTTTTCAATAAAAGTAAAAGATATATATTAAAATCTGGAGAAATATGCATCAAACTATTCAAAGTGTTGTGTCTTTGTGGGCAATTGCATAAAATTCCCTCTGCTATACATTTCTGAGGTATTTATGTTTTTAACAATTATGTGGATACTTTTGTAAGTTCAGAAGAAAAAGCTGATTTTAAAAATTGAAATTTGTTCAGTTAACAAACAATTTAGAAAAAAATTAAAATTGAATTGCATGAATTCAGATATTAGCTAGCTGCACCCTCCAAGTGCCCAAATAACTTCTCTGGTTAAATCCAAATGTTTTTTCCAAGACTTTGAGAATAAAAGCATACTGTTTATGTCCGATTATTAAAGAATAAATTTTAAATTTCATCTTTATTATTATATACAATTGGAAATACAGACACCTCAAAATAACCATATTTAAAAATTTGTTAGTAAATATTTTGTGAATCATATGCCTCTTGGGAATAATTAGGCAATATAAAGTTTCTTTAGTTAGAAAACATGGTGTAGTGCCTTCGAATAAAGATAATTCAAGTAACTGGTGGAAATGTTTATTATTTTAAACATTAAGTTGAGAAACTTATATTTGCCTATTTCCTACACACAAATGGTTATGGAATAGCAGAAATGAAAGAGAACTGCTTAAGACAATTGGTTGAGTTCTATAAAATTTGTCTGAAAATGATCCATTTGCTCCTAAATATTAAAGGCTTATAAATTCAACAATTTAGCAATTTTGTTCAATTAAATGAGCTTGCAAATTTGCATGTCATTTTAATTCATGTCAGAAATGCTCGTGATAATGAAAGTTTAAAAAAATCCAGTGATAAAATAGTATTTGGAACATCAAACACATTTATTGCTTGCAATAAAAATATGGCATCATATAAAATTCAGTGAATATATTAAAAAGGCATCTTATTTATTATAACGATTAAAATAGCAAAAGCTTAATAACTAATAAACCCTGACAGAACTTTGTTTTCCAATAAATTTTTTGATAAAAGATAATTTTGATAAGAATGTTCTCCATGAAATACCTACAATGACAGCTATTTATTGTATTTAGTAAGTGATGAAAAATACATTTTCTTATACATAAGTAGCTTAAAATTTCTTGATAAATTTTAGCCAAGTCCAATTAAAGGTTTCTAATTAAAATTGTGTAGATAGGAAGGAAATTAATGGCTTCGTTTGAATTTATTTCATTAGCAAGTGTACTGGATATAATTGCAAGGCCAAGAAGAAATCATCAAAATTATTCTTTACCCTGTTGATTTCCTGTTATATCACTTCATTTCAGAACCTTCGTTTTTCCAACTTTAAAGGAAAATAGAAGTAGCTAAATATAAGACGTTAACCTAGGAGCCTATTTTTCTCTGTCACTATTAACTAGAGACAACATGTATTGAACAAAATAAAGGTTAAGTTTCAATTAAGCATTCTAAATATATTTAATGAGATATTGGAAAAGCTCAAAATCCTTCTACCTACACAATTTACCAAAAGCCCTGAATAAAGTAAATTATAACAGAAGCCAAAAGAGTGCTCAGATGCCTTACTGCATCATGTGGCTTTCCATGGTGAATTATGATTGCCCTTACATTAAATACAGTTGTTTCTAGGAGAGGGAAAAAATATGTATTCCAAAAATAAATAAATAAATAAATCTGTTTCATAATTGTTGCCAACATTGCAGACAAACTCTTTGAGGGAATGGCTGAAAGTAAAGCCTCATACATACTTACTTTCTCCTCCCCAGATTCATATGCTCTTTCCGGAGGCTAAAACTATGTGGAACCAGGTCACTGACTTGTTACATTCAAGTCCATTTTTGCAGCTAGCGTACTAGAGGTTTATTTGTTGCCAAAACTGGAGGGATTAATCTATGGCTTTAAAATCAAAACAAAAACACAGCACTAAAATACAGACTGAGGAGGACAATTCTAAAGAGGAAATGGAGATCATCCCATGGTCCTGGAGCAAACCATTGTTTCTCTCTGCTTCTCTACTTCTGAGAAAGACACCTGACAATGGCTTGAGCACAATTTTCTGATTCCTAACTGTGAGAGCTGTCTTGGCATGTCTTTTTTTCCAACTAAACACGTCATGGTCTGAAACAGGTGTTGGGAGCTCAGCTGCCACTCATGGAGTGCTGTGCCAAGGCTTCATTAACATAATAGTCTGTGAAACCCTGGCTGAGCAAAGACCCTCCCCCAGGTTGCTTTAGGTCTGTGTCTCTGCCACTCCCGAAATTGCAAAACTCAGTAATTTTGGTAAAAATATCCAACAATTTAGTGAGAAAAAATGATCCAGAGAGTTATTTGGCATCATGTATTTGTTCAACTTCCTCTCTCGCTCTGAGGAAGGTTCTGTGATTATCATTTTAGGTGTGTGCAAACTAAGTTTGGAGAAGTTAAGTCACTCACCTAAAGTCACATAAGTAAACAGAATGACAGCCAGGAATCTAACCCCCTACAAGTCTAATTTTAATACCTACCCTCTGCTCAATATATTTTATTGCCATAATTAAAAGCAATTTGTGTGTGTGTGTGTGTGTGTGTGTGTGAGAGAGAGAGAGAGAGAGAGAGAGAGAGAGAGAGAGTTTTTTCTCTTCCTCATGTTTGGAACAATTTACTTTTTATAACATCTATCTTTATGATTTAGTGAATTTAACTTTTAGAAAATGTGTTTATACTTGGAATCCTTGAGTCACCAGCTTTCAAAGATATCTGTTTAGATGTGGCAATTAATGCTCTAACACACTGTGGTGGATTTATATTTTGTCAACTTAGCCAACCTGGAACAATGTTTTCCAGATTCTCCTATATATATATATATATATATATATATATATATATATATATATAGTATCTGGTTAACGTGGGCCGAAAGACACAATTTACATGAGATTTGAAAGGCAGAAGTTCAGGAAGCAGATATATTATATATAGTGTGTATATATAAATATGTATATATGTATATTTTAATTGACTTTACTTTTTAGAGCTGCTTTAGGTTCACAGCAAAATTGAGTGAAAAGAAGAGATTTCCCCCAATACCCTTACCCCAATACATGCATAGCTCCTACACCACTAACAACATACTGCCCTGGAGTAGTACATTTATTGAAATTGATGAATCTACATTGACACACAAATACCACCCAGAGTTCACAGCATACATTAGGGTTCACTCTTTGAGTTATACATTCTATGATTTTGGACAAAAGTATAGTGATGTGTATTGACCAGTATAGTATCCTACAGAGTAGTTTCACTGCCTAAAAATCCTCCACGTTTCACCTATATGTCACTCTCTCACCACTAACCCTTGGCAACCACTGATTTGTATTTTTTTTTACTGTCTCTATAAGTTGCCTCCACATATTTTTTACACTCAGATAGTTGGTGCAGGTTATGACGATTGTTATAGCTCTCACAAGCTGTAGCATCTTTTCTATCTTACTTTCTGGAGTGGGACAGAAGCAGGATTCAGCTCCTTCAGTTTGTGCCATATTGCCTCCTTCAGTTTCTCTGACTCCTGGGACAGGTGTGTGTTTAGTTCTGAGAAGAAGGGCAGCAGTTTCTCCTGCAGGTCACACCTCTTT
The DNA here is from genome assembly GCF_937001465.1 of Orcinus orca. NCBI lineage: Eukaryota > Metazoa > Chordata > Mammalia > Artiodactyla > Delphinidae > Orcinus > Orcinus orca. The sequence goes on from NC_064568.1 coordinate 14,308,837, forward strand.
ACAAAGTTGGAGCTCAGAGCTGGTGAGAGCCTCACATTGGTTTCAGTCTATCCTTATAGTCTCCTGTTTGTCCATGCTTTTCCTACATCATGTCTTTCTTTTCTCCCAAACTGCCTGCCCCGTGGATTTTAGACCCTAGCACCACACACAGAGGCAACAGTTTTACACAGACTTTTTAACCAGCTCTCACAACTGAAGAACATAAGATCAAATCCATATAAATCTCCTATTGAATGGAGTGGGGGTGGAAGAGAAGGAGAAAGAGAGAGAGCTCTCCCCCAGTGATTTCACTTCTCTGATTGTTCCTTGATTTATACAATGTTTATTCATCTCCCCCTTCCCCATCCTCACCTCCACCATATATTTTGGTTGGTTTTGTCACTATTCTTGTTTGATCTATACATACAACTGATTATTTTCTATTTAGCTTATTCCTCTCAGAGGATTCAATTATTTGTATGTTGATTCTCCTTCATCTTCTATTTCTGTTATTGTTTTCTCTAACACTGTAAGCATGCCTTCTTTTTTTTTTTTTTTTTTGCGGTATGTGGGCCTCCCACCGCCACGGCCTCTCCCGCTGCGGAGCACAGGCCCCGGATGCGCAGGCCCAGCGGCCATGGCCCACGGGCCCAGCCGCCCCGCGGCAGGTGGGATCCTCCTGGACCGGGGCACGAACCCGCATCCCCCGCACCGGCAGGCAGACTCCCAACCACTGCACTACCAGGGAAGCCCCAGCATGCCTTCTTTTCAATTTTATTTCATTCTATTTTCTGAAGGTGACCTTATTTATTCTTGCTATGTTTTGGAGTGCTTTTCATTTTGGTCCTTCCAATGTGACTTTTGCTTTCATAATGTTACTGTTTATCTCTTTCATTTCTTCACTAATCCCTTTCAGCTTACTTTTTATTTTCTAATTCTGTTGTGTTTTTTTCCTCTCCTTTGAACACTTTGAAATTCTAATTTTCATTATTTTTCAGACACTTTAAGTCATATTTATATTCATAACTCATAATTTAAATCTGCTTTGCTACATACACTTCATGAGCTGAATTGCTTTTCTCCCATCAGCTTTTCATGTAAGGAAACTTACATAGTTTCTTTGTATTTATTGTGGTGGTTACTCGTTTTTACATGAGAGTACTTTTTTTTTTTTTTTTGGACCAGATGATTTTTGAATAATGTCAGGGAGTAGGTGGGAATGCGAGTTAGATCAGCATCTTGGATTTTAGTCTATTGTTTCAAACACATTCTCAGAAATAATCTATTCCATAATATATCTCTAGTCTCGCCTTGGTCAGAGTGCAACCTGATTTGTTAAAGGTCCTTCTCCTGATTTAGACTGATTGCCATCCACTTTTAATTGGCACACTGTCACAGTGATATTCTGATTCCTGTCATGTTGTCTTATCTATGCTTCCTCACTTGGCCCTTGACACTTCCATACTATGGTGTTTTGGAGGGCAAAGTTCAGGGAAGGCTCTAACAGTACAATTAGTACTTTGATATTCAGTGAAAGGAATTTCTTTTCCTCCTAAAGATGGTAAATATACTTTGGGAGAACTTTGAATAGTTGATCTGAAATAGTCACAAATAAAATCATGGTATTTTTCCTTGTCTAGTTGTAATTTTCAAAGCATTTTTAGCCTTTTCTTGATTGTGATTCAGCACTATTTTTATTTTTAATTTTATGGAAAATCTCATTTACTTTTTTCTTCTTTGTCCTTTTTATTATCAGTTGTTTTGAAAGATGAAAGCTAGAGAGAGATTCTCTTTACTTAAAAGCAGTTACTTAAGTCCTTCAAACAGCAGTTTCTGCTCCTTTGAACCCAATTAGAATGAAAACCAACAAAAATTAGGAGCTCAAACTACAAGAGACTAGACTCTGAAATCAAAGGTTATGATATGCCTGGAGATAAATTGCTTGACATGTCTAGAGCCTCATTTCATACTTCAGATTGTTGGTTAGGATCCTGCTTTCATCCAACCCAAACACATGGCTACTAAACTGGTCCATCACAGAGTAGTTCATGGGGACCTGAACCAAATGAGGATGTTGCCATCACCCTGAGGGATATCATCAGTGTCTGGAATCTTCTGTTCACATATCTTATGAATTTCATCATTACACCTTGAAGATTTACACCAGTACGGGTTGAACAGAACTTTGCCAATTGGAAATTGTGACTTAGCCTGCTTGTCAGCATCTTTGGAAAGACCAATTCTATAGCCAAGTGTGTCACTTAGTCCTGGTCTATTCACTCCTCCCTGACTTCATTAGCTATTTTCTGAGGTTCCTGGAATGTCCTGCATTAAACCTAAGCAAGCTATATCAACCCTACTGTAATGGGGAAAATCAGTATCAGAGTTATAATCTTATATACAATAATAGACACCAAAGGTGGAGAGCAAATTCTCTACTGCAACAGTGTCACTCCTGATGAGAAGAAAAATGAACATGATAAGTCCAGTTTGCTATCCCTTGGTACAAGTCAATTCAGCTATATCGTTTCTCATGAAAAGCTTAGGCATCAAATCTCTTCTACAATGCTACTGGCTAACCTAGTCCCTTGTAACTCCAGTATTACAATTGCCTCTTTTTCTTCTAGATATAAGGATAATACAATAGAGGTCTTTAATCAGTGAATCTCATTTGCTTACAAAAGCATTTGAATGGCATTACATTGTTTGTATACACTCACATATATTATCCTATATAATCTGATTTAATGGAGACTGTCTGAAATACACAATGCTTACACGCTCACAATAAGCCTTATGGGAAGCTCAGAGAGGATTTCCATTAGCTTATTTAATGTATAACTATTTCAGTGAGAAAGAATGCTGTGACAATATATACACTTGTCCATTACTGTGAATTAAAAATAATTATTATTATTTACTAGGATAAGTGATAAACCTGATATTCAAGTTCTGATTCTGCCATATGTTATACAATTGATTTTGCATAATTTATCTAATTTCTCATCCCAAGTTTTTTTCATGTTAGTATCGCCTGACTCAAGGGTTGTATCAGTCATTAAAGGAGAATGCTTTGCTTAAAGAATAACCATCTTTTAGCACTGTATCATTTAGCATGTGTAAATCAAACAGCTTGAGAAAGTCAGAAAGTCTTCATGGAGGAGGTGCTATATGAGCCAGATATTGGAGGATTAGTATGATGTATCCAAATGTAGAACTGTAGAAAGGGGATTGCAGAGAGAAGAGTATGTGCAAAGACATAAAAGAGTGATAAGAATGGATAAATTGGAAAATTAAACAATTGGGTGTGAATTAATCAGACTGTAGTGTATATTCAGAAGGAATGAGGAGGTAGAGATTGGAGAAGTAGACGGTCATAATGATACCTTACCCCATGTTTATTGTTTTAGGTGATTTTTACAGATTGTGCTCAAATGTTATTCTATTTTTAATTCATTAGTTTTGTATTGAGTCACTTGCATAATTGCAATCTGGTGATTTGTGTGTGTTTTTTATGTGTGTGTGTTTTATTGTTCTATAGTTGGTACTTTTGTTTGCTACAATTCAAAGATGTAGAAGGAATACTGTAGCTAAGTAGCTCTATGCACTATATAGTTGGATCTTGCATTCTCCCTTAAAAAAACGAAACAAAAAAAACCCAATCTAATAATCTCTGCCTTTTAATTGGGCTGTTTTGACTATTTACATTTACTGTGATTATTGACAAAGTTTGGTTTCAATATAACATCTTGCTATTTGTTTTCTATTTATGACATCTGCTATTACTCCATTTTTTTCTCTTTTATTGCTTTCTTTTGGGTTAAGTACGGTTTTAATAATTTCATTTTACTTCTTTTGTTAGTGGTTGTTTTGGAGATGACAGTATACATTTTTAATATCATAAGTCTATTTTAAGTGATACTATACCACTTCAGTATATTAAAAAAATACAATGGTATACTTACTTTACCATCTTTTGTTCTAGTTTTTATTTCACTTCCACATGTATTATAAACTATACTATGTATTGTTACTGTTTTTGCTTTAATCAGTCATTTTTAAATACCCTTTAAAAATAGGAAAAATATTATATATTTACATACAAATTTCCCATTTCCTTTGCTTTCCATTCCTCTGTGAAGATCTGGCTTTCTATATGACATCATTTCCCTCTGCCTCTAGGATTCACTTTAACATTTCTTTGGTGTACGTCTGCTGGTGATGAATGCTTTCTGCATAATTATGCCTGAGGAGTCTTTATCTTGTCTTCATTTCTGAAAGATATTCCTGCTCTGTACAGATTTCTACATTGATAGACTTCTCTTTCAGTACATACTTGGAATATGCAGCTTTAATGTCTTCTGGATTGCTTTGTTTCCTATGAGAATTCTTCTGCCATTCTTATATTTGCTCCTCTGTATGTAATGTGTCTTTTTCTTTCCCCCCTCAGACTGCTAATAATATATTTTCTTTAACATTAGCTCCCAGAAATTTGATTTTGATATGCCTTGGTATAATTTTCTTTATATACTGTGTGCTTGGGGATGGTTGTGATTCTTACATCTATGTCTAATTTTTATAAAATTTAAAAAAAAGCAATAAATCTTCAAATTTTTTTTCTGTTGCTCCTTCTCCCTATTCTCCTTCAGGACCACAATTACATGTACATTAGGCCATTTGAAGCTATACCACAGCTCAATGATGGTCTCTTTATTTTATTTTTTTCTGTTTCATTTTATTATTTTTAAAAATTTTTATTATTTATTTAATTTATTTTAGGCTGTGTCAGGTCTTAGTTGTAGCATGTGGGGTCTTTCATTGCAGTGCAAGGGCTTCTCTCTAGTTTGGGCGCACGTGCTCCAGGGCTCTGTAGTTTGCAGCACGTGGGCTCTCTCACTGAGGTGAGCAAGCTCAGCAGTTGTGGCGCGTGGGCTTAGTTGCCACGTGGCACGTGGGATCTTAGTTCCCTGACCAGGGATCAAACCCAAGTCCCCTGCATTGTAGGGTGGATTCTTTACCACTGGACCACGAGGAAAGTCCCCTGTTTCATTTTCAATAGTGTCTATTTCTATGTCTACAATTTTACCAATCTATTAATCTCTTACTGGTCCTTCTTAACATTCCAGCTCCATTTCCTAAACTCTGGGCATCCACTGGGCTCTGCCTTAGTTTCTTCCTCCTTTACTGCTACCTAGAAACACTCTCCACATACTAAACTGCTATGTTGTAGGACTCACTTCACTTGTTTCCACTCTCTCCAGGAGCTGCTGCCCTGTACTGCACAAAGCTCAATGCTGAAAACAATTATCTCACATTTTGTCCATTTTTTTAGTTGTTTTTGGTGGAAGCGTAAATACCTTGACTGGAAGTGGAAGTACCATTTTAAACCCGTTTAATATAAATAAACAAGTTGGTTAACAGTAAAAGAATGGAAAAACAGACACCATCCCTACATTAATCGATACAAAACTGGAGGACCCTATGTTGATGTCAGACCAAACAGATTTCAGAACAAAGAATATTACCTGGGATAAAGAGGGTTATTGTTTGATGATGAAAAAAATCAATTCAATACAATGATGTAGCAATTGAAACATTTATTTGGGTTCGAAACAACCCAAATTTCCATCAACAGTGAATGCATAAACAAATTATGCTGTGGGATATTATTCAGCAACAAATATAAATGAACTATTGATACATGCAACAACATGGATGGATTTCAATATAATTATGTTGAGTGTAAAAAGCCAGGCCAAAAACCCCTACATACTCTATGATCCCATTTATATGAAGTTCTAGAAATGAAAATTAATCTTCAGTGACAGAAAATACAGCAGTATTTGTCTGATGATGTGTGGGTAGCGGAAGTCAGAGGGAATGACAAAGTGGCAGTGGGGGAAGGGTGACTATTATGTTCATTATCTTGATTGCAGTGATGATTTATGTCTGTATACATATATCAAAACTCATCAAAATGTGCATTTTATATTGGACCCATATATTAATTACACCTCAATAAACCTGAACAAAAATGTAAAACAAATACGGAAACAGATTCAGGATTCCACATATCTGTGTATTGCCCCACCTCAGCTCCCTACTGGCAATTTCAATAATTCAGAATCATTATGAAAAAACGACTTCACTCGTTCTTTCAACAAATACTTATGGATTCCTGCAATGTGCCAGTCCCCACTTCAGTTGCTGGAAATAAAATGGAAACAAGGTACACAAGGTCTCCAGACTCATGAAGATTACATTTTGTTGGAGAAGGAAGACAAAATCAAGTAAACATAGAAAAATAATTACAATGAATGATAGACAGAATACAGTGTTAGAGAATAACAGAGGGACCTGCATTACAGTGATCAGAGGGAGGCTCCTCTGAGTAGATGACATTTGAGTTGAGCCCTGATGTTTGAGGAGTCATTCAGACAAAGATACTGGAAAAAAAAATTCCAAATTCCAGGTTTAGGGCCAGAATGTATTAAGGCTTGCCCATGAGACTAAGCTAGGCTTGTTCCAGAAATTGAGAGGTCATTATGACTATATCTCTAGAAGCAACGCATACAAGATACTCATTCTATGCTCATCTTTTCACTTTAATTTTGCAGCCTCAGGCCCTCCTCTCAGAGCCACCTAATAAGCATCTCTAGTAACCTTTATAATTTCTTCCAAAGCATACATTCCAAGCTTAAGAAAAAAAATCACTGTGAAAAACTGGAAAAAGGAAGAAGATTCTAAATATTTGAAATATTAATGAAGCCACGTATATTGGAAGAGAGATGTTCTTGTTTGTAATCATTTTTGCCACACCTTGCTTTACAAACTTAGCTTAAACTGGGGGCAAAGATTATTTCATTGAAGGAAGATTCCTCTGGAATTAGTGCCACTCATATTTCTATAGAGCATCAGAGCCGATATCAGAAAGAATAAAACAGAGAGGGAAAGAAGGTAGAAAAGAAGGAAAGAGGGAGGGAAGAAATGGAACATCAAGAATAGGATTAAAATTATAAATTTACTTTAAAATATATCTTTCAATATTGCCTATAATGGGACTTCCCTTTTGGTGCAGTGGTTAAGAATCCTCCTGGCAATGCAGGAGACACGGGTTTGAGCTCTGGTCCAGGAAGATCCCACATGCAGTGGAGCAACAAAGCCTGTGTGCCACAACTACTGAGCCTGCGCTCTAGAGCCTGCAAGCCACAACTACTGAGCCCGCATGCCACAACTACTGAAGCCCACATGCCTAGAGCCCATGCTCCACAACAAGAGAAGCCTGCACACCGCAACGAAGAGTAGCCCCTGCTTGCGGCAACTAGAAAAAGCCCGTGTGCAACAACAAAGATCCAACGCAGTCAAAAAATAAATAAACAAATAAACTTATAAAAAAATATTGCCTATAATATTTACCTTGTCATTACCTTTTCAGGAAGTGTTAGAAGGTGACAACAGTGTAAAAATAGCAGTCTCTCTATTCTCTATATCAACATGAAAGAAGCATCATGAATCCTAAAAATATCGGTACTCATCTCACTAGAATAATCACAGATTCTTCATTTGTGAACATGTTATATGAAAGATGAGGATGCTAAAATTGTTTGCCAGTTCTATAAGGTACAACTCAAGGATGCCAGGGGAGTATTAACTAATGTAAAGTGATCAAAGTCCAAAGGTTGCCTTCAAGGAGTGGAAATAATGATTATAAATATGTGTCCTAGCTGCAAGGAAGCAGGATCTGCAAGACCAGCAGGTTTGACTTCAAAAGCAACACAAAGATTAATAAAACCGAGGAACTTTCCTAAAGAGAAATGAAACTACCAGATGGGTAATTTCTAAATAGTTCCTATATGTGCTTTCATTTGGTAAAACTTGGTCTTGAACATTGCTCAAATCTAAATCAGGTGAACTGTGGTGACAAGGCAGTTACCAAGGGAGAAATTTCTAAAATAGCCATGTTGCCTTCTTTTGAAGTTTCCCTTAGGGATTAATGCCATAAGAGCCTTCTGTCCCTGTTAGCTCAGCAGGGACAGCAGTTTGGAATTAGCCAATTAAGCTGGGCTGACCCAATGGTCAATGGTCATTGGACTGATGGTTCCCAGTCAAAAGTGGTTGGAGGGAAAGTGCTGGCTGGTGTTATAGAAACCACAGGACTGCTGACATCAGAGAATAAGGAAGAACAAGTTGGAGTCTCCACAGGTATCAAAATAAACATAGATGATGATGGCAAGTATGAGGAACCAAAGAGAAGCCAAATGGTCCTGGCTCCACCACTGCACTTTGAACGAACACGTCACATAGAGTCATGCATATCTTTTTCACCTCTGAAACAAGGCCACGTTTTCCTACTTGGCAGTTACATTGTGAGGATTAAATAAGATAAATAAAAAAGGACACTGTAAATTGTAAAGCCCACACAGATGTTAGCTATTGCTGTGGCAATACAGCAGGATGGCACAGTGTTCTCGTTCCCATTGCATTACTGTGAGGAAAAGGTTTTGGCTCCAAATAAATCTGGATGGCAACATAGTTTAAGTCAAGTGGTACAGTGGCAGAAAAACAACAGCTGGTTGTCTCTATTAGTCTCTTCCACTGTTTTCTTCAGTACTGGGTTTCTATCACACATAATACAGCCCCTAATTATCAAACAGTATGTGGCTTGGAAGGGCTCAGTGGTTTGTGAAATAAAAACCTTCCTGAAGACTCACTATGATCATAAGCTCAAATGGATCCAGAGGGGCCTGTCGAGTTGGCGATACATGCTTTAATAAACTTTTAATTGGCTTTTTCTTGAAAGAACTGGATTCTTATGTCTCATTGAGCAAATAAGACTCTGAAAAGAACTGTGGCCACACACACACACAAAAAATGCATGTTAAGAGAAAGAGTGTAAAGAAACCTGCCAGGGTGAGTTATAAGAGGTTAACATGGCAAGAAAACTAGATAGAGCCCTTGGGATTTAGACTTAAAAGAAATCATGCCATGGGCAATTATGAATTTTTATATAATTGGGAGCCCAAAGCTTCAGCACTGTAACATTTCTGAGGCTACAATAGATATTTTGCCTTAACCATAATTCCTGTGATGTTGGGAGATACAAGGTGAAACTGACAGAAAAGCTGGTTTAGTACACACAATAACCCAGTATCTATTATTTGCCCCTGTGTATTTTCTCTAGGAAACTTTTATTACTAAATACTAATGTCAATGAAAGAAGGCTTGGGTGATATTCACCTATCACATTTCATTCATTTAAACACATTTTGAGCACCTATGTACTAGACCATGTGTGCTTTATTCAGTGGTTTAAATATAATAGTTTCCTACAGTAAAAACAGACAGAAGATATCATAGCAGATTTTAGAGAAAGAGCTGATTTTAGACGTAATTTCTATTGTTACTTTGTCTTGGGCTCACAGTTAACAAATGTGGAATCTGGGTGTGAAGTCAACATTCTGACTCAAGTCCATTCACATAACCACTAAGCTATACTTCTTCTCACATATTCTGAGAAATACTAAAGACTCTCTTAGTGTGTGAACCAATCAGAATTATCCCCATCAGGAAGCCATAGCCAAGTATAGTTATAAGTCATGAAGTCACCAATCGACAAACATTCACATAAACCCAGTTTTCTTGTAGGAAGGCAATTTGTGAAAGAGGAACCTATGAAAATTCAGCACTGTTAAAAATCACCAGCATATGGCTAATTATGCAAGAGAAGCTATACCTCAAGGATGTTATGAGCTTAAAATCAGAATTGCCCCTTTCTAGTTGTGTGCCTTCAGACAGTGCACTGCTGCAGGCTTCAGTTTGTTCTTGTTTAACATGAGAGAACACCTTAGTTAATCATAAAGTAAAATATTCATATAAGTTATAAGTAAATAATTTTAATATAAGATACGAAGGGCTAAACAGATGTAGGTACAAATAGAGTAATGCAGTAGCCTAAAAACAGTTGGCATGGGTTTGTTGCAAGTATGAAAATACCCAGATAAAAGTGACTTTAAAGATTTATTTTTCCTTTGTAACAAGAAGTGTGGAGCTGGGTGGCACCTGGATTGGTTGAGTGGCTCAATAATGGCAGTACTCTGAATGGATTTCTCTTGAGATTGTCTCAATCTCCCCATCAGAGTGGTAAATTGGCTACAGCAAATACATATCTGCATCTCAGTTCTACAGCTAAAGCTGGAAGGAAGGGGAAGGGACTTTCCTTACACATATAATTACCATGGTGGAAATGCTTCCTAGCAGATTTCTCCTCCCGGCCTGTTGTCCAGGAGATGGTCACATAGGTATATACTCTAGTGATAAAGAAGGTAAGGCAAGCACTTACCTGGAATCTTCAGTGTGTTTAAACTGGCCTTACACTCAAGGAACAAAGGTGGAATAACAGCTGTTGGAGAGGCTATTGAAGCTCTGAGATAGGAAGGAGGCACTCTTGATTCATTGAATTGCAGAGGCAAAGGCATAAGTGGAAAGGAATCATGAAGGCAGGTGGTGGTAGTGGTGGAATACAGGAAGATAAATATTTTGATTTGATTGGACTTGTGTGGAATTTTAAGGAAAACTTCAGAATAAGATATTTTTCTTTCAGTTACCAGTTGTTAATTTCTTTTCATACATATGAGGTACATATGTACCTGTAGCCAGATCATGGAAGACCTTAAATTTGATGTAAAGGAGTTGAAATCATGGTGCTTGCAAATGTAGCATCTCACGTTTTAAAGCATTGAGAGTTCTAAATACCAGGGCATACATGTCAGCTGATTGAGGCCAAGAGGTCTACAGCAATTAGCGATGATTTATGATGAAAATCAAATAAAAAGGGGCAAGAAGGCTAGTACATATTTACAACCACTGTTTTCTCTAAGGAGTTAAAATTCCCTAAACTTTCTCAGTGCGCTGACATATTGGACAGGTCAGAACCATGGGGCACATGTGGTATAAGTATGCCCTCCAGTGCTTTATGTTGTATTTCCCATTCCTGTTGTTTCCTGGGGACCAGCTGGCTTCTCTACATTCTGTGAGGACCAACCTGTACTTGTGGCTTCAGCCAACCATTTTGTGTATTTATGAACTTTGCCTTAGGGAAGACCAGCAAAAAGATGCATTTGTACAAATCTATCCATCCTACCAGAGAAATTCAAAGGGTCTTGACTACATTGATGATAGAGTATAATTTCTGTAAGTGTCATGATATCAGACACCTCATTTTTTTCATCCACTGCTATATCCCTAGGGCCTAGAATGCAAATAGCACATAGTAGACAGTGAATGATAATTATTTTACTAATAGATATATCTACTAGTTATTAGCTTCCAACTCAGCTATTTTCAAAGACAGAGAACTGCTCTGACCAATTATCTCAAAATGAAACATTACCTGGGAATTTGGAGGTATGTGTCCTTCTCCTAGTTCTAATACTAATTCTTTGTGAACTTGGACCCACAATTTAACTTCCCTGGACCTCAATATCCTCATTTACAAAAGAAGGAGATTTGACCAAATGATTTCTATATTAGCTTAACTTCATAAGACAGGAGTATTTTAAGGACATAGAGAAGTCTTACGACACTCAAGGGCAATATTGGAACAGGGCTTCGGAAAGAAATTAAACCAGGGCCTGAGAAGCCCAGCAAGAAGTCTTAAACATTTGCTTTCTTATTCTCTTATTTGTTGATCTGCCATATCTGCTTCCCAGTTCATATAAGCCAGAAAACCTGGCTACTCATAGATTCTGAAGTCACATAATAAGATCCAAGCACCTACAAAGGTGCCTTCCTTCACTGAGTCCACATTCCAAATTCTTAGGAAAGAGGTTGTAGTCATATCAAATTTCAATCAATTGTCCACATGAGCAGCAAGAACGAGGGGTTAGAAGATGGAAGATATAAAGCGTGAAATGGCAGCTTGGATTCCACTTGTGCCTCAGGTACAGGCAGTCACCAAAGAGGCAGGTGTTGTTAAGAGCTGAGAGTGGAACTCAATAAAGTCTCCGAACCTTAGCAGTTAAGATTGCCAGATAGATTTCTTCCTTTTGTGCCAAACTACATCAGCTGGCACTGTAATGCTGGCCTAAACAGTACAGAAAACTGAAATGAAAAACATCTGACTGATGATTAACAATTTAAAACCTAAAGTTATAACAGTGTTAAACACAGAGATTATTATACTCTTGATTATCAAGGAAATGAGCCATTTCATTAAATAATCCAAACTATCTGTTAATAGAGATATGATACATATTTGTCTTTGGGAATGCATGAATTTCTAAACAGACTTAGCTTTTTATGTGTTAGTTCAGGATAATATTAAATTAGTCTGCGTTTCCTAAGCACATATCAATTGATGGAACAGAGAGTGATATCACATGTGTGCCGGGGAGGCACAAAGAAATCAGCCTGAGATTAACCAGCTCTGAATACTTCATATATGCATAATTGAGAGATGATTGACAACCAGCAACTGACTGACAAATAACATTTGCAGGTATTTATAAAACTTCCCTTATGAGTGTAAGATATATTTGAAATGGAAAAGTACATCAAGACTCTTTCCCTGTTTATCACTCGTATTAGTCAGGGTTCTCCAGAGAAACAGAACCAATAGGATAGGATAAATGGATAATTTTCTTCTGCCTTCTGTTCTATTCAGGCCTTCAAAAGGTTGCATGACGATCACCCACATTGGGGAGCACAAGCTACTTTACAGAGTCCACTGATTCAAATGCTAATCTCTTTTTTTTTAAAAAAAAACATCTTTATTGGAGTATAATTGCTTTACAATGGTGTGTTAGTTTCTGCTTTATAACAAAGTGAATCAGTTATACATATACATATGTCCCCATATCTCTTCCCTCTTGCGTCTCCCTCCCTCCCACACTCCCTATCCCACTCCTCTAGTGGGTCACAAAGCACCGAGCTGATCTCCCTGTGCTGTGCAGCTTCCCACTAGCTATCTATTTTACATTTGGTAGTGTATATATGTCCATGCCACTCTCTCACTTTGTCTCAGCTTACCCTTCCCCCTCCCTGTGTCCTCAAGTTCATTCTCTAGTAGGTCTGTGTCTTTATTCCCATCTTGCCCCTAGGTTCTTCATGACTTTTTTTTAATTCCATATATATGTGTTAGCATACAGTATTTGTTTTTCTCTTTCTGACTTACTTCACTCTGTATGACAGACTCTAGGTCCATCCACCCTACTACAAATAACTCAATTTTGTTTCTTTTTATAGATGAGTAATATTCCATTGTATATATGTGCCACGTCTTCTTTATCCATTCATCTGTCGATGGACACTTAACGTTGTTTCCATGTCCTGGCTATTGTCAATAGAGCTGCAATGAACATTGTGCTACATGACTCTTTTTGAATTATGGTTTTCTCAGGGTATATGCCCAGTAGTGGGATTGCGGGGTCGTATGGTAGTTCTATTTTTAGTTTTTTAAGGAACCTCCATACTGTTCTCCATAGTGGCTGTATCAATTTACATTCCTACCAACAGTGCAAGAGGGTTCCCTTTCCTCCACACCCCCTCCAGCATTTATTGTTTGTAGATTTTTTGATGATAGCCATTCTGACTGGTGTGAGATGATTATCTCATTGTAGTTATGAATTACATTTCTCTAATGATTAATGATGCTGAGCATTCTTTCATGTGTTTGTTGGCAATCTGTATATCTTCTTTGGAGAAATGTCTATTTAGGTCTTCTGCCCATTTTTGGATTGGGTTGTTTGTTTTTTGATATTGAGCTGCATGAGCTGCTTGTAAATTTTGGAGATTAATCCTTTGTCAGTTGCTTCATTTGCAAATATTTTCTGGAAACACCTTCATAGACACACCCAGAAATAATGGTTAATCTGGGCATCCTGCAGCCAGTCAAGCTGACACCATAAAATCAACTGTCACACCCATGGTCCAGGTCTTCCAACAATGACTGAAGCAGAGACTGAGTAATTTTCTGTGTGCTCAGGAATCTAGGATATTCAACAGACTTTAAAACTTATAAGACTTAATTTTGTTTTGTGTGGTGAAAACATTTCAGCCGGATTGTAAAGTCATTTTAGAGGTTCTATTAGTTTACTAGGGCTGCTGCAATAAAGTACCACAAACTGGGTGCCTTAAAGAACAGAAATGTATTATCTTACAGTTCTGGAGGAGGCTAGACATCCTGAAATCAAGGTGTTGGCAAGGATGGTTCCTTCTGAGGTCTATGAGGAAGACTCTTTTGTCATTCCCTGCTTGGTGTGTAGATGGCCACCTTCTCCTTATGTCTCCTTACACTCTCTTCCTCTATGTATTTCCCTCTGTTTACAAATGCCCTCTTTTTATAAGGACACCAGTCATATTGGATTAGGACCCATTCTAAATGACCTCATTTTAATGTGATTACCCCTTTAAAGACCCTATCTCCAAATAAGATCACATTCAGAAGCACTATATCTTCATTGGAGGGACACAAGTCAACCTATAACAGAGGTGATGACTTGGGAATAATAAATCAAAACAAATATTAACACAAAGTATATAGGTTAATGACAAAATACTACCAAATATCAATTGTATATGAAGCATGTATGCAATGTAGGGCATACATGATATATTTAAACTTTGCCTTTAAAGAATTTATGTGAGAAGTAAAGCAATAAGAATTTGTAGTTTAAGAAAATCAAAAGAACTTTAGAAATATATCAGGGAAGTTCATGTATAATTGACAAATTAATCAAATATGTAGTAGTGACTGCTAAAGTTCAGAAAAGGAGAATGCCCCTGTAGACTGGGTGGTGAGATGTTCAAATGCTTTCAAGTAGGTTGCAAGCTCTGGCTGCATGTGTCTAAAACCAATAAGAAAAATTTCCAGATATTCCTTAATTCATTCTCCTGCTATACTGACCTGCTTTAGTTTGCTAGCCAGTGTCCCACAAATCCATTTTAATTATTATTTTCCTGCCTTTGCTCCTATCTATATAGATTAAGATGTCCTTTCCACCTCCTCTCATCCTTTTCACCTCCTCTCTTTTCTCTCCATCTTCAAATTCAACCACTTTCTTTAAATTTAAAGAAAGTGCCAAGTAATTTCCTGTTCACCTTTTTTATGATATGATGCCCTACATCTGTATCACCATGTACACCTCCCATTGCACTTACCAGATTATTAGATAATATAATATGATACTATACTAAATAATAGAAATAAATAGTTACATGTCTGTATCTCTTCCCAGTTTTTGTTGCCTTAAAATTAAGGATGATATTTTATTTGTATCTCTAAAGCCTAGCATCCTACTAGAAATATAAATTCCAAAAATTAATTTTAAAATATTTTGTACAGAAAGCAAAAGTCAGACTAAAATTCTAGTTTTGATGTTCTGTAGTGGGATTGGAATTGTCTACATATTGGCTGAAAAAATGCTGCTATGGGCATGAGAGAGCTCAAATGGGCAAAACTTAAAAGTGCTGGTCACTAATTTCACAGCTATGCACATGCACAAACATACCTTCTCTGAGGAAAAGTGATAAACTGGTTTGTTTTGTGACAATCATTGTTTGCATTTTCAAGAATTAAAAAAAGAGAATCTTAGAAAAATTAATATTTCCCTGTGAGAACATCACATCTAGAATCAGATACACAGCTTGAAGTACATTAAGAAAGACTTTAGAAAAGAAGAATAAACTTAGCTCATTGGGGCATGTTATGTAGATCTAGTTCAGGTCCTCTATTTCATAGATAATAATAAGGACAACTAACATCCAAGGGCCATACTATATGCCAGGGGTTATGCTGAACACTTTCAATGGATGAAGAAAATGCTCAGATTTCATAAAGCTATATGCAAGCTTGTGATTATATACTCAAACTGCAACTCTAAGAAACACTTCCAGTTATAAAATTTTTAGACAGCACTATCTTTTATATACCTGTTAATCACATGTGTGAAAGCTGTAATAAACCAGTTTAAAATGCTGCCTGGTTTTTATATATCATGAGACTCTATCAACAGTCTTTCCTGTGTTTTTCAAGGCTTAGAAGAAGTTTTCAATGGAATAGAAACAATATTAAAAAGCTTACAGAAATGAAATATTTTTTTCCAATATGCAAGTTATAGCACATTCTAACTACATTATTTTTCAATACTAGCAACTATAGTTTGTTGGTAAAACAGATCAATACGTTATAATTTCACTTTATATCTTCACTGTGATGTTTTTTTTTCATTAAAATTACATAAGGTTATTCTCTATATATTTAGAATAATATGACACAATTAATTTCTCTAAATCAGGGATTTTATGACCAGAATATGTTAATGGTAAGAATGTAGAGAAAGGGGGATATTTACAATTTAACACACTCGGTAACCTCAGTTAAGATAACCAAAAAAATACCAGAGAAAATCATGTAATTCCACGTCCCCAAAGCAGATATTTTAAACAAATTAACTTGACCCATGCTAAGGTACATATTGACAGAGATAAAATGAGAGGTCAAGTCATCAGTAACTGAATGAATCTTTAGTTATTTACCCCCTCTGTCACCATCATATCAAACTGCTTAATTTGAGCAAGAAACCCATCTCATCTTGAACTATTTCATGCAGTATAAACCAACCAAAGAATAAAAATATCTGCTGAAAGCTTAATTGGAAAATATTTCCTTAGACACCAGGAAATATCAGCTTTTAGACTTCTAAATATACTAATGTTATAGATGCCACAGTGGTAAGGATATGTTTTTCTTGATTTCAAATTATATAGTCATACAATCTGAATTATTATAAAATCGTTCTCTAATATTCTACCCTTTCATAGAGCTAGTTTATGTATTAAATCATACTGAACCAAAGATAATTCAATTCTTTGATGACCACATCAGGTTCAACTTAAACTAGAAAACATATTGAACTTGGGTACCAAGTAAAACAGCCATTTGAATGATTTCTCCCTCTTTAAAAGCCAGTTGAGTCATCAAGATATTCATAGATGAATGACTTAAACCTCTTTGGAGTGTGGATGAATTATCTTATATGAAGTCAAGAGCATTTGCTGGCCACAGCACACAAGAAAACAGCAACCAAAATAAGTTGACTGAAAGGGCTAAAGGAAGCCCAGACAGAGCAAAGGCTGAAGCCCAGACAGAGCAAAGGCCAAAGCCCACATGATTCCAGAGTATGCTGCCATTAGGGTAAATGTGCTGTGCTCATGCAATTACACTTCTGTAAGTGACTTCACCTCTCCTTTCCTCATCTGCAAAATAAGGAGGTTCAGTTGAATAAAACCAGATTATCTCACAGTTTGAGGAGACCCTTGCGGGCACTCAACCGAACTTGAAACTCATATTGAAGACCTACTGTGCACAAGCATCATGGCTCAAGTTAAAGAGAATCTATTACTGGGTGCGATGCCTTGTTCCATGAAGAGACAGTTCCAGTAAGTGACAATGATGTATTTGAGCAAAACATTGAAATTTAGACGAGACTTTCATTGATATTATTTTTCATATTCATACAAATTGTATGGAGAAGGACAAAGTTGTTGTTAATAATTTTCATTTTGTGCATCAGGAAATTAAAATTTAGAGAGAGTAAGTGACCTGTTTGAAATCACAAAACCATTAAGTGGTACTGCAGGTGCAAACCAAGGTGTTTAGATTCCAAGTACAGTGTTCTTTCTACTACCCCCAATTGCCTCTCTAAAAGTGTCTGCTCATATTGCACTAAAATCTACCTCTCTCCAATCCCCACCTGTTGATTCCAGTATTATTATTTGGACCAGTAAGTATTTGATATATTTTAACATAGCCAATCTTTCAAACATGGGCTTAATTCACTGAAAGATCTCTTTAAGAAGCCACTTCCTTGCAATGTGTAGATATCTGCTGGTATGCTTATAAATATATTTGATGAACAGAGTGAGGTAGGGAAGGAATTAGAACATAAATAAAAATTGTAATTCAGACAGAGCCACTGCTAATTATAAATCAATGTGAAATTAAGAAGAGGTCATTTTGAATGAGATAGTTAAGAAAATATAAGGTAACAGAAGAGTGATAGTTTCAGTTAGTTTAGGAAAACTTCATGGAATGGATGAGAATTTTGGGGTTTTGAAATAGGATGTATTCTTTACAGTTGTTGCATGTCATAGGAACTTTGCAGTCCTGTTGTTAGATTTCAGAAAGAATGTGTAGACCAAGGAAGCAGAGCATAAGAGGGGTCTTATGGTGTGATGAAGCTGGAAAGTGGCTGGCACATTGCTTCTACGTATTGCCATTTACAAAAGAGAGAAAACTTCATGATTCTCATGGATGACCCTTCACCTTGATGATCATTTTCCCTCCCAGAAAGCAGTCCAAACAAATGCAAACCTCATTCATTCCACAAATATAAATGTAACATCTTCTCTGAAACAGTTACGTCAAACAGTTAACCATGCACCAAAATTTATGCTGCTCCTCCACAGAACAGGTAGTGGTTGAGAACTGGATGCCCAGACAGAAAGTACATTTCCCAGCCTCCCTTGCATTTAAGTGAAGTCATAAGACTATTTCTTGCTAATGGAATATAAAAGTGGCATATGTCACTTTTATTGTGACAAGGTTAAGAAGTGTTAGGGCTTCTCCACCTTCTTTTTTCCTTTTATTCTACCTGAGCACAGTCAACTCTAGAATGCTAGAGAATAAGAGAGGCAGTTCCACGATGGAAAAATCCGAATTCCTAAATCTTCAGGTTGAGTAGAGCCACATTCTGACTGGGAACACCTGCATCAGAACTGTTATCCAAGCAAGAAATTAGCTTCAATTGTGTTAAGTCAGTACAATTTTGAGGTTTATTTGTCACATTAGCTTGCATTACTCTAGTTAATATAGGAAAGCACCGATGAATAAGATAGATATAAGCTGAGTTGAAGGAAAGTCAGAAATAAGTTTCGTTGTTGAATTCTTATACAATATTCATCCTCATTTCTTAGAATTAGTTTCCAGTATTCAGGCCAATTCACATTATATTTTCTAAATTTAAAAACAATTTTCAAATAAGCAAATTTTTGAAGTTTAAACTCCTTTTTTTTCAAGTTTAAAGGTGAAAATAATAAAACATGTTTCATTATTTTCTCTTGCTCAGGCCTTACTGAAATTTCATATGCATAAAAGTGCTGGAAAAGAACATGAATTCACATTTGTCTCCCTATCATTACTCCATTCAGAAAGCATTTGTATCATGGACTATTCCACTAACTTTGTATTCTTTCCCAGGTTTGCTCTCCTACTGTTATAATATTGATTAGTAGAACCCTCTTCTAATACACTCATTATCAGAGAAGAATGAAAGATTTTGACAACAACCCTTAATTGTGTGAGCATTTAAGGTTAATTTGGTCTTCATTACTCTATTTTAAATGAGGTTTCATTTCCATACTAAAATTATTCACACCTTAATTTTATAACATAACTCATTCATCCCCTTAAAGGAAGAATGCTTCTTAATTTTAAATTTTAAAATGTAAGATCTAACAAGAATTCAAAAAAGTACAGTAAATGCTCTTTAACATCTTATTGGCCATCTATCATTGTGTGAATTGTAGTCAATAATAATTTGTCAAACAATTAACAGAGTTAATAAATAGTCACAGAGTAACCTAATCTGCCTGCCACCAGTAGTAACTAGTTGGGAATCAATATACTGAAACTCTTCAGCATCACACCTGATACCCAACCAGATGGAGAGCAAACATGACATAACAGATAATGATTAATGATAAGGATGATATAGTTCACTAATAACATTTTAGGTGCTAGAAATCCTTTCTCTTCTCTCTCCTTGTTAAGTTTGCAAACATGTATCATACACTAAAGACTCTTTTAGGCAGAACTGTATGCATTCTTGGCAGTTTTTGCAAAAATACATATATTAATATAAAATGAAGCTGAAGTCTAAATTACTTGATTATATCATTTCTGCACTTCAGTTGTTCCACGATAGGAAAAATTATAATGTGTGTTATTAAAAAAATTAAAATGTTAACATTTATCTAAGTCACCAAGGGACTCAGTAATCATGTTTATAAAACTAATACTTGCCCATGTGCACAAAAAGTATGCGTATTTCAACATTATTTGTGACATTAAAGATGGGACAATACCTTAATATCTACCAAGACGTATATGTTCTACGCAGCAATAATCCGTACTATGCAATATCATCTTTCAGCTAAAACGAATAAGACAGATTCACGGAAAGATATCTAAGACACGTTTTTACATATACATTAAGATATTTTGGAAAACTGTTCATTCTATATCCAGGATTGACAAACCACTTCTTAAAGGGTCAGATAGCAAATATTTAAGGTTTTGCAGACCAAGACCAAGAGACAAAACTGAAGTTGTCATATGAGTTTTCATATAACTATTTAAAAGTAACAATTAAAAAATGTAAAAACCAACCTTAGCTCACAGGTAGTAAATGAACAAGTGGCCAAAAAGATTTGACCCCCAAGCTATAGTTTTCTGATCCCTCTTGTATATAATCCCATTTTATACATACATATGTGATAACATAAATATCTGTGCATAGGTCTGGAGAAATACCAAACTGATAGTATGTGTATCTGGGACAGAAATGATATTGGAATGGGGATGTGGTAGTCAAGGGGTTATTGCTTTATATATATTATTTAAAAATTTTACATATATTTTACACTCACGCACGCATGAGAGGGATCAACATTCAACCCTCTTGGAGATGATACAAACAAGGAGAGCATTCTAAGTAGCAAGCTGCCTGGACTCCTGTACCAGTTCCAGTCCACTTTAGAGCATTAAACAAGATTTTCAGCTTTTCCTCTTATATGGGGCCTCCTATAGCATCTAAGCAGAGGAGAAACTATGTGAAAGTTCAACTTCCTCCTTTATTACCTACTCTGATTTGATAGTGTGAAGGGGGAAAGCAACAGGTATGGAATTGCCAAAACCTCTCTTGAGTGCATAGACATAAACTCATCCCTGAGCATCTAACTCAACTTCTTCTCCTTTGAGATGTCATTGTTTCTCTGGAGCATAACTCCCTTTCAAACTCCTTTCCAGACTTTCACTCAAGATGAAGCTATCTAGATGATATGCAGCAGTGCTTCTAATTACTGTTTATTTCATTTGCATGACATTTTCCTCAATATACTTCCATTCTTAGGAGTTAGAGTCTGCAGAGTGTAGCCTTAACTTTGATTTAACTCTACTTGGTCAGATGTCTACTATATTCTTGGTCTTTCTCACTTTTGTGATTAAAAGATGCAACCTATTCCACACTTTGGCTTGTTTTCTTTCTTTTCCTTTCTTTTTGGCCACACCACACGGCTTGTGGGATCTTAGTTCCCTGATCAGGGATGGAACCCACATCCCCTGCATTGCAAGTGAGGACTCTTCTTTTTTTTTAATATTTATTTATTTGGTTGTGCTGGGTCTTAGTTACAGTAATTGGGCTCCTTAGTTGCGGCATGCATGTGGGATCTAGTTCCCTAACCAGGGATCAACCCCGGCCCCCTGAACTGGGAGTGCAGAGTCTTATCCACTGCGCCACCAGGGAAGTCCAGAGTCTTAATCACTGGACCACCAGGGAAGTCCATTCCTTGTTTTCTTATTGTATTTTTCACTTCTCCATAAGTTTCTTTTGGCCTATATGTTTTCTCTGGAATTAACTGATTTAATTTCTCTTACATCTAGAAGTTAACCACAATGTCTTTTCCTCCTCTTACACAGCAGGGTTTTCCATTTCTTACCTTTCTAATCAGTATTTCACACTTAGCATTGCAAAAATAGTCTCTTCTATGAAATGAGCTATAAAATTAAGAAGTGAAATTTCCTGGTTCTTCCAAGGTGTAAATATATACCATCTTGCAAATCCTCCAGAGAATGCCTTCAAGGGCTTTTGTTCTTTTCTAATCTGTATTTCTCTTGAAGAAATTCTCAAGAAATTGTGGTTACTTCTCATAACCGGGGCTTATCTTTACCCCTTTCAATTTAGGTTACTCTAGTTCTTTTTTTACAGTTCAGCAGGATCTCATTCTTTTTTCTTTTTTAAACACTTTTTTTTTTGGCTGAGTTGCATCTTTGTTACTGTGTGCAGGATTTCTCTAGTTGCAGTGAGCGGGGGCTACTTCGCTGTGGTGTGTGGGCTTCTCATTGTGGTGGCTGCACTTGCTGAGGAACATGGGCTCTAGGCGGGCAGGCTTAGTAGTTGTGGCGCACGGGCTTAAGTTGCTCCACGGCATGTGGGATCTTCCTGGACCAGAGACTGAACATGTGTCTCCTGCATTGGCAGGCGGATTCCTAAACACTGCACCACCAGGGAAGTCCCAGGATTTCATTCTTAAAAAAGAATGATGCATAACTGAAACAAAGGTTTCTTTTCTTTTAAAATTACCAATCCCTAAAATGATTTCAGAGGCACAACCACTGGCCCTTGGAATCATATAGAATAGAGGTTGAACACCTCTAGAGTATAACTTTTGTGAGCAAACAAACATCTAGATCCGTGCTTCTCAAAGTACCTGTAGTGAAAGAACCACCATGTTGAGAAGCAATTATCTATGGGATCGTCATATGTTTGCATGTCTTTTAAGTGAGAGACATACTCACTGCCTTTTATTCTCAATTATCTTTTCAAGGATGTTTGTATTGTGAACAGCTTTGGAGGACATAGATAGAGTTTTCCTCTGGAGCAAAGCACAAATTTGCTTACAACCTGGAATGTAGACATAGCATCTGCTTTGGGAGCAAAAAGCAGATATGCTTACTGTTGATTACAAAATATTTAGGTTTGCTGAACTCAGGGTTCCTCACCTGTAATGCAATCCACTGCTTGTGAAAGAGTAATCGGGCACTCTGTTTCATTTGGCAAGAATTGGATGGATGAAACAATATTAACAAATGCTGATGTTCTGGCTTCTCATTATTTCAAGTGATAAAGGGTCCTTAGTCTCTGAACCCATAGTTTCTTGTCTTCCTACCACAGATCCATGAAACTGTGGCAGGCTAACTTGTTAAATCGCATACAGCACAGAGTAAAATGACAATCTCTTCACAATTTTTCTTTTTTTATACTGAAGGTTCTTATTAGTCATCCATTTTATACACATCAGCGTATACATGTCAATCCCAATCTCCCAATTCATCACACCACCATCCCCACCCGCCCCGCTGCTTTATCTCCTTGGTGTCCATACGTTTGTTCTCTACATCTGTGTCTCAATTTCGGCCCTGCAAACCGGTTCAGCTGTACCATTTTCTAGGTTCCACATATATACGTTAATATATAATATTTGTTTTTCTCTTTCTGAGTCCCACATATATGCGTTAATATACAATATTTGCTTTTCGCTTTCTGACTTACATCACTTTGTATGACAGTCTCTAGATCCATTCATGTCTCTATAAATGACCTAATTTCATTCCTTTTTATGGCTGAGTAAGACTTCACTGTATATATGTACCACATCTTCTTTATCCATTCATCTGTCGATGGGCATTTAGGTTGTTTCAATGACCTGGCTATTGTAAATAGTACTGCAGTGAACATTGGGGTGTGTGTGCCTTTCTGAATTATGGTTTTCTCTGGGTATATGCCCAGTAGTGGGATTGCTAGGTCATATGGTAATTCTATTTTTAGTTTTTTAAGGACACTCCATACTGTTCTCCATAGTGGCTGTATCAATTTACATTCCCACCAACAGTGCAAGAGGGTTCCCTTTTCTCCACACCCTCTCCAGCATTTGTTGTTTGTAGACTTTCTGATGATGCCCATTCTAACTCGTGTGAGGTGATACCTCATTGTAGTTTGGGTTTGCATTTCTCCAATAATTAGTGATGTTGCGCAGCTTTTCATGTGCTTCTTGGCCGTCTGTATGTCTTCTTTGGAGAAATGTCTAATTAGGTCTTCTGCCCATTTTTTGATTGGGTTCTCTGTTTGTTAATATTGAGCTGCATGAGCTGTTAATATATTTTGGAGATTAATCCTCTGTCTGTTGATTCGTTTGCAAATATTATCTCCCATTCTGAGGGTTGTCTTTTGGTCTTGTTTGTAGTTTCCTTTGCTTTGAAAAAGCTTTTAAGTTTCATTAGGTCCCATTTGTTTATTTTTAGTTTTATTTCCATTACTCTACAAGGTGGATCAGAAAAGATCTTACTGTGATTTATGTCAAAGAGTGTTCTTCCTAAGTTTTCCTCTAAGAGTTTTATAGTGTTCAGTCTTACATTTAGGTCTCTAATCCATTTTGAGTTTATTTTTGTGTATGGCATTAGGGAGTGTTCTAATTTCATTCTTTTACATGTAGCTGTCCAATTTTCCCAGCACCACTTATTGAAGAGACTATTTTTACTCCACTGTATATCCTTGCCTCCTTTGTCATAGATTAGTTGACCATACGTGCATGGGTTTATCTCTGGGCTTTCTATCCTGTTCCACTGATGTATATTTCTGTTTTTGTGTCAGTACCACACTCTCTTGATTACTGTAGCTTTGTAGTATAGTCTGAAGTCGGGGAGTCTGATTCCTCCAGCTCCGTTTTTTTTCCCTCAAGATTGCTTTGGCTATTCGGGATGTTTTGTGCCTCCATACAAATTTTAAGATTTTTTGTTCTAGTTCAGTAAAAACTGCCATTGGTTTTTTGGCAGGGATTGCATTGAATCTGTAGATTGCTTTGGGTACTAGAGTCATTTTCACAATATAGATTCTTCCCATCCAAGAACATGGTATATCTCTCCATCTGCTTTTATCATCTTTAATTTCTTTCATCAGTGTCATGTAGTTTTCTGCATACAGGTCTCTTGTCTCCCTAGGTAGCTTTATTCCTAGGTATTTTATTCTTTTTGTTGCAGTAGTAAGTTGGAGTGTTTCCTTAATTTCTCTTTCAGATTTTTCATCATTAGTGTATAGAAATGCAAGAAATTCCTGTGCATTAATTTTGTATTCTGCAACTTTGTATTCTGCAAATTCATTGATTAGCTCTAGTAGTTTTCTGGTGGCATCTTTAGGATTCTCTATGTATAATAACATGTCATCTGCAAACAGTGACAGTTTTACTTCTTCTTTTCCAATTTCTATTCCTTTTATTTCTCTGATTGCCGTGGCTAGGACTTCCAAAACAATGGTGAATAATAGTGGCGAGAGTGGACATCCTTGTCTTGCTCCTGATCTTAGAGGAAATGCTTTCAGTTTTTCACCATTGAGAATGATGTTTGCTGTGGGTTTATCATATATGGCCTTTATTATCTTGAGGTAGGTCCCCTCTATGCACACTTTCTGGAGAGTTTTTATCATAAATGGATGTTGAATTTTGTCAAATGATTTTTCTGCATCTATTGAGATGATCATATGGTTGTTCTTCTTCAATTTGTTAATATGGTGTATCACATTGATTGATTTGTGTACACTGAAGAATCCTTGCATCCCTGGGATAAATCCCACTTGATCATAGTGTATGATCCTTTTAATGTGTTGCTGGATTCTGTTTGCTTGTATTTTGTTGAGGATTTGTGCATCTAAATTCATCAGTGATATTGGTTTTTAACTTGCTGTTTTTGTAGTATCCTTGTCTGGTTTTGGTATCATGGTGACGGTGGCCTCACAGAATGAGTTTGGGTGTGTTCCTTCCTCTGCAATTTTTTGGAAGAGTTTGAGAAGGATGAGTGTTAGCTCTTCTCTAAATGTTTCATAGAATTCACCTGTGAAGCCATCTCGTCCTGGACTTTTGTTTCTTGGAAGATTTCTAATCACAGTTTCAATTTCATTACTCGTGATTGGTCTGTTCATATTTTCTATTTCTTCCTGGTTCAGTCTTGGAAGGTTATACCTTTCTAAGAATTTGTCCATTTCTTCCAGGTTCTCCATTTTATTGGCATAGAGTTGCTTGTAGTAGTCTCTTAGGATGCTTTGTATTTCTGCAGTGTCTGTTGTACCTCTCCTTTTTCACTTCTAATTTTCTTGATTTGAGTCCTCTCCATCTTTTTCTTGATGAGTCTGGCTAATGGTTCATCAATTTTGTTTATCTTCTCAAACACCCAGCTTTTAGTTTTATTGATCTTTGCTACTGTTTTCTTTCTTCTATTTCATTTATTTCTGCTCTGATCTTTATGAGTACTTTCCTCCTGCTAACTTTGGTTTTGTTTGTTTTTCTTTCTATAGTTCCTTTAGGTATAAGGTTAGATTGTTTATTTGAGATTTTTCTTGTTTCTTGAGGTAGGCTTGTATGGCTACAAACTTCCCTCCTAGAACTGCTTTTGCTGCATCCCATACGTTTTGGATTGTTGTGTTTTCATTGTCATTTGTCTCTAGGTATTTTTTGATTTCTTCTTTGGTTTCTTCAGTGATCTCTTGGTTATTTGGTAATGTATTGTTTAACCACCATGTGTTTTTTTTTTTTTAATATTTTTTTCCCTGTAACTGATTTCTAATCTCATAGTGTTGTGGTCAGAAAAGATGTTTGATTTTAATTTTCTTAAATTTACTGAGGCTTGATTTGTAATCCAAGTTGTGATCTATCCTGGACAATGTTCCATGTGCATTTGAGAAGAAAGTGTAATCTGCTGTTTTTGGATGGAATGTCCTACAAATATCAATTCAATCTATCTGGCCTATTGTGTCATTTAAAGCTTGTATTTCCTTATTAAGTTTCTGTTTGAATGATCTGTCCATTGGTGTAAGTGAGGTGTTAAAGTCCCCCACTATTTGTGTTAATGTCGATTTCCTCTTTTATAGAGGTTAGCAGTTGCCTTATGTATTGAGGTGCTACTGTGTTGGGTGTATATATATTTATAATTGTTATATCTTCTTCTTGGGATTGATCCCTTGATCATTATGTAGTGTCCTTCCTTGTCTCTTGTAAAATTCTTTATTTTAAAGTCTACTTTATCTGAGTATTGCTACTCCAGCTTTCCTTTGATTTCCATTTGCATGGAGTATCTTTTTCCATCCCCTTACTTTCAGTCTGTATGTGTCCCTAGGTATGAAGTGGGTCTCTTGTAGATAGCATATATATGGATCCTGTTTTTGTATCCATTCAGTGAGGCTGTGTCTTTTGGTTGGAGCATTTAATCCATTCACATTTAAGGTAATTATTGATATGTAGGTTCCTATTACCATTTTCTTTATTGTAATGGGTTTGTTTTTGTAGGTCCTTTTCTTCTCTTTTGTTTCCCACTCTAAGTTCCTTTAGCATTTGTTGTAGAGCTGGTTTGGTGGTGCTGAATTCTTTTAGCTTTTGCTTGTCTGTAAAGCTTTTGATTTCTCCATCAAGTCTGAATGAGATCCTTGCCAGGTAGAGTAATCTTTGTTGTATGTTCTTCCCTTTCATCGCTTTAAATATGTCATGCCACTCCCTTCTGGCTTGTAGAGTTTCTGCTGAGAAATCAGCTGTTAACCTTATCGGAGTTCTCTTGCATGTTACGTTTCCCTTGTTGCTTTCAATAATTTTTCTTTGTTTTTAATTTTTGTCAGTTTGAATACTATGTGTCTCAGTGTGTTTCTCCTTGGGTTCATCCTGCCTGGGACTCTCTGCACTTCCTGGACTTGGTTGGCTATTTCCCTTCCCATGTTAGGGAAGTTTTCGACTATAATCTCTTCAAATATTTTCTCAGGTGCTTTCTTTCTCTCTTCTCCTTCTGGGACCCCTATGATGCACATGTTGTTGCATTTAATGTTGTCCCAGAGGTCTCTTAGGCTGTCTTTATTTCTTTTCATTCTTTTTCTTTATTCTGTTCTGCAGCAGTGAATTCCACCATTCTGTCATCCAGGTCACTTATCCATTCTTCTGCCTCAGTTATTCTGCTATTGACTCCTTCTAGTGTATTTTTCATTTTGGTTATTGTATGGTTCATCTCTGTTTGTTTGTTCTTTAATTCTTCTAGGTCTTTGTTAAACATTTCTTGCATCTTCTTGATCTTTGCCTCCATTCTTTTTCTGATGTCCTGGATCATCTTCACTATCATTATTCTGAATTCTTTTTCTGGAAGGTTGCCTATCTCCACTTCAGTTAGTTGTTTTTCTGGGGTTTTATATTTTTCCTTCATCTGGTACATAGCCCTCTGCCTTTTCATCTTATCTCTCTTTCTGTGAATGTAGTTTTTGTTCTACAGGTTGTAGTTCTTCTTGCTTCAGCTGCCTGCCCTCTGGTGGATGAGGCTATCTAAAAGGCTTGTGGAATATTCCTGATGGGAGGGACTGGTGGTGGGTAGAGCTGGCTTTTGTTCTGGTGGGCAGAGCTCAGTAAAAGTTTAATCTGCTTGACTGTTGATGGGTGGAGCCAAGTTCCCTCCCTGTTGGTTGTTTGGCCTGAGGTGACCCAACACTGGAGCCTACCTGGGCTGTTTGGTGGGGCTAATGGCAGACTCTGGGAGGGCTCACGCCAAGGAGTACTTCCCAGAACTTCTGCTGCCAGTGTTCTTGTCCTCAAGGTGAGCCACAGCCACCCCCCACCTCTGCAGGAGACCCTCCAACACCAGCTGGTAGGTCTGGTTCAGTCTCCTATGGGGTCACTGCTCCTTCCCCTGGGTCTCGATGTGCACACTACTTTGTGTGTGCCCTCCAAGACCGGAGTCTCCATTTCCCCCAGTCCTGTCGAAGTTCTGCAGTCAAATCCCACTAGCCTTCAAAGTCTGATTCTCTAGGAATTCCTCCTCCCATTGCCAGATCCCCAGGTTGGGAAGCCTGACGAGGGGCTCAGGACCTTCACTCCAGTGGGTGGACTTCTGTGGTATAAGTGTTCTCTAGTTTGTGAGTCACCCATCCAGCAGTTATGGGGTTTGATTTTATTCTGATCACGCCCCTCCTAACATCTCATTGTGGCTTCTCCTTTGTCTTTCGATGTGGGTTATCTTTTTTGCTGAGTTCCAGTGTCTTCCTGTTGATGATTGTTCAGCAGCCAGTTGTGATTCCAGTGCTCTCGCAAGAGGGAGTCCCTTCACAATTTTTGACATAATATTGTTTCTTATTTAAAATTTTCCATTTGGTCACATACTGACATATTTATAAAATACAACCCTGTGGTAAGTAACTTCTAAGGTAACTTCCAATAATACCTAATTTGTGCTTTTAATGCCCTTCTGTAATCTTCCTAAGTGTGGGCGAGATGCTCTGATTTTCTTCTTATGATCAGAATATGTCAAAAGGGATAGGCTGTGACTTTCAAGATTAGGTAACATATAGACTCTGGTTTCCATTTTGATTTTCTTCTTCTTCTTCTCTTGCTTGCTACTATGATGGAAGCCAGATATCATGCTACGGTGTTCCCTACAGAAACGTCCATCTGGCAAGAAACTGATGGTAGCCTCTATCCCACAGCCAGTGATGAACTGACGTTCTTAGTCCAAAAACCCACAAGGAACTGAATCTTGCTTAAAACCATGAGAATGAGATGAGAAGCAGATCTCCCCTAGTTGAGCCTTCAGATGAGACTACAATCCTGGCTGACATTTTGATTGCAGCCTAAGAGAGAGTATGAGACAGGAGACCCAGCTAATCTATGCCTAGATTTCTACAGAAACTGAGAGATAATGAATATTTGTTGTTTTAGGCTGCTATATTTTGGGGGTAATCAGTTAAGCAGTTAGGCAATTCAAGCACTGGCATAAGTTCATGGAGCACCCTTGCCTTACTCTAGATAATATGCTCTGTGAGGGAAGGAATCCAATCTACCTTATTCATCAATGTATCCTCATACAGTGTATGGTACGTGATAGGTTATTGATAAACTATTTTTGAAAAGGTTAATGACCCTCTGGTCAAACCCAATTCTGGCCAGAATATCTGTTAATAAGATATAAATTGAGAATTGGGAAGCATGAGGGTAAGTAAAAGTCATGTAGAACAGCCACTGTATTACTAAGAAGACAGTAGGTGATACATATAATGGATGGAAGAGGAGTTTGGAAATAATGATTTAAATAATAATCTATGGGATCTATTCTTGATGTAGACATAAACATAACTTAAATACATATATAAGAAATTCGGCTCAATTAGATATTTGTATATTTATACAAACTCCTCATCCTTCTCCTTAATTTTCTATTATCATTAACTTTAATTTTTATATATAATTTTAAAAGGCTACCCTTTTGGCTAACACTTTGGTAACAAATCAGTGCTTAAAAACAGTCAGAGAGCCAGACCATTGCTATTGATTGTGTGACTGAAGGCATTTAAACTCTGTGGCCCACAGGGACTGCAACTGTCAAAAGATCATGAGGTAAATGATCTCTAAGGCCTCTTCTAAAAAGTAAAAATTCTATGTATCCTGACTCCATCTACAAAAGTTAAAATAAGTCAGCCCACATTGATCTGAAAGAAACATTTCATAAGA